>NC_133651.1:207206802-207548882 GCF_009905375.1 Apium graveolens | reverse complement strand
AGACATGGTAATAGCATTCTATACTCGTCAATTTGACAATAACGTATATTCATTTTTTCACAAACATGTACACGATATCATCATGCATAAGGTGTTTTACGCCAAAGAGACTTGCATAAACACACACAAAATAAGTCTACATTGTGTGTACTTATCCACATTAAGATGCTATATTGACAAGGCAGACATATTTTTAAAATTTTCTAACTTTTTTGTTTAAATTGAACTTTTTCATCATTAAAAACTCATCCCCACACTTAAGTGGTTTATTTTCTTCAATGAAAAATATAATATATGCATATATAAAGTAAAAAGTACTCCCTTATGAAGTTACATGATGTGCCACTTGATCCCTATGCTATATTACTTAAGATCCACGATCTAGATTTTTTTTTTAAATAGAGAGTTGGCCTTGAAAAAAAAGTTCAAGCCCTTGAAAAATTCTGCCCAATATGTGCCAAAAGTTATCATGATCCAATCCCTTGAAAGTTTTCAAAGAGAGAGTTCAAGGCCTTGAAAAAATGGCCAAGCCCTTGAAAATTTATGTTTTGACATTAATAATTCATCTTAGACCTCCAAATCATTCATCTCCATTCAAACTTAGATATTAGAGTAAGGAAGATGCTCTCCAAAATTCAGGACGATCCGACCGTTGACTGAACTGGGAAATGCAAAAATAAGGCATCCTACTCAACAAAAAATTTCCAGCGAATTTTTCTTTTTCAGCACCTGTAGCTACCACTTCAACCAAACACATCAAGAAAACTTGTAGGAATAGAAATAAATAAAAAATCTAACTAATAATATAGTCTTGGATTGCCTCTCAAGAAGAGCTTTTTTAAATTATATTTGGCTAGACATGGAACCAATCTTTTTACTTGAAAATTTTACATTATAGTGTAAAATTCTGCACCGCATCTCCTAATGACCATTTAATTATCTTTTTCGGATCTACATCTTTGACAATAAGATTCAGTTTCCTACTCTCATCAAAAGTGCTTGTGATACTGTCCTCACGCCATATTTGCACTCCGGAAGAATAGATAATATTTCAAATAATTGAGATCATCAATCCACTACTTGACTTGCGCGTTTGTAGAACCTCTAAAAATAATTCTTCTTTATCAAGAGGTAAATCTGATAAAATGATGATGGACAAATTCGGAGATGAGCTCCAATAAACCTCCTCAGAATGAGAAAACATCTTTAATTCCAAATCAGGTGGTTCTTTAATAGATTCTTCAGGAGGGTTGAATTCTGTAGATCCGCTCTTTCAATGGTTCAAAATAATGCACTTTTATGTATTTTGTGAATCAACCTCCACCAAGATTACATGTTCCTCCTCTTTCCTATTCTCATATTCAGTATTGAGAATATTCATGTGCTGCTCCAACGGATCTTCATATGAGATATGCTCTAATTTATCAGAGAAACTAGAACATCATCAATATAGTTTGCGAAAGATTCATGTACACATCATTCAAGATTCGATGTCATCTTGGAGACCTCCACCTCTTTTTTGCTTTTAACTAACATGGGTTTCGAGTACTCTTTCTCATTGTCAAGCTCTTGTTGATGAGATTGTTGAAAACATGAATAAACAGAATCTTTAGGTGAATTTCTAAGATAATCTCCTTGATTGATCCATGAATAATTAGGAGGTTGCGCTAAGGGCTGATTGACATCAAAACAAATTGAATTTGGATTAGAAGGACAATAGTAATATGTATGGGCACCACAACAATAAACACACAAAACATTACCAGCTTGGCTCCGTGGTGGAATTACTTGTTGCCAGATAGGTTGATTTGTTCCAGTCCATAAATCCTTAACCATCTCGTACATTGAAGTTATTATTTCCTTCAAGGATAGAATTTCGCGATCTCGAGCAGCACACTCTTCATCATACATCATATCCATCGCAATTGGAGAATACATAACTCTATGTTGTTGAACCTGATAAACAATAAGAGTTAGTCACTTTAGCATAAACAAATCAAACTGCAAGATAATTAATATTACAATAAATACTATAACAGTCCCCGACAACGCAAAAATTTGTTCAGTAAAATACTGTTGTGCAAGTGTACATAATCGCAGGAAGTAATACATTAGTAAATACCGGATATTGTTCCTAAGGGACTGTATGTTTGTATCAATCATAATTAATATCTAACAATTCAGTTATAGAACACAAAAATGAGTTCTGAACTTTCTAACTAAACTAATTAATTAAAAACTAAATTAACTAACTAATATTATACTAGAAAAGAGAGCAGATGAGTATCAGATACGGAAAGATGAGTCTGGATATTACTTTTCTCTAATATGTTCATGTCGGCAATAAAGCAGTGTAATACTACAACAAGATCACAGTTCACTAGCTAGAATTCAAACGCCGTAGGTTTGTCTTGGAATTACTATAGTATGATTATTATAAAATAAACTAACATATGTGTATGCTAATTTACTCTTCATAATTTATTTAAACACCAATTCACAAAGTTATGCATGGTCACAATATATGTCTATATAATAATATTATACTTAAAAGATATGAGGATGCACCATTCAAGTTTTATGTCTATTAACTAAAACCCTCTCAGCATTATAATAAACTTGTTAATTTACTAGCGTTGATCAGAAAATAGCAAATGTGTGTCATGATATCCACTTGGACGAATAAACTGCAACTGCATACAGTACTTCTTATCAAAACACCAACAATCACATACTAGGGTTCCATAAAAATTCTAACCCATATAAGTTTTGTTCATAATCAACCTATCAAAGTAATCCCAAGATAACCTGTTAGATATATTTGATAATGTCATGGCTAATATGTTTTATGTTTAGCTTTCAAATCTTACGTGAACTGGATAAATCAGTACTTAACTGTTGATCAGTACTTATACTGGAAGTCAGGACTTAAGGATATCAGTACTTATATTATCAAGAGATAATCATCAGAAGATAGATATCAGAACTTAAGTGCTGGAGGAAAATCAGATAAGGACAGTAGCTGATTAAGGAAAGAAGATCGAGATAAACATAAGAAAGAGATATGCATGAAGAAGGAATTCCGTGAAGAATGGAATACTTGGAATAGAAGATATCTGATTGATATATTTTAGGAAGCAGAATTATATTCCATATCAATTAGCGATTATCTTGTAACTGTGTAGTATATAAACACAAGCATAGGGTTTACACTATAAGTGTTATCATTATCGAAGTTATTATTCTATATAACCCTAGCAGCTCTCGTGATATTTGTTCATCACTGAGAGGTAACAGTTCCATACTGTAACAGAGTTTATTGTTTCAATAAAGTTTGTTTTCTGTTACTTAAGTTCTTTAAGTTCGATTTGAGTGTACTATTCACTGTATTCACCCCCTCTACAGTGTGTGTGTGACCTAACAATTGGTATCAGAGCCTATCTGTTAACATACATACAGTTAAAGATCCAAACACAATCATGTCGGACACGGAAACTCCAACTAAGCCTACTAAAACTGAGGAACCACCGAAGACACAAATTCAGAGTCGGTATGAGATCATCAGAGTCCCCATACTGAGACCATCTGAATATCTCATATGGAAGGTAAGGATGACCATGTTCCTGGAAGCAACAGATCCAGAATACCTTGATAGAATCAAGGAAGGTCCTCACAAACCAACCAAACTCGCTGTTGCAGTTGCAGGTGAAGCAGCAATGACCGTACCAAAGGAGAAGAGTGATTATACTACTGAGGACATAGCATCAATTGCTAAGGATGCTAAGGTGCGACACTTACTGCATAGTGCCATTGATAATGTAATGTCAAACAGGGTAATCAACTGCAAGACTGCTAAAGAGATATGGGATGCTTTAGAAACAAGATGTCAGGGAACTGACACAATTAAGAAGAACAGGAAGACAATACTCACTCAAGAGTATGAACACTTTGACTCAAAGACTAATGAGTCATTGAATGATTTATATGATAGATTTGTCAAACTTTTGAATGATTTGTCATTGGTTGATAAAGAGTATGATCTTGAAGATTCAAACCTTAAGTTCCTGTTAGCTCTTCCTGAATGCTGGGATTTGAAGGCAACGACAATAAGAGACAACTACAATCTTGATGAAACAACTCTTGACGAAATCTATGGAATGCTCAAGACACACGAGCTGGAGATGGAACAAAGAAGCAAGAGGAAAGGAGGAAAGTCAAGGACAGTTGCTCTTAAGGCTGAAGAAGAATTCCCCAAAGCAGCTTCCTCAAAGAAAGACAAAGGTAAAGCTCTTTTCATAAAGTCTGATACTGAGTCATCAAGTTCTGAGAGTGATGATGACTCAGATTCTGAAAGCTTGCCTGAGACTGATGCTGATGAGGAGATGATGAAGCTGTGTGCTCTTATGGTGAAAGGAATCACAAAGATTGCATACAGGAAGTTCAGGAAGGGAAAGAAGTTTTCCAGGAAAAGGATAAGTTCTGATAAGAAGAATTTCAGAAGATCTGAAGGCAGAGGAGGAAAGTCTGACAGAGGAGATTACACCAATGTTAAATGCTATAACTGTGGTGAGAAAGGCCACATATCTCCTGACTGCAAGAAGGTAAAGGGTGACAGAGGCAAGGCTCTTGTCACAAAGCAAAAAAGCTGGACAGACACTTCAGACTCTGAAAGTGAGGAGAACTATGCATTGATGGCAAATGCTGATAAAGAAAGTGCTGAGAGCAGTTCTGAAGCTGCTGAAACAAAGGTACCTCAGACTACTTATGCTTTTCATACTGATGATATTAATGAGTTGAGAAGATATCTTAAAACCATGTTTGTCAGTTATAGAGATCAAACCTTAACATGTGAAAGATTAACTTCTAAAAATCTTGTTTTTAAGAAAAGAAATGATTTCTTAGAAAAAGAGTTAGTTATATTCCATCAAACTCAGAAGGATAGAGATGATGCTTTTTATGTTAGGGATGAAGTGCTAAAAATGAATGAATCTCTAAAAACTGAGTTAGAAAAGGAAAGAGAGATAATCAGGACTTGGACTAACTCTGGCAGAACAACTCAAAATTTGTTAAGTAGTGAAAATTGGAAAGAGGGCTTAGGGTATGGAGAAAATAAGAATGATAAAGGAACTGAAGAAATTAAGCCTGTTGTTAAGCAAAAGCCAAAGTTAAAACCTGTTAAGTTTGTAACTGTAAAGTCTGATAATGAGAAATCAGAAGTTAAAGAGGAATTAACTTCTGACAAACTAAAACAGGAAAAGACAGCTGAAGTAAACATAGGCTTAATGACAAAGAAGCAGCTTAAGCATAAGCTGAAAGATGTCAAGAATGCAAACAAGGTAAAATCACCTAGGAAAAATAGGAATGGAAAGGAAGGTGTGAATAAAAGCAATGATTATAAACCTGTTCCTGATGCTCCTAGGAAAACATGTCATAACTGTGGAAGTTCTAACCATCTGGCTTCTTTTTGCAGGAAAAATAAGAATATTAACTCCTTACCTTCAAAATCAGGAGTTAAGAGTCAGTCAGTTAGATACAAACCACAAAATCCTTGTTTTCATTGTGGTAGTTTATGGCATTCCATTTATACTTGTAAGGAGTATCATAGTTTGTACTATGATTATTATCAAATAAACCTTCTTTGAAGAAAGTTTCCATTGTTCCTTCTAGTATAAATTCTGATTCAAAGTCTGATAATGTAAATTCTGATAAGAAAAATATTAACATAAACTCTGATGCTAAATCCGCTGCAAATGTTAACAAACTTAATAAGGCCAAAGGATCCAAGCAAGTCTGGGTCCTTAAAACTAATAATTAGTGGTCTTTATGATTACAGGGCAACAGGAAAAATATTCTAGTTCTGGACAGTGGATGTTCAGGTCATATGACTGGAAATAAGGCCCTGCTATCAGACTTTGTGGAGAAAGCTGGCCCAAGTGTTTCTTATGGAGATGGCAACATTGGAAAAACATTGGGATATGGCAATATCAATCTTGGGAATGTCATCATTAAAGAAGTAGCTCTGGTCTCAGGACTTAAACACAACCTTCTGAGTATAAGTCAAATTTGTGACAGATGTTATCATGTTGATTTCTTTGAAGAACACTGTGAAATTGTGAGTAAATCTAAAGGCAAAGTTGTTCTGAAAGGATATAGACGTGGTAACATTTATGAAGCTAAGCTTTCAACAAGTACTGATGGCTCTGCAATCTGTCTGTTAAGTAGAGCATCAATTGAAGAAAGTTGGAATTGGCATAAGAAACTCTCTCATTTAAATTTCAACAATATAAATGAACTGGTCAAGAAAGATCTTGTGAGAGGATTGCCAAAAACAGTATTTGCTCCTGATGGTCTTTGTGATTCATATCAGAAAGCCAAACAAAGAAAATCTTCATTCAAGAGCAAGACTGAATTATCAATTCTTGAGCCTTATCATCTTATACATGTTGATCTATTTGGTCCAGTAAATGTCATGTCTATTGCAAAGAAGAAGTATGCGTTGGTCATAGTGGATGAGTTCACCAGATACACATGGGTGTATTTCTTGCACACAAAAAGTAAAACTGCATCTATCTTGATTGATCATGTCAAACAGCTGGATAAAATGGTCAAAGATTCTGTGAAAATTTTAAGGAGTGATAATGGCACTGAGTTCAAGAATTTGATAATGGAAGAGTTCTGCAAAAGCCATGGAATAAAGCAGGAATTTTCTGCTCCTGGAACTCCACAGCAAAATGGAGTTGTTGAATGGAAGAATAGAACTCTCATTGAAGCTGCACGTACAATGCTTGAAGAAGCAAAGCTTCCAACCTATTTCTGGGCTGAAGCTGTGCAGACTGCTTGTTTTACTCAAAATGCAACACTCATTAACAAGCATGGAAAAACACCATATGAGATGGTTAAGAAAAAGAAGCCAAATCTGAAATATTTTCATGTATTTGGATGCAAGTGTTTTGTTCTCAAGACTCATCCTGAACAGCTATCAAAGTTTGATTTAAAAGCTGATGAAGGAATCTTTGTTGGATATCCACTTTCCACAAAAGCCTTCAGAGTCTATAATTTGAGAACTAAAGTGGTCATGGAATCTATCAATGTCTCTTTTGATGACAAGAAGATCACTGGTCTTAAAGATTTCGTTGACCATGATCAGCTGAGATTTGAAAATGAAGACTCATATTCTGATACTGAAAATCCTGATAGTCTAAGTCCTGATACTACAAACTCTGACGGATTAAACTCTGATGTTATTGAAACTGTGGTGACTATGTTAAAGGAAGATGCACCTATGTAGGGGGAGCATACTCAAGATCCTACCACATCTCAAGAAACATCAGAACATGCATCTGGCTCTTCAAGTTCTGATTCGTCAAGTTCTGATAAGCCAAGTTCTGATAGTGCTGAAAATCTAAATACTGAAGAATCCAACTCAGAGAGCATAGTTTCAGGGGGAGCATCAGAAAATGAAAATGAAGATAGCATGGATCATGGGGGAGCATCCAGTTCTAGAGAAAACATTCCATCTGCAAGGAAGTGGACAAAATCACATACACCTGATTTGATAATTGGAAATCCTGATGCAGGTGTCAGAACTAGAACAGGTACTTCAAATGAGTGTCTATACAATTATTTTCTCTCTCAGACTGAGCCAAAAAAAGTAGAAGAAGCTCTTCAAGATGCTGATTGGGTGCAAGTAATGCAGGAAGAGTTGAATGAATTTGAAAGAAACAAAGTCTGGACCCTAGTGCCAAGACCAAAGAATAGATCTGTTGTTGGTACAAAGTGGGTATTCAGAAATAAAACTGACAGTGATGGTATAATTACAAGGAATAAGGCAAGGCTGGTTGCAAAAGGATATTCTCAACAGGAGGGAATTGATTATGATGAAACATTTGCACCAGTTGCTAGGTTAGAAGCCATAAGGATATTTTTGGCTTATGCTGCTCACAAAAAGTTTACTGTCTTTCAAATGGATGTGAAAAGTGCTTTTCTCAATGGAGAATTGAAGGAAGAGGTATATGTTGAACAACCTCCAGGTTTTGTAGATACCAAACATCCAGATTATGTCTACAGGCTTGATAAAGCACTTCATAGACTTAAGCAAGCTCCTAGAGCATGGTATGAGACTTTAGCTCAGTTTCTTCTGGAAAGTGGATTCAAAGTTTCTTCTGGAAAGTGGATTCAACAGAGGGACAATAGACAAAACACTGTTCTACCTCAACCATGGAAAGGACTTACTTCTGGTCCAGATTTATGTTGATGATATCATTTTTGGATCTACAAATGACAAACTTTGCAAGAAGTTTGCCAAACTAATGCAGTCAAGATATCAGATGAGTATGATGGGGGAACTTAGCTATTTTCTGGGCCTTCAAGTCAAGCAGAATGAGGAAGGCACTTTTATTTGTCAAACTAAGTACACCAGAAACTTGCTAAAGAAATTTGGAATGCAAGATTGTTCTAGTGCATCCACTCCAATGGCCACTGCAACAAAACTGGATAAGGATACCGGTAAATCAGTAGATATTACTGACTACAGAGGTATGATTGGCTCTCTACTCTATCTAACTGCTAGTAGACCTGATATCATGTATGCTACCTGTCTTTGTGCAAGATTTCAAGCAGATCCAAGAGAACCTCACTTAACAGCTGTAAAAAGAATCTTTAAGTATCTTAAAGGAACAGCTGCTCTGGGATTATGGTATCCTAGAGAATCAGATTTTAAACTAATAGGTTACTCAGATACATAAAATGAGCACAAAACAGTTGAGGTGGACTCAAGCATGAACTCATTAATCTGTAGGTTTCAGGACAATGACAGATCTTTAGCAAAATTTTAGTTATGCCTTATTTCTCAGATGTACTGAAGTGAATCAGACTTTACTCTTTGTCTGTTTTTAGCTTAATGCACACACTAATCACTCCATCTGAATGATGAAAATTTCTGTGGTGGTCTATGTTATTTTCGATAAACAGTCAGTGTGTCCTTATTGCACAAATTCTGAGGACAAGTTCTAAGTTACACGTTCTGATGATTAAGTTCTGACGTCCATAACTCAGAACTTGTATGAGGATTTACTAAGATGGGCATTCCTTTTTCGAGTTAAGAAATTATGTTCTGATGACTGTTAAGTTCTGGTATAGGTCTAAGTTCTGATTTCTCAGTCTAATCCTTTACTTGGCTTATCTTTGAATAAAATTTAATAACAGTCTCAGTTTGTACTCAAATATGTTGAAGTGGAAGATTAATAGTCACTATGATTAGGATTAATGGTTTTGTACTTGAACAGTCCACTGTTTCTTGTGTCTTGTGCGGTCTAGACCATGATTCCTCTTTCCAATGACTGTTATTCTTTTTCAAAGTCTAGGGAGACGAGTTAGAATTAATTCTACCTGTCAGCATTAAATATCTTTGCGTCTCTTGGCATTCTCTTGCCTATATAAGCAACCACTTCACATCAGTCTTTCCATCACATTCTTCTCACACACTTATCCTCTTTCTTCTGTCAAAAACACAATGGTTCGATACAACATGTTTTTGAACACACAAACCTTCATAATGGAGCTCAGTTGTGCCGAGTGGCAGCAGGAGTGGCATATAACAGCCATTCCTGAGGAGATCTGGGACTCTGTCCCACAGGAGGTGCTGGCTCACCTTCTATTCTTCGAGATGGATTACCATCGCCATCTGGAGCGCCTGGAGGAGGAAAGGCGGGAAGCTATCCGTCAGCAAGAGCGAATCATACGACTCGCCATCTTGTTCGTCGAAGATAGGAAGAGGAAGATGACTTAATCTTATCTTCTTCCTGTTCTTCTTCATCCTCAGCTTTGTCAGGCTTCTTAGCCAGGACTAAAGCTGTTGATGTTAGGATTAGAAGCTTAGGGAAAATCTTGTATAAGTATTGATGTAATTTCCATTTCATAAATGTATTGACTTGATATATTAATGACAATTGTTTTTACTTCAAGATTGTGTCTCTGAGTTATTTTATCTTGTGTTGATAAATCCTGATTGATATTTTGATGACCATTTAAATTATACTTTTAGTTAAGTTCTGATTCTCTGTCAGCACTTATTCATCGACATTATCTCGGTCATTTTTAACATGATTTATTTTCAGAATATTAATGTTGCAGTGACAAATAATTCAATCAGTGATAACGGGTTAAAATTTGAATTGTTTCCCTTGATAAATGGAACAGTTTTTCCTTGAAACTCGGCAAATGGGTAAGTCATGATTACTGTTTTCTCGAGCCCAGTAACTATCCGTTATTACTGCATGTCTGACAGGTGTCCAACGGTAATATTTTTTTTATAAGTACAACAGAGAGAAGATTTCTTTAATCTTTTTAATTTCTTCATCTTCTATCTCTCTTCTTACTTTTACTCTCCTTCACTTTACTATTTCCGTTGTTTTCATACAGATATTATATCAAACACCTATCAGGCATACTTAACTCTAAATTTTTTCACATGGCACCAAAGGATTTAATCATTGATGGAGCTAAGTTTGTTCCAAACAACTATGCTGCAATTCTTGATCATGCTGAAGCTCCATCTGAATTGCACTTTGTGCAAGATCTTCTTGCACATAGTGAGGTTGGGTACGCCTTAACTCAGCCTGAATTATTTTCAAGTCAACAAGTTCTGAGGTTCTGGAGGACTGGCATTTTTGATGATGGTGGTAACCGTGGAACTCCCAGTATTATCTTCCAAGTGGGTGATTCATCTTTTGTAGTCACTCCTGGTACATTACGCAGGGCTTTACATCTTCCAGAGGATTGTACTTTCTCAGTTCCAGAGGACTCATCCCTTAGGGAGTTTATGGCTGCATTGGGATATGAAAAGAGTCTGACGAAACTTGGACAGTTGAAACGGGCTAATATCAGAAGAGAATGGAGTTTCTTCTTTGATTGCATCACCAAAGCTTTTGGAAATAAATGTTCAAATTTTGATGCTATTCCCCTTATGAGTCAGCACATCGGGTATGCAATTATCAATCAAACTCATTTTGATTTTGCAACTGCTTTAATTGGTTTTATTGGGGATAGGATGACAGAGGATCGAGATGTTGTTTATTTTGCTAGATTCTGTCAACTTATTTACACTTATTGTACTGATGAACCTCAGTTAGTCAGCACCCAAACCCCACCTTTTAAGGTTGCAAAAAGGTACTTTAATGATCTGGTAAATGCTGATACTAAGAAGAAAATGGTTAGACCATTACAGATTCCTAAGTCTGTAAAACAGATCCTGGTAAATGCTGATCCTGATACCTATAGATCTGTTTACTCTGATGTTCAACCACCTCCAACCACCCAAAATCCATCAACCTCAGTACCTACCTCTCATTCTACTCAACCTACCCTCAGAACTTATCTCAAATCCTATCTCTCCACTTCACAGACTGCTCAACCTTCTTCTTCAGCACCTACTGTGAAGCCTACATCCTCTAAGCCAAAGAGAACAAAGACTGTTCCTCAAACACCTCAAAAGAGGAGGAGAATTACTTTGAGAGATGAATCAGATTCTGAGGATCAGATTCCTTCTTCAGAACCTGTGGTAGATGAAGCTGAGAAGGCAACTTCTCAGAAGGATTCTGCAATTGGGGGTTCTAGGCTTCTCAAGAGGCTTAGACGTATGACAGTTCCTGAAACTCCCAAGGAATCCAAATCAACAAGGAAGTACAAGAAACAGAGGGCACAAAGGCCAGTTTCAGATGATGAGGAGGAAGCAGCTAAGGAAGGGGATCAGGAATCTCTGATCTCACAAGACAAGGAATTTGCTCCAGTCACTTCTTCTCCATCAACTCCATCTCAGGAAGCTGTATCTGACAAGGCTAATTCACCTTCTGTGTCTCTTGTTGATTCAGGCACAAGTGCTGAAATTGATATTCAGAACCTGGTTGTGCCTGAAATACTTTTCTTAGAAGCTCCAACAGCAAATAATCCTTCCACAACACCTGTTACTGATGCTGTTCAAACTCATGAGTTATCACCAACACCTTCTCTGCATCAAGATGCTGATGATCAGATTTTAGGTGAGCATCAGGATATGGCTGTTGATCAGAACTTAGTATCAGATCAGCAATTAGAGGATGCTGAAGCCTCCATTGCTACTCACACTGTTGTCTTATCAGAAGATACTGATTCTCTAAGTTCTGATGTTGCAAATGTTGGAGATACTGGTGAGGCTGCTACAACTGTAGATGCTGATGAAGCAGGTCCTTCAGGACATACTCCTCCACTGACTCTTCCTAAGTCTGAACTGGTAAAGGAGTTTGTTATCAGGGATGCACCAGTACCTTGGAGTGAAACTCCTGCAGGTCAGGAGTGGACTAAGGAATGGAACTCAGTTTCATGTGTTCCAAATGCTTTACATCTTGCTGAGCACTTGACTAAAGCTGATGAAATGTTACATTCTGATGATTTTAAAACCCAGCTTAGAGTCACTGCATTGAGTACTAAACATCTACAAGGTCTTCATTCCAACACTCATGCAGAGCTACACAAGATTCAGGAGAACTTTATCAAACAGGAACAAGTTTGGAAAATTGATAAGAAAAAGTTCTTCCAACCTACCATTGCCAGGGTTGCTTATATTGAGAAAACTCAAGAGAAGCAACAAGCTCAGATTGATCAAATTCTGACAAATCAAGCTTCTCAGCAATCGCAACTTA
The DNA here is from genome assembly GCF_009905375.1 of Apium graveolens. NCBI lineage: Eukaryota > Viridiplantae > Streptophyta > Magnoliopsida > Apiales > Apiaceae > Apium > Apium graveolens. Next base: position 207,536,208 of record NC_133651.1, on the reverse strand, counting down.
CTGAAATCCAGACCTCAGTGGAACTACTTATCTCTCTTTTATTACCTGCTGATGCCAAAAAGGGGGAGAAGGTAATTAAGTCCTAATGCAAAACCAACAAGACACTGCAAGGAAAGGATGATGGAAAAGATGACCAAGAAAACTCTGGAATGGGTAGTGGTCATAGTCAAGGTAGAAGGTTTACATCAAGACAAGTTAGTCACAGAACAAGTTCTGATACTGGGAAAAGAATAAGTTCTGCTGCTGGTAAAAGGATAAGTTCTGATGAACTTCTAGATCTTGATGAGGAAATGTCAAGACAGTTATTTCTTCAAGAAAATCCAGGGATGGACTTGGAAAGTTTAAAGGAAGAAGAAGCCAGACTTAAATCAGAGAAAGTCACATCTAAATCTGAAGCTTCTGGTAAAAAGTTACTTCCAAAACCTAAAGGCATTGTGATCAAAGAAAGGATACATACTGAAGAAACTTTGGCTAGATCACAACCACAGATAGATCCAAGATCCAAGGGTAAAGAAAAGGTTGGTGAACCTATCAAGCCTTATGTACCTCCTGAGGAAGAAGAAATTACTGATGGAAAAGATGATCTTGCTCTGACTTCAAGAAATGTTCTTAAAACAACCTCTGACATGGCTCAAGTTGTTCAGAGTCAAGAAATTGTAAGTTCTGATATTCAGAAGAAGCAAGTAACCTCTGACAGTGCTCAAGTTAACTTGATATCAGAAAATAGATCTAAAACACTCCTACCAGGATTCACCAAAGCAAAACAGACTCAATCTTTGAAGACTACTCCAAGTGGTTTTGAAGCAAGAGTAGTTACTGGAAAGGAAGCTAGAGATAAAACTGGATTGGGAAGTGCTGATGAAAGAAGAGTACACAACACTACCGATGATCCAACTTCCTTGAGTGAACCAGGTATTGGAGCAACTCCTGAGAGATTGAATCAACTGGAATCTGTACAGATGGTTTACCATACCTACTTGAAAGAATACATCATGTTGTATTTCATGACAGATGGTAGGGTTTATCATATAAGACAAAATGCCATTCCTTTGAAGTATTTTGAAGAATTGGAGCATGTACTTTTCTTACTTCAAGTGGATGACAGAATAACAGAGACTGCTGCAAACTACTTAAAAGAACAGATTCAGAGACAGAAAAGGCTTTATTCTGTTAAGTCTGACAGCAGATATGTTCCAAAGTACAGAGATCAAAATGGTGATATTGTTGATATGAAGCCTAATACTGCACAGATCAAAACGTATCTTGGTACTAAGGGACTTGAATTCAATCTTGAATCTGACAAAGCTTATGTCATAAGACTAGATCAGGAGTTAAGGAAAGCAAAGATTAATGATCTCAGAGCTGCAATCTTTCAAACTAGTGAAGATACTGCAGAGCTTAAAGGTGTTAAAAGGAGAATGATTGATGAACTAAGATATGCTGAGAAATGTTTGTTGAAGAACTATCTCAGAACAACTCCTGACATCAGAGAGATCAGAAGATGATGAAGCCAAGTCGAAGATCTATAACTGCTTAAATTCTGATATTTATACATATTGAAGTTGTTATCAGAAGTTGAAATTGGTAAAACTTTAAGGACTGTAAGTTGTAGTTATCTAGTCTATTTCTCATGCATTTGTACTTAATATTTTTGACATCATCAAATATCTGTTTAACTTGTATATTTTGTTAATTTACAAGTTGGGGGAGATTGTTAGATATATTTGATAATGTCATGGCTAATATGTTTTATGTTTAGCTTTCAATTCTTACGTGAACAGGATAAATCAGTACTTAACTGTTGATCAGTACTTATACTGGAAGTCAGGACTTAAGGATATCAGTACTTATATTATCAGGAGATAATCATCAGAAGATAGATATTAGAACTTAAGTGCTGGAGGAAAATCAGATAAGGACAGTAGCTGATTAAAGGAAAGAAGATCGAGATAAACATAAGAAGAGATATGCATGAAGAAGGAATTCCGTGAAGAATGGAATACTTGGAATATAAGATATCTGATTGATATATTTTAGGAAGCAGAATTATATTCCATATCAATTAGCGATTATCTTGTAACTGTGTAGTATATAAACACAAGCATAGGGTTTACACTATAAGTGTTATCATTATCGAAGTTATTATTCTATATAACCCTAGCAGCTCTCGTGATATTTGTTCATCACTGAGAGGTAACAGTTCCATACTGTAACAGAGTTTATTGTTTCAATAAAGTTTGTTTTCTGTTACTTAAGTTCTTTAAGTTTGATTTGAGTGTACTATACACTGTATTCACCCCCTCTACAGTGTGTGTGTGACCTAACATAACCAATAAAAATTCATAAGAAGAAATAAATAAAAGATAAGAGAAAATAAAGTCAATTGAATGTCTTCACTAGTTGTATTCTTCTCCGTTCATTACAATTAATATTTTGTCTTTATAACTATATATTCTATTTTATAGGGTGTGAAAAGGTTAAGTCAAGAAAGAAATTTTTCATGATTGTGAATAATCAGGCGGACTTTGTATTTCAGTTGGTAAGTGATAGTGTACTATAATAGTCTTACTTTGCAGTTGAAAAGGTTTTTTTGGTTTACATATTTCTTAATAAAGCAAAGCATTTTATATTGTAATAAAATATAATATGATTCGTGCAGTATGTTCCGAAATGTTTTGTTGAACGTTATGGGAGAGAAGTAAAGGATGAATTTACTTTACTGATTTCTGATCATGAAGAATTCCGTGTAAAATATTGTCGTGAAAAAAATATAATTCATGGATTGGATGAATTTTCTAAATCATAATGTTTGAAAGATGATTATATAATATTTTTTTGATTATATTGGCAATTCGAAGTTTTATGTTCAAATATATGATCGTTCGTGTATGGAAATGAGTTATGATGTTTATGAGCAAATGTTATTGGAAGAAGCTATTGTAAGTGCCGGAAAGGAAGATTTTGGTATGTTTCATATGTATTTGAACAATTATTCTACAAAAATATGTAATATATTAATATAAATATGTTTGAAAAAATGTGTAAATTTGTAACTTTTGTTATTTTATAGTTGAATATCTGAATGCGGAAGGTATGGATTCCGGGAATGCTGTTGATAATTTGGATTCAAACGTTATAGATTGAGGTAAATTTGTGCTTATATATTTTTAGTAGTAGAGGTACATATGTTGAAATATTTGATTCTGAAGTTACTGATAATGTAGATTTTAATGGCATTACTGTGAATACGGGGTTATCGAAATCTACGTGAAGGCCTATCATATGTACCTGTACAATTATGGAGTGGTATGTAAATCTTTCTTGAATGTTAATTAGTAATAAGCAGTTTTTGTTGGAAATAATAGAGAATATTTACATTTTAAATGTTAAACAGGATGTGAAGTGTGAATTTGAGTAGTTGCTTGAACAATAGAAGGGGAATGACTATATAACTGTGTTTGAGGAGAAGAAATCATGAAATCTTGAAATTCGTAAAAGGCGCGATTCATAAATAACAAATATTTATGATGGGTGGGTAGAAATGTGAAAGATGTCTGCAAGTTTTCTGTAGTGGATGGTGATATACGGAAGTTTCGAATAGTTGTTTAGCATTATTGAAATAAGATTTAAGTTTGCTGTAATGAGATATGTGCATGGGTGTTTATAACTTAGTTCTTGGTTAACATTTGTAGTAACTGAAGCAACGTACTCTTGGTATGAGATGTTATTTATTTATTTCAAAAATCTTATTTCAATGTTTAAAAATATGGTGAATACATGTTTTTATTTTGTGTGACATATAGAGGTGATTACCATGATGGTGTTTCAAATATAAAGGAAAATATCCATCTTAGGATAAACGATAGTGCAATAGAGTTATATAAGAACTTGGCAAATCTGTCTCCACGGATATTTAGATTACGAATAATTTAAAGTAACAGTTTCATTGTAGGATAAACATAGAAATTTAGATAGAGGTATGTCTTGAAAATTGTTTGATTTTTAGGGATGTTCGAATTGATAACTTGATGTATAACATCCTTCTCCATATATAGGTAATCTGCTTACATATTTCCCTTGTGATATGTGGTCGAGATGAATAGATTCTCCAGAGTGCTACCAAATTTATAAGTGGTGATTAGAATTCATATACATGTTAAATATGTGTGAAAAGCATGTCAAATTAAACAATTAATCGATTAGTTGATACCTTTATCAAAAAAATTATATTGGTTGATGTCTTGATGTTTGTAAGATGGTTTCCCCCTCAAACTTGATTCCTTGGAAAATGTCGGTGGCGAAATACATGGTATCAGTTTGCTTAATGTTGGCTTCAGTTATTAGAAGTTTGATTGTGTAGTCTCCATTCTGAAAAATTTTAACTTATGAGAGGAATTGTCATTTCTCATGTATTTAAAAATATCGTTTTAGAAAAGGAGAAAAGAATGAAATGTATATATTATTTTTTAATAGAGGGCACATTAACATTGACATCTTCTTCCATGTCAAACACATGTCTTTCTAGCTAAAATTATAGCTATTAATATTTCATACTCCAAAATTGACAATCGACTCCCCGTTAACTATAGTATATCAATTTCATCTCATTTTCTGCCCTTGTCTCTTTTCTTGCCGCTAACTTTCCTTTTTTCCTATCGTATATGTATGTATGCATTTATTATTTTTGCTAATCATATAATATTTATTTATTTATTTTAATTTTATGTAATGTTAAGTGTAAAACTGTTTATCAAAAAACTGTAAAAAAATTTATTGTTTCCAAATTTATTAATTACTTATATAATTATTTTAATATGCATTTTATATAGAAAAACTACGAAAAATTGCCCAAAATAAATATTATAAATTATTATGATTTTATTAAAAAATGTTTTTAATTTCTCTTAAATTAAAAAAAAAAAAATTTATTAATAATTCCTTGCCAATTTTGTTCGTTAAAAATAGTCATTGAAATTTGAAAATAACAATAGTAACCGGTTTTTAAATATAAATAATGTTATAACTAATATCACTAAAGTACAAATTATTACCGGTTCACCAAATTTAAGATAATATCTATTTTATACTGATAGCTAGTCCCCTTGAAAATGCTCTAATACCATTGAAGTTTTTCCCTTAAAAAAATTATATTATTGTTATTTTATCGAGTTTTAACTAACCGTTTTTGTTATCTCTTAAACGCGTACAAATTTTAATCTCTGTCAAATGTCATATCTATATATCAATCAATCAATCAATCAACCGTACCTAGTATATAGCATCTAGGACAATGTCCGAGGAGGTTATACTATACACAACCTTACCCTCGTTTCAAAGAAAAGAAACTGTTTTCACAAAAGGTCCCCAGTTTGCTTGTGTGTGCACAAATATGTGTCTTTAAGGTACAAATTGATATATACTGATACATAAAAGCATGTAAAAGTAAGTGGGATAATATATTAGCCCATGGTTTTCTTCGCATGAGACTTACTTATTCTGTAAGAACCATCTACCTCCGTAATTCTTAATGTCTCCCGGCCAAAACTCACACTCGTTGCCACATCCAAGATTTAGCCGCAATCTTTTCTCCTGATTACAATTAACACCAGGTATTAAGAATTCGCTCAACCACTCATAGTATTTGGAGTCGGAAACGAAAATCATGTATTATTAAAAATATGATACTATTCAAAAGAAATTCAAAATCTGAACACCATAAGCAAGCTAGAGTTCTTAATTATCGTAAACAAATAAATTTATGCAAAAAGGTTACAAGAACATGCTAAGAGTTTTTATTCGGATGTCAAGTTATATATATAATTTTATTAAATAAATATAAATTTTATGTATGAAATTAAATATTAAAAACAAAAGAACAAATAAGAAAACAATATAATATTTTGTTGCGAAAGCTAAGAAAACAATATATATGGTACCAACAAAATGAAGAAAAAATGACAAAAATAACCAAAATTTTAAATTTTTTAACAAGAATGGCAAGTTACAGGAAAGTGGCCAATTATGGCCGATCGAATACACTACCCGCGAATGCGTATTCTCAGTATTAGGTAGTTCGCTAGTGCAAGTGTCTTCAAGTGGCATGCTGCTTGGGAAGTGAATAGGTTTCTTCTCAAATTGGAGAGTACAAGTTTGAAACAATAATATAGTAATACGCATTCAAGAATTGCATATTACATTTATATACTCAAACACTAAATGCGTATTTCATGTTAAAAAATTGTAATACCTTAATTCAATATGCATATTATAGATTATTTTAATCCCATTTACGTATCGTAGGTTACCCCATTTTAAAATACATATTTTATTTTATAAATTGGTTAAATTTGTCCTTAGCCCCCTCTTATTTTAAAACCCGGAAATACCCCTTAATTTTATATTTTTGACAGTTATTTTTAAATTAAGAATTTAAAATTTAAGGATGTAATTTAATTTAATAATTATTAATTTTTTAGGGTACAATAATCTCCTTTTGATTTTTAGAGATATAAAACAAATAAATAAAAGATTTTGTTAATTTAAATTTTTTTAACATTTTAGAATTCACCAATCCCCTTTTGGGTTTAGAAAAATTAATAAAAAAATTAATAAAAGATACACCGATTTAGGGTTTAGGATCTAGGGTTTAGGACAACCCTAATTTAATACGAACCAACACTAATTTAAATATTGGACCTTAATTTAACAATTTTTAATATTTTAGGGTTAAAAAATATACCATTTGGATTTTAGAAATATTAGAAAATCGAATAAAAATACAACGATTTGGGAATTAGGGTTTAGAGAGCCTGATCGAATAATCGTGTAATTTTTGATTTAAAAAAAAATACACATTACACCAATCTATAATGCGTGTACTCTTTTACGATATAAAAATACTCCACTTACATATGCGTAATTTGTTCAAACAATTAAAAGAATTATTAAATATTACTTCACTGAGAATGCGTGATACTAGTGTTGCAATTTTTAATATATAACTTTACCCCACCCCACTTGCGTAACTAGCATAACAAATTTAAAAAAAAATAAAAGAATACAAATACACCACTGTAAAATGCGTATGCAATGTTACCTCAATATCAAATACATATTGAATCGGCTAAAAATGACAGTTTTTTAAAATAATTTATCAGAATCGACTGATTCACATGCACGATGGCCATCTTTAACCGATTCAATACGCATCAATGGGTATTGAATCGGCTAAAGATGTTCATCGTGGGCGAATCGGTAAATTCTGTTAAATTACTTTAAAAAACTGTCATTTTTGTCTTTCACCCCAAAATGAACAGAAACTAAACGAGAATATGAACCCACCTGCCAACAGATTAATACTGGCCGGAACTTGGCCGTCCGATCACTTTACGTTACCGGAATAATTGCATGTAAAAGGGGCATTCCAGGGTTTCAAACAAAATGTCTCGCCAGTCTACTGCCATTCCCAAATCCAAGACTCTTGACAACAAATATGTAAGTCTACATGCATATATAATGTATGTATGCATATGATTTTTTTTGTAGAATTAATTAAGCTTTGAATCTCTTATAAATTGATGTTTTTGTAAATTGTTTTGTATATATGATCACATTTGATAGTTGAAAACTCGTAAAATCTCATTTTATGGATTTTAATGAACAGAATAAAAGTTCTCAATAGGGTAGTGTGGCTAATTAGGATTTCGGTATATTGGTGATGATTGATTGTTCGGTGAAAGTGTCAAAAATGTTAATGTAATGCGATTCGATGTCAGTACAAATAACTAACTATAGTAGGTGAGGTGAAATCCGGTAGTGCCTTGTATGAATGTCGATAAATGCAATGCATGGCAACTCACCTCTTACTTGTAGTTGTAGGACTAGTAATGTAGTTAGTCTACATGTAGCACTTGTATTTATATTCTAATATATGTACTGCATCTAAAATCATGTAAGTTTTGTTTGATATTCCTTCTACTGATGAGGTAAATTAGAAAATTGCAAAACGTGCTTGTTGTTTTGATGTGAGAAAGTTGTTATGTTTATACATCCTTTTGCTAGTTCCGCACTATCTCTTTCCCTCTTTTTGTGAACTGATTAGTAACAGTGAGTGATATAAGTTGTGGAACTGACAAATCCATGTAAATTGAACAATATACTAGTGCAAGATCCAGTTGTCATTTCGTTTTTGTCCAATCTCATTCATCTTTTTTTATAGGAAAGGTAATGATTAATTTTATACTCAGGTGAAGAAGGGTAATACTTATATGAAGCATCCGATTTTATGTTAAGATTATCATAGGTGTCTGTGTGTCTCACTATCTCCTCAGATCGAAAAAGTTTGATTTTGCCAATCTTGTTTTATGGAAATCTCTACTGCGGTATCCACAAAGATGCATACAGTTATTTATTTCATTAAATTTTCAATTATGTATTTGACTGGTATGTCGATTGTTTATTTACGTTTTAATTATATTTGGTATGTTTGTTATCATGCATAATTCCTAGTTTCTTGATGTGTTTTTTTTATGTCAGATGCTCGGCGATGAAATTGGGAAAGGAGCTTATGGTCGAGTATATAAGGGTTTGGATTTGGAAAATGGAGACTTTGTGGCAATAAAACAAGTGTCTCTAGAAAACATAGCTCAGGAGGATCTAAACATTATTATGGTATTGTATTTCTTATTGTCCTTGAATTTTTATTTGTTGCTGTAAATATAACAGTATATTATAAACAAAGAAGGAATAAACGAGAGATATGATGTAGCTTATTTCTCATTTTTGTATAATGTTAGTTCCTTTAAGTGTTTCAGCACGTCTGTCCTAAATAGTAATGTGAAAACCTCTTAACAATTTTGATGGTTAATAATATCTATATCACCAAGATATATTTTTTTAGTTTTTCTTTTATTTATGTGTGTGTGTGTGCATTAATAATGTACTAATAAGATACATTGGCGCGCGCACCAATGTATTAATGCAACCGAGAATGACTGGTACACTAATTATTATGCATCTACAGTTTTGACACCCTTGTTGTCATTGATAAATGGTCTAACGTTGTTGTAAACATTAGGTGCTTAAAGTAACTCAGATATATGCTAGTCACTATTTTATTAAGTTTATAAAACCTGGGTTGTTAATTGTTATAATACCACAGGAATGTTAAATTTTAAAAAGAAGTCATTCGTTAAGAAATGAGAAACAAAAATATGATTTTCCTTTGGTGTAGAACTAGATACATTTTTTAATCATAATAGGTTGCGCATATGCATGTACTATGTGATGTTCGGGTAACATTTGTTTCGAGTATTGTTCTCAATTCTTGCAAATTTTACTTGATGAATGTACTACTAAAATATTCACAGAGTCTATATCATATGTCTACTGACCAATTGCTATTATTTTATGGATTTTCTCATCATTGGTGGGATACACAAATGTTTCAGCAAGAAATTGATCTGCTCAAGGTAATTTTTGTACTTTAATTTACCCATGGTTTTGGTTTTCCCTTGTACAAACTTGAAAGAAATACTAATCTGTACTTTCACGGAATATCTAAGGGCTCATTTTGGGTTAGATTATAGTTAGGCTATGCACATTAAGCTCACTGTTGACAAATGGCAGACCATTTACTATGATCACTTTTTTCTTAAAAGGGACCTGCTGACATTGTCTTTTAGGCACGCCTTCCAGTCACATTAATACTATGTAACAAGATCCGAATAAATGACCAGTAAAAATCTCTTGTTTTTGGAATTATGTCTTGTTTTTTTTACAACTGTAAGGAATTTTGGCATATGAATACAGTGGAATTTAGAATATAAAACTAGATTTTTGAACCTCTAAAACAGAATACATGCGAAAACATGTTATTTCATAGGCTTAGTTCTGAACGTGGTCCGAGTTTAAGGAAAAAAAGATGTAGGCCAACCTCATTGAACTTTCTCTCAAGGTATCCAAATTACTACTTACGAATCGTCATACGATTTGCAGCAAGAAGAACGCCCTGTGTTAAAGAATCTATCTTAATCCTTCTGTATTTTGAAAATATTATATTTTAATTAAGTTTTTCGTAATTCATATATATACACAGACATTATCATCTTAATTGAAATTCGTAACTTAAATACTATCAATCACATTGACATATAAAGTATTACTTTTTAATGTATTTCTCCTTTTTAAATCGTTTTAAGTGTGTGACCCTTTAGGCTATTATTAGATTGGAACTGGAAATAGTTTAAACATCACATAATAAAATTACAAATAGTGAATGGGATCTAGTAATACATTTCAATGCAACCTTTTCTTGACTAATGTGTCAATACTAGCTATACACTTTCACATATATTTGATCAACGTATAGTTGTAATAGGTACTAACCAATATTTTTTTCTTACTTTATTCTGTCATAGAATTTGAGGCACAAAAACATTGTAAAATATCTTGGATCTTCGAAGACAAAAAGCCATCTCCACATAATCCTTGAGTAAGTATGCCGGAACTGTGTATTTCTCTAGCTGTGTGAACCGACGACATGGTGAAGTCATGATCAAAATGTTTTTAGTAGCCTAGTGTATTCCCCTTTTGGTTGGATATGATCCATCTATTGCCTTCTAGTATCACCCTAAGGCTTTAGAAAGTTGATTACTTTACTCTAAGAAGCGATCGAATATCCAAGCCTCAGTGGAGGCATGGGTATGTGGGTTCATATTCCTGCAGTTGAGCATTTCCAGAAAAAAAAAAGTTCTTGCAAGTTTTTTCTGGTTTTTACCTGGTTTTTATCATTTTCTTTTGTATAGGTATGTAGAGAATGGTTCTCTTGCAAACATTATTAAGCCAACTAAGTTTGGGCCGTTTCCAGAATCTCTAGTCGCTGTGTACATAGTTCAGGTTTGTATGATTCATTTTGTTGTTGTTATGTGTTTCTGCTTATGTCTTCACTCTTTATTCCTGGACAGGTTTTGGAAGGATTAGTTTATCTACATGAGCAAGGTGTGATTCATCGTGATATTAAGGGCGCTAATATATTGTTAACTAAAGAGGTATTTCACTAATTATTCACTTTTTTGCAAAGCGTGTACGTATTTGAAGTTTATACTTAGTGAGGCTTGTATTGCATGCTACACAGCACATGCCTGCATTTGTCTCTCATCTGCATATATTTTATGTGAGAATGTGATTTGACTTATTAGGTAATTGCAAGTTCGAAACCAGTCAAATATATGTTCTCGATTTCTCTTAAATTCTTAATTCTCTCTTTTAATAGATTTTGCCTTTTTCGGATGCTATCCCATCTCCTATAACTGTAGGAAGAATTACACGAGCAGTGCGACTCAAGTTACATTTTAAACAAACACTTGTGTTATTTTAATATAGAGCACGGAGAGAGCAAGGCCAGTGTTGCTTCTGTGGAGCAACACTGATGGGAAAGGCCATGTCATGTCATGTATATTATTATTTTTCATTTTGTATTGAATATGTCTCAAATTTGCATTTTTTTGTGATGCATCAATAACTTTCTCTTTCAGAATTACTATATTTTTAATGAGCATACAGGGTTTCCTCTCATCATATTGTTGCAAAAGAGCACACTAATCCGTCTTTCTAGAGTCTAGACCCGGTTCCTCAAAAGAGTTTCTTGATCTACTATATGGTTCCAGGGTCTTGTGAAGTTAGCAGATTTTGGAGTTGCAACAAAATTGACAGAGGCGGATGTTAATACTCATTCTGTCGTAGGGACACCTTATTGGATGGCCCCTGAGGTACTTCTCTTGTAATGGCGCAGTCGATACTTGAATTGTCTCCCTTTTTACTGTTAAGCAATCAAGTCATTTATTCTGAGGATTCTTTTTTCGGAGATATTTTTTAATTCTGTATCTGGTTCAAAAGTTTAGGAAGTGTTATTATCCTACTCTTAATGGGTATCCTAATTTTTAGTACTGTTTATGTTTCAGGTGATTGAAATGTCTGGAGTTTGTGCTGAATCTGATATATGGAGTGTTGGGTGCACTGTGATTGAGCTTCTTACATGTGTACCTCCATATTATGATCTTCAGCCAATGCCAGCTCTCTTTAGGATTGTACAGGTTCTCTAAAATAGATTTTACAGTATGAACTGTAGTAGTGTAGAATACTTGCCGAAGCAGTTTTCTGTTTATGGTTACTTGGCTAAAGCCTGTCAACTGTACAATTATTTTGTTTTCTTTCATTCTTTTATATTATCGATATACTGCCTGGGACCTGGTTATTCCTAATTTTAGATAGAGAAAGATAAAATCTGAGGTAGGTGGAAATGACATAGGGAGAAAAAAAGGTTTATGAGATAAAAATGGGGAAAGAGAAGGGTGATTTTACAGCAGAGTTGCTTCTCAGTGTCAATATTATATCTAAACTTAAACCGAAGTAGCCTGACTGTTAATATGGATATGCTAGTGTTAGTGAATATTCTACAAGCTGAATTTTAGCTCATTTATTCTCCTATATTGAACAACGGACCTATGATGAACATGTTTAATACTATACAATGTACTTTATGTTGATTACACTGAGTATGAACTTGTTTAACATTTTCTTAAGGGTTTTAAATTTGTTAATTTTCTGTCCTTGGGATGGCAAGGGTACTGAACCTCTTTTCATATTTACTCAGGATGAGCGTCCTCCAATACCAGACAGTCTATCTCCTGCAATGACGGATTTTCTTTTCCAGTGTTTTAAAAAGGTGGTTATGCAGATGAAATTTCACAATCTTGGCATATTATGTTTTTTTTAATTATATCTTATATCATAATACTATACTACTACACTACTGGTATTAGTTCCCATTCATATGTTTTCTCCTCCCAGATTTAATTTTCAGAAGTTGTTTATGTGTTATCATAAATGAGGAGGTTCTCTCAAGTTGGAGTTACAAGAGGGAGATGAAGAATAAGTTGAAACAATTGCATGTATAAGTAAAGAATAGGGGAACTGATTACCACGCTATTGGTCTTCTTCTTTTTCTTTTTTTTTTCATTAAATTCTTTTGGTCTTCTTCCCTTCCTCCTATGCAGTAATTTGAGCTGATTTGTGTAGTATGAAGATGGTATGGATCTCTAAACACATTGTGACAGTTGACTCCTTTGTGCTGTATAATTCTTGTGTCATGAAACTTATATGATAGTAGTAAGGTCTTCATCTGGTGAGATGTGCTACATTCGAAATTGGCAATGAGTATTAATTGATAAACCAGAGCTATTTTATGGGATCCATTTTGTTCATGCCACACAAGTAATCTGCCTCCATTACATTACTAAGATTTTTCACTTACTGCTCCATTCAGTTCTTTGTAATGTCATGAATTGCATTTCTATTTTAAAAATAACCGCCTTTTTCATTAACATTCTTGGAAGCTCGGTGATTCCTTGTTAACTTGCTATCAAGCCAGTTAAAATATCTATATTGCGTATCTCTGAATTTTTTTGGTCAAATATATATACCAAGCAATATGTTTCAGGATGCTAGGCAGAGGCCTGATGCTAAGACACTGCTCTCGCACCCTTGGATACAAAACTCAAGGCGTGTTTTACAGTCTTCACTTCGGCAAAGTGATACATTGAGGTAGACATCATGCATACGGCATACCCCTTTTCTCTTCTTCCTTTCCGATTCCCTCCCGCCCCTCTACAGAAGAACGAACATTATTATGGGGATATTACATGTGACATGCATTGTTTCTTCATTATCTTCAAATTACAGAAGTAGGGTAACCTCATTTTTGATTTGCTGATTGAAATCTGTATTTGTATTTGATTAATAACGAGATAGATATATTTATTGTTAACTCTCTATTAGGAGGTTCTTCCTAGAATGCTACTAATATAATATATACCCCTTCTTCCCCTCCCTCTCTTCCCATAGACACTATTTATAGGTGACCATAATAACAAGTCCACATTTATTCGTGAGACTAGTTTTTAGATCTTACCTGTTTATATCTTATCTGAAGCGTGATTAAATGCATGTTGGTTTCTTAGTTAATGTGATAAATTTTAGTGATTTCACTGGTTTATTGTTTCACTAAATTATAATATTTTCTATATTGTGTTGCATTTCAATGTTAGGGATGTTACTATCTGTTTTCGAAATATTGCATCTAGTTCATGTACAAGTACGTTGAATTTTGATAAGATGTATGCTAACTGGTTTTCTGTTGTTATTTGTCTGTTGAATTGTATTCGTTTGATCAATCACAATTTCACATATGAATGTATGAAATATGGTCTCGCAGTTCTCACTATAGCCGATGTGCCCTCTTGTATTGCTTTCTATTTAAAGTGCTACTTTTCTATTCTGCACCATGATTGCTAGGGATAATTTCTTTGTTTATTTAGGTCCTAAAAGTGAGTTGTGGGGAGATAGGGATTTCTGATATGGGGTCTGAAAATTTTTGGGAAGAGGGATTATAATAAATTGATGCAGGATCTTTATATTCAGCGCAATTTTTGGAACATTCTAGCTAGATAACATTTAATGTAGGGGACTTTCAAACTCCTAAGAGACTTCTAGACTTGTTTGACTCTGTTAAGACTTTATGACTCCTTATAATGAACTTAATTATTTTCTGGAACCTTCTTCTGCCTTCTTGCATATATTTTTCCATACCTCCTTGAATTTGCATCATTTCTCCCCGGCTTGGAAAAACTCGACTCCGACGAGTTAAACGAGTGATACTTGTTATAAAGATCAAGATCTAAACGTTGAAATTCTTCATCGGAAATCCATGTACAATCAGACCACGGTTTATCCTTCCATTTGACCAAATATTTCTGATAACCACCATTTCGAGTAGAAACAATAGTTGTATCCACTATATCTTCAATCTCATCACGGACATTTGAAGCAGGTGGCAAGCGAAGTGGAGCAATAGATTTTGAAGAGTCACCATGTCCGTGATAAATGGTTAAGTCTTCAATATTGAAGATATTACTAATTCCCATGTCAGCCGGAAGATCTAGAACATAAGCATTTGAATAAATTTTATGACTGATTGTATATGGTCCAACACGTCGGTACTGCAGCTTCTTGAACTTGCTATTTGGAAAACGTTCAGGTCGGATGCGCACCATAACCTGATCTCCGACCTTAAATTCAGTATTTTTACGATGCAAATCTGCTTGAGTTTTGTATTTAGCATTACTGGCAGAAATTTTGTGACGAACATCGGCATGAATTTGCTGAATATGTTCAGCAAAAGCTTCTGCATCTGCACTATGACGGCCAGATATAGGTAAAGGGGCTAAATCAATTGGTTTCTTAGGTTGGATACCTAACACAATCTCAAAAGGACTGCGGCCAGTAGTTCGATTGACAGAACTGTTGTATTCGAACTCGGCCATTGCCCAAATCTGATCCCAAGTTGTAAGTTTATCTTCAACCAAACAACGTAGTAAATTCCCCAAACTCCTATTAACAACTTCTGTCTGCCCGTCTGTTTGAGGGTGATAGGCAGAAGAAAATTTCAATTGTGTATTCATTAATTTCCACAAGGTTCGCCAAAAATAACTTGTAAATTTCACATCCCGGTCTGACACTATAGTCTTTGGCAGCCCGTGAAGTCGAACAACCTCCTTAAAAAATAACTTTGCGATGTGGACTGCGTCTAGTGTCTTTGAACAAGGGATAAAATGCGCCATCTTTGAGAATCGGTCTACAACCACGAAGATTGAGTCATGTCCTCGAGTTGTTTTTGGTAAGCCAAGTATGAAATCCATGCTTAAGTCTTGCCAAGGCTTGTGAGGAGTCGGAAGAGGCATATATAATCCTGAATTATTCTTTGTTCCATTGGCCATTTGACAAATGCGACACTGAGAAACAGCAACAGCCACATCATGTTTTAAACGTGGCCAAAAAAATATTTCTTCAACCATGGCAACTGTTTTGTCCCTTCCAAAATGACCACGGCCATGTAATTCCCAAATAATTTGTTCACGAACTGAAGTAGATGGTAGACAAAGACGATGCCCTTTGAATAAATAACCATCTCGTAAAGAGAAAGTAGAATGAACCTGTTGTCCGGTAGTCATGCTAGAATAAAGCTCTTGAAAATCTTTACATGATAGATAGTCCTCCTTAAGCCTTTCAAAACCCACCACCTTGATAGATAATGTATTCATAACATAAATTACCCGACTAAGAGCATCGGCTGCTTTATTATCCACCCCAGCCTTATGTTTTATAACAAAAGCATACTCTTGCAAGAACTCTATCCACTTCCCATGCTTCTGCTTTAGCTTCTTTTGACTGTGAAGATGCTTAAGAGCTTCATGATCAGAATATAGCACAAACTCTTTATGAATAAGATAGTGACGCCAATATCGAAGTGCTTATGCATAAAATTCTTTCTCGTAGGTAGTATATTACATAACCCAAATGGCAAGACCAGCCATTCATAAAGGCCATCTTTGGTTTTAAATGCAGTCTTCCATTCATCTCCGGGCCGAATCCGGATTTGATGGTAGCCACTTCTTAGATCCACCTTTGTAAATATTGTAGCACCTGTCATCATATCAAGCAAGTCATCGAGCCGTGGTATCGGAAAACGATACTTAACAGTAATTTTGTTAATTGCACGGCTATCTATACACATGCGCCAACTTCCATCCTTCTTTGGTGTTAAAAGAGCCGGCACAGCACATGGACTTAGGCTTTCTCTAATGAATCCTTTTGACAAGAGTTCTTCCACCTGCTTCCTTAGTTCAGCATGTTCAGAGGGATTCATTCGGTAGGCTGGAAGATTCGGAAGTTGAGCTCCTGGGACAAGATCAATTGCATGTTGTATCTCGCGCATCGGAGGTAAAGCATCAGGTAATTCGTCGGGAGCAATATCAGAGAAGTCTTGCAACAATGTTTTAATTTCATCCGGTAATTTCTTTGTTGTTGAGTCCTCATTCTGATTTACTCGCTTGATCACCATTCCATAGATAACTCCAGTTTCATTGCTTTCGCGCAAGAACTTCTTCTTTGTTAGAAACTGTAGGACCTTTTTTCCCGTTTAAATGGCTGATCAGATTTATTAACTGCAGAATTTGAGTCGAGTAACTTCTGATCTGTTGTAGTTTCTGAAGCTTTTGGCCTGATTTTCTTCATTTTCTTCAGTTCCTCGGAACTTTTAGGATAAAGTGTAATTTTATTACCTTCCGAGAAAAAATGAAAGGTATTCTCCTTGCCACAATGATATACATCATAATCGAATAACCATGGACGTCCAAGTAAAATGTGTGTCACATTCATAGGAACAACATCACAATGAATAGAATCTTTGTAACGACCACACGTTATTGGAACTAGGCAGCGTTTACTTACCGGAATGGATGTATTATCGATCCAAGCAACATGATAGGGCTGAGGATGTGGCTCTGTAGGAAGTTTTAGTCGTTCGACTGCCGAGGCTGAAATTACATTCATGCAGCTTCCGCTATCAATCACCAGCTTAAGTAACTCATTTTTACAAGTTACTAGTGTTTGAAATATTGTAGTAGTCCTCCAATCCGCTTCCTTAACTTTTGGAGCAGCAAGTATGCGTCGAACAACCATATTCAAAGAGTTCTCGTCAGAATCAGCCAAGTCATCAGCATTGAATTGCGGAGTTTCTTCACCATCTTCGTTTTCAGCCATTTCATTTTCTTTTGGCTCTTTTTCTGAAATACCAATATGCAGATTGTTCCTGGTGGGACATTGATAAGCTTTATGTCCCTTGCCTTCACATCTGAAACACCGATCACTATTGTCCACACCCTTTCCTCTCCCTCCTTCTTTCTTATTTGTAGTGTATTGTGGCTTCGATACAGGGCTGGTGACATTAAACTTTCTCGTTACTGCCTCTTTCATTTGAGCAGAACCTTTAAGAGTCATATTCAAATATTCCTCCAAGTCAAGTGCAATTTGGAAAGCATTTTCCACGCTATACGGAGTGTATCTCAGCATTTCCTTTCTGATTTCAAATCTGAGACCAGATTTAAATCTTGCCAAGCTATGGCGCGGATCTTCAACAATCTGACTTCTTGTTTTTAATTCATCGAACTTTTGCATATACTCTGCTACCGTCATCGTTCCTTGCTTCAAATTTACAAGCTGTTCACAGAGCTTATCTTCGTAATTTTGAGGCATGTATTTTTCCCGCAGCCTTGCCTTCATCTCCTGCCAGGTCACTATTGGAGGTAGCCCCAATCTCCGCATGTCTGCTTCAACACCATTCCACCAGACCTTTGCAAGATTAACCAATTTCATTTTGGCAAACCTCACACGTCGCTCCTCAGACATGTCGTACCAGTCAAAATATTCTTCAATTGCAGAAATCCAATCGACAAAGTTTGTTGCATTAAATCTTCCGTCAAAGTCTGGTACATCAATTCTCACCTTCTTTGTGATATCACCAGCTGTGTCATAAGGGGCATACGGGCCTCTGTTGAAGTTTCCTGGCACATTAAACATGAGTGGCTGCTGCATCCATGGAAGTCCATTATTCAGTGGTTCCCGCCTTGCATTTTCTTCTTCATTTGGCTGTTCGTTTCCGCCATTGTTAGCACCAGAAGACTCTCCTTCAGGAGAATCCACAGTTGGATTTGACTTTGTTTCAATCTGCTTAACTCTGGCATCAATGTTTTCAATCCGTTGATTTAAAACATTAAGACTTTCCATCATTTGTATCAGCACCTGATCTCGTTCAACATCTGTAAGTCGGCCTCGGAATGAACGTCCCGTGCGTGTCGTCATAGCGCTGCCTTGCTCTGATACCAATCTGATGCAGGATCTTTATATTCAGCGCTTTGAACTCTTATACAGAATAGCTCAAAGTAAATAATGGAACACTAAATGAAGATGAACAAAATTATATGGAAAGAGAGAGAGAATAACTAGGCCTCACACCTAGATTACTTAGGTCTCACACCCAAGGAAATTAATAAACTTAATTCATTCAACTCTGCCTTAACAAATAGAGTACAAGAATTTATAGTAATCTTTGGAACATTCTAGCTAGATAACATTTAATGTAGGGGACTTTCAAACTCCTAAGAGACTTCTAGACTTGTTTGACTCTGTTAAGACTTTATGACTCCTTACAATGAACTTAATTATTTTCTGGAACCTTCTTCTGCCTTCTTGCATATATTTTTCCATACCTCCTTGAATTTGCATCATAAATTGACAAGGCAAGAGATTTGAATTATTGCAAATTAGGATTTGTATTGTGCAGCTTTAGAACGAAAGTGTGTTATATCACTGGTCTTAGAGATGAATAACATAGAGTTTTTATTATAAGCATGGTTGCTCATATGTTTTACAGACTTGAGGAAGAAGGTGCTTTCACTGCCGAGACAATGAATGGAGATGATCACGGAATAGTTGAAGACTCCAACACCCTGAAAGCTAAAGTACGTGTTTCCTAACTTTGGAATGTATATTTCTTATGATTTGCTCTTACTATATGTTGACTTCCATCCACCTTTGTCATCATAATAAGTATTTCATGAATTATCCTTGATCTTAAATTATGAAATGCAAAAAGAATTATATAAATGCACTTACTCTAAAAATCAATTGGATTCCGAAGTTCATGAAGTGTAATTTATAATATGATTCATGTCGCACTTATCAGAGTTATTATGTAATGCTTTTTTTAATCAATAAAAGCATTTAGAGATGGCCTAAGAGATGTATACTCATTTTCTCAGCAATTCGTAGAGTTGTTTGTTCTCTTCCATTGCATTATCTAATGCTTGTCTGACATTAATGTCTTTTTAATATGTCATAGAATTATGGGAAATGCTATCTCTGGATCTTAGTGATATCCATCAAAGAAGGGTTTTTCTTTATCTTTCGTAGTTGTCTCATGTATGTTGCTTTGATTAGAGAAGATCATGCTTTCATAGCAAGATATTCAAATTTTTATTTTGTTGACTCTTCTATATTCAGGACAGCAAAACAGATTTGTTATCTCGAGAGGCTATTGCCAAAATTGATGATTATAGTGAAGATAGCAGTGCCAAACATGATCTTGTTGAGAAAAGAGCTGCTACTCATGAAGATGAGATTTTGTCTGATCAAGTCTCTACATTACCAATCCAAGAGAAGTTGCCCATAAAATCTAATTTTAACTCTGAGGTGGCTACTGCATCAGCAGAGCTTCAAGAGCCATCTCAGTCACATAATCAGGAGAAGGTTCCAATTAATGGTGAGCTAGGGTCACCTAATTCCAGGAAGAAATATACTGTTGCCAGAAAAACTGAAGTGAAAGGAAGTTCTCATGTTGAACATGGGTCTTCCACTTCAGCACCAAATAGCCGAGATCACAATCTTATAAAGGTAAATATGATGAGTAGTTGCTGCTTGATACTCAAAACATTGAGATCAACTATATAGTAATGCAAACTACTTTCTACTTGCCAGACTCTTTCATAATGAACCCACCTTGTAGCTTTATTAGCGTAATTTTTGTGTGTTTCTACTACATCTATATGTGTGTATGTGTGTGTGTGTGTATTCTATTATTTCTATATAGTAAGACAAATTTATTCACTTTCAACAGAAAAATATATAGCAGCCATATATTCCTACTGCTCTGGGTGCTATTAATCTGTATGTTTATCATGTTAAATTGAAGTAGAGAAAGATGGGTGGGAGATCTAGCAGTATTTTTTAGATATTATATCTAAATTGTAGATAAGTCTCTTGTATCATTTGATTAGGCTTTTTCTCAACTGTGACCCAGATACTTTGCAAGATAGTTTTAGAATAGAATGGCCTGTGACACTACACAGAGCTTACTGCCTCCTATTACTCACTCACACATGAATAAGGCAGCCATCATAGTGTTTTCTCCTTTCAGTTAATAAACTAAATATATGACCGATATGTGAAGGCACCAAAGGCATCAATAGCCGCTGGAGGTAATGAGCTGAGTAAATTTAGTGATACTCCCGGTGATGCTTCGTTGGAAGACTTGTTCCGTCCATTGGATAAAACTCTGGAGGATCAGGCAGCTGAAGCCTCAACATCTGCATCCACTTCAAATGTGAATCAAGGCAATGCCTTTCCTGCAGATGAAGGGAGAAATGTCTTGGCAACAAGGTTAAGGGCCGCAATTGCAAAAAAGCGAATGGAAAATGATTTGGGCCGAGCAAGTGGTGGCGACTTGCTCCGTATAGTGATGGGTGTTTTAAAGGAAGATGCTCCTGGTACTGATGGTTTGGTAAGATCGGTATTTTGGTGAATTTGTTACTGTGCCAAATGGTTCGAGTTCATTTATTTCTGTAGTTACTAAAAGAAATGATGGAATGGCGATCTGTTGCTTGAAGTTGAAATTATGCCTGATTGTTTTTTTTTGTTGAAATATCAGGGCTTTGATGACAATATGCCTGCAGATAATTTATTTCACCTACAGGTACTTCCTTTCCAATGCTTATTTCCGGTGAAAAGAAAACCGACTAGCTATCTTTCCCTGGTCTCTCCTCTCTGAATCAATGCTGATTTTGACAAATAACAAGATGCAAGACATCTTTGGACAATCCTGCAGCCTTAATATGACTGTAATTGTAATTGTTTCTGCTACTCGTACTGGAAAATAAATTTATCATTTTGGGTGTCACTACAATTGAAATGATTAAATATTGTTCAATGGCTATGGATGTTGATGTTTCTGACCTTAGAGCTGTGGCCCAGTTTGTTAAAGGATTCCCAGCTTATTTCTTGCTGAGCTTTACATTTAATGCACGGGTTTGTACACCAGACTAACTGATACTTTACCTGTAGGCTGTGGAATTTAGCAAATTAGTGTCAACATTGAGGCCCAATGAACCAGAAGATATGGTTGTATCTGCTTGCCAGAAGATAACTGCTTTCTTTCACCAACGCCCTGAGCAAAAATATGTATTCATTACTCAGCATGGTTTACTCCCTTTAATGGAGTTGCTTGAGAATCCCAGAATTGGTGTATGTAGACATCAATTATTATCATCTTTTTAAACTTCTATAGTAATTTACACCTTTGGTACTTGCTCTTTATAGGTTATGTGTGCGGTGCTTCAAGTTTTAAATCAGATAATCAAGGATAACACTGATTATCTGGAAAATGCGTGTCTTGTTGGGTTTGTAAGTTTTGTGTTCATTTTGCGCTTTCAGTCTCCTTAATTTGATAGAGTGGCATAAGAATGCAGTTTTATTTGTGATAAGTTTGTCCTGAATATACATTATATACAGGGACTCGGATCTTTAGTCTACTAGAACAATGCAGTAGTATGTTGGAGATGGGTTTTCTGATCGTCGAATTGAATTAGCAATAGTCTGATGAGATTATTCTTGTATTGCTTCAGTAGAAATATAAGTATCAACTGGTGAAAATTTTGTTTTCATCACAGGTTCCAGTCGTAATGAGCTTTGCTGAACCTGATCATCCTCGTGAAATTCGAATGGAAGCAGCTTACTTTTTACAGCAGTTGTATCAGTCAAGGTATTTAGTATATTCCTGCTTCCAGCGGAAATCTGTATTTAATTAAAGGTACATGAATAGAGGCTGACTTCAGTGACTTCTCCATGCAGTTCCTTGACTTTACACATGTTTATTGCTTGTCGTGGAATTCCAATACTTGTGGGTTTTCTCGAAGCTGATTATGCAAAATACAGGTTGGTTTTTGTCTGTGGTTTAAGTGAGCCGGTTATACTTTGACATGCCAAATATTTCATGAAGCTTTAGTCTTTCCTTCATGTAGCTTTGGAATTAAATGTATGCAAGAAGTTGCTGCAGGGTATATTAATTCTTATGTATCACAAGTTCAGAAATTTATGCATACGTTTGTTTGTGTGTGTATTGGGGGGGGGGGGGGTGATACGAAATTTGTTGACATTGTGTGTTACACCTGGCATTACATGGTCTAGCAGTCTTGTAAGTAGAATCCCGGTTTAAACTATCTTTTAGGAGGAAAGATACAGAAATTAAAAGAAGGGTCAATTGTCACTATTTTCTCAAAACCTCAGCCAGATTCATTATTCTTTCCAATATTTTATATATATTGTCTTTCCAGCACAGATCATACTGCCTGGAAAGAGTTGGTTACAGCTGAAGTTTATCAAATGAGATAGGGAAAAGATAGCTTTGACTTGATATAAAGTACTGAAAAAAAATTATTCGAGGGTATTCAGGATGTGTGACTGGCATGATAATAAGTGATGCAAGAACATGTGGTCCCTTAAAGATGCTACTTCCTACAAGAAAAACTAGTCTGAAATTAAAAAAAAATCATGTTGCTGTTGATAAGACGGTACTATTCTGTTAATTTGATACTTGAACCTGGCAGTTGATCTCCCTTGCATGCCACAACAATTTGAAAGGGTCACTTCGCTTAGGAGAGGCTATTACTTTCAGGACCAGCTATTAGCATAGTAATGCCTAGCATAGCAACCTATTGGATACCCTTTACTCTAAGTAAACAGGAGGTCGAGGGTTCAAGTCTCAGTGTTGCCATGTTTGCGCAAGTGACACTCAAATGATACACATTAATATAACAAGACTTGTAGGTCTAGTTGAATGGGTATTGGGATGCATGTTTTGCATATCCTCTTGGACCAAGTATTAAAAAAAAATTCATGTCAAGAAGAATACGGCTTGTGTAGTCAATGGCATGGTGAAAGCACCTGATATTTCAGTAATACCATAATCATCTCTTCATGTTATCTGATGTTTTAGATGTGCTGGTATGGTGTTTCAGATATGACCTATTATTGTATCAGCATGTGATGTCTGAGCAGTTTATCATCTGCTTTGAAATTCTGTATATGCCAGTTCAGATGCACATACCCTAGTAGGTTTTACGATTCATCTTTGTACCTGTAATTAATTTAATTTTAAATTTAAGAATTCATGAGTTACAGGGAAATGGTTCATCTAGCAATTGATGGAATTTGGAAGGTACTGAAACTTCACCGGTCCCCTAGGAATGATTTTTGTCGGATAGCTGCAAAGAATGGGATACTACCGAGGCTTACAAACACTCTTTATAGCTTGAACGAGGCAACTCGGTTGGCTTTGGTATCTGGTGGAGGCGTGTTTCCGGTTGATGGTATAAATTTACGGGCGCGGTCTGGTCAACTGGATCCAGGAAACCTTACTTTTGGTCAAAGTGTGGCACCACCTTATGGATCTGATAAGCATGGAGTTGATGATTCATTGTCGTCTGGAACTCGTGACTCTTCACAAGCTTCAGTTTCTCATTCTTCCAACTCCAGATCTTTTCCCCTGGATAGTGATAAACCTCGATCAAGCACAGCCTCTATAGAAGGTCACGACACTAGAAAATTACATGATTCATGCTCTTTCGACAAACTCGCACATAGTATGATGAATGAAAGAAGTGATCCTTCAAGAACTGCACATAGAATTTCAATTGAAAGAACTCAAACATTGACTGATGGTGTTTCAAAAGGTCCCGATCCTTTGATTGCTGACTTTTCAGGTGTGTAGAGTATTGTTTAGCATTCCTCGCCCTTGTGTCATTCCAATAATTGCATATTTAGTTCTCATGTATCTCTATCCTTGGGAGTCTACTGTTCTGCTGGAGCATGTTCTCTGCCTGAACATGATTCTTTTTCTCGATTTGATGAGGTACATAGTGCACGCTTGTAGATGACATTTTAATTCTTATTTTAATCACTTTACAGAGGTTACAGGACGTGGAAGAGAACATACAAACCTTGAATCTACAGTCAAAAGTCCACCAAAAATTGCAAATAAGAATGTAGGACTGCCATCATCTAATGACGGAACCACTGCTTCTACATCTGGACTTGCTTCGCAGATAGCTTCCAGTGTCCTGTCAGATTCCGGGATTTCAAATGCCAGGCCAGGGAGTGCAGCTTCTTCCGGATTACTTTCGCACATGGGTCCACCTTGGAGTGCTGACGTTACTTGGGAATACGTAGAGAAAGTAGCAGACCTTCTACTTGAGTTTGCTGGATCTGACACGACTGTGAAGTCTTACATGTGTAGTCAAAGCTTGCTCACTCGTCTTTTTCTGATGTTCAATAAGATAGAACCTGCTGTTCTTTTGAAGGTACGCAAATTATTAGCTTTAAATTAAGCCTCACTTGTTCAAACTCCTCGTTTCTCACACCTTTTAATTGTTATAGTTATTGAAGTGCGTTAATCATCTTTCTACTGACCCACACTGCTTGGAGAATCTTCAGCGAGCAGATGCAATAAAATTTCTAATCCCAAACCTTGACTTCAGGGAAGGTCCTCTCGTGTCTCAAATTCACCATGAGGTAAACCTTTCACACTTATATATGTGTACAGCTTATGTATTACTCCCTCTGTCCCACAATACTAGTTGTCACGGGGTCAGATTTTCAACCTTGAAATCTCTGATCCGTGCGGCCTACTCAGTCGCCGACCTAGGCGCCCAAGCAGTCAGCCTTCCGAGAGGTTGTCGCCCAGCAGCCCCGACAACACCAGCAAACCCAAGCACAGCGGATATGATATTGAACCAACGCACAACAGGAACCAATCGTGTGTGCAAGTGTGTCTAATTACCAAGCAAATGTAAGACACAACAGATTACGAGCCTGAATGCCCAACCTTCTATTGACCAACAATATAAGGATACAACTCGATTATGTTTACAGACTTGTACTACTACCTAGCATAATAATACAACCCAACATATGTTTACAGACTTTTCCCTACTGCCTAACATATGGATACATGTTTTGTGCATACAAGCCTACATGCATTTCTTTGAATAGATTACATTCTCACAATGCTTATCTATATATAAGAGTGCCTGGTCGCGGCCCCCAGCAGCCCCAATAGCACCAACGGGTCCAGCAACCCCAACTGCTAGCAGTTACAAGCAGTTCCAGCATTTCAAATTCCCTCAATTCGAATTTTCCCACCAATTCCTTGAGCCCCAACTGCAAGGTAGTTATTCCAGCAACCCACTAGTGCATAATCCAGCACTTATGCATATATATTTAATGCATATATATCTGAGCCCCCATGTGCCACACATGTGCCTACAATTCTGACCATGCCTTAGCCATTTGGACTCCCAACTTAGCTCCCAGCTCGGTGTCGCCCACATTTAGACCAACCAGCAATCCCACATAAACACAGCAGCTCAAGTCTAGCAGCTCAAGTCTGTGTTGCCGCCTCCCAATCCTTGTCGCCGCTAGGTGAATCTCGATCCCAAAATGAAATCCATCCTAAGGGTCTTACAAACCCTCTCACACCTCCTGAGTTTGATGTGCTCATCAAATCAGCAACAACTCTGAGAAGTCCGTCTCTGCTAGTAGCGAAAGCAACGCCTATGAACCAAGGCTGCAAATCCGTCTACGGTTCCTGCCACTGCCAAACCCAATTAGCTATCACCAATTGATTAAATTAACCTTCAAAGTTTCTCTGATGCAAATTCAAGGAGGTATGGAAAAATATATGCAAGAAGGCAGAAGAAGGTTCCAGAAAATAATTAAGTTCATTGTAAGGAGTCATAAAGTCTTAACAGAGTCAAACAAGTCTAGAAGTCTCTTAGGAGTTTGAAAGTCCCCTACATTAAATGTTATCTAGCTAGAATGTTCCAAAGATTACTATAAATTCTTGTACTCTATTTGTTAAGGCAGAGTTGAATGAATTAAGTTTATTAATTTTCTTGGGTGTGAGACATAAGTAATCTAGGTGTGAGGTCTAGTTATTCTCTCTCTCTCTTTCCATATAATTTTGTTCATCTTCATTTAGTGTTCCATTATTTACTTTGAGCTATTCTGTATAAGAGTTCAAAGCGCTGAATATAAAGATCCTGCATCATTCTCCCCTTTAGTCACCAAAATTCAGATGACCATGTGTAGTCGCTCAGTCACCTAGACATCCAATACCATCCTGACTTAAGTTCCAGCAGCGTCTCCCACCCTTAGAGACGTTGACTTAGGCCCCCTTTCAGAAAAACACTAAGCTTGCTGCCTTGTAGAGATGCGTCGCCAACAATAATCTGATCCCACAAACCATGTCGCCGACCAACACTTGGACAACCCTCAACTTATGCATTTTCTTCTCACCCTTGTCAAACCAATAGGAACTCAGCCATCTCACAACATGAACATGTTCCAACCATGATCATGTTTCCCCCCAGTTACTTCAATCCATATGAGCGACCATAGGCTAACATAGCCCATCAATGCTAATTATCCAAAAGCCAACATAACCAAAACCCATGATCAACGCTCTTCCTTAACAAGACCTGTACCCGGAAGAATCATATACCCATGATACACGCCAATCGTCATAAACAAATCAGCCACCACCGACCTGCACACCACATACCCGTGGTTAGTGTTTCCAACACTTGTCACCAAATCTGTAACATAGTCCAGCCCCCGTCGCTGAACCTTGACGCCAACCCCCCCACGCTGCGCCACAATCGCCATGACTGGCTCAAAAATCAGATGCGCCTCCACCAGTGCAATCCTTGCACTTTCCCCACCTTGAACAGAAGTTTCAAGCCCAGAGTGATCTCCATCATCACCCAACAAAATGTCTCCAGCATCCCGCCTTGATAACTCCAAGTAAAACTCAACTCGTTCTACTTTACTTAACCAACGATCAGCCAACATCCCAACTCGAAAAGAGATCTCCTCAAACCTTCTCTCTATGGCGTCAAACTGATCTCCAAGAGCATCTTTAAAGTCACCCAGATCATACTTCATGGCCCTGCATATCCTTATCAATGACACCAAATTTCTGACCATGGACTCGCCCAACACTTTTTGAAACCCAACAAAATCAACTTTGCTCCCACATGATCCAACCATCATGTCAAATCCCGAACTGATCAACGCAACTCTGATACCACTTGTCACAGGGTCAGATTTTCAACCTTGAAATCTCTGATCCGTGCGGCCTACTCAGTCGCCGACCTAGGCGCCCAAGCAGCCAGCCTTCCGAGAGGTTGTCGCCCAGCAGCCCCCAGTAGCCCCGACAACACCAGCAAACCCAAGCACGGCGGATATGATTCTGAACCAACGCACAACAGGAACCAATCGTGTGTGCAAGTGTGTCTAATTACCAAGCAAATGTAAGACACGACAGATTACGAGCCTGAATGTCAACCTTCTATTGACCAACAATATAAGGATACAACTCGATTATGCTTACAGACTTGTACTACTTCCTAGCATAATAATACAACCCAATATATGTTTACAGACTTTTCCCTACTACCTAACATATGGATACATGTTTTGTGCATACAAGCCTACATTCATTTCTCTGAATAGATTACATTCTCACAATGCCTATGTATATATAAGAGTGCCTGGTCGCGGCCCCCAGCAGCCCCAACAGCACCAACAGGCCCAGCAGCCCCAACTGCTAGCAGTTACAAGCAGTTCCAACATTTCAAATTCCCTCAATTCGAATTTTCCCACCAATTTCTTGAGCCCCAACTGCAAGGTAGTTATTCCAGCAACCCACTAGTGCATAATCCAGCACTTATGCATATATATATATAATGCATTTATATCTGAGCCCCCATGTGCCACACATGTGCCTACAATTCTGACCATGCCTTAGCCATTTGGACTCCCAACTTAGCTCCCAGCTCGGTGTCTCCCACATTTAGACCAACCAGCAATCCCACATAAACACAACAGCTCAAGTCTGTGTTGCCGCCTGGCGACGAGTCTGTGTCGCCACCTGGCGCCCAATCCTTGTCGCCGCCTGGCGACTAGTCCGTGTCGCCGCCAGGTGAATCTCGATCCCAAAATGAAATCCAGCCTAAGGCTCTTACACTAGTCCCTTTTCAATTTTTTACGCTTATTAAGAAAGTATTATTTTAATGATACATTTTCACTTACCCATCATAAATGCATGAATGTAGACCTTTATTAACCCCTCATTAATTGTTACACAATTTTCAAGGTGGGTAATTTTGGAAAAGTGTCAATAGATTTGCGTAGACATGTATTATGGGAAAAAAAGATCTCTTAAAAGAGACTACGATTGTGGGACGGAGGGAGTTCATTAGAAGATGCATGTTCCACGCTTTACCTGTATAGAGAACGAAGCCTCTATATATATAGGAAAGCTTATGAAGTTACTTCCTAAACTTACAGCTAGATGACTCACTAGTAGAATAGAGATAGATGCTTATACATGTAACAAGCTGCCTACAGGCAGATGACTATATATATATACTTTCTGGCAAACCCTTCCTGTTATCTTGTTATAGGCAGTAGTGAAGATTTTATATACATATATATACTTGCAGTTTCTGCAACTCATTTCTTGTTCAATCTTCATTTATTCATATCACCGATGTCATATATTCACAGTTTGTAACAGTATAAAATACCGCGCTCAACTTTGAGAATGATTTTGTTTGCTGAAGGTACTCCATGCTCTATTCAATCTCTGCAAGATAAATAAAAGGAGGCAAGAACAAGCAGCAGAAAATGGGATCATCCCACACCTGATGTATTTTATCATGTCAGCGTCTCCGTTGAAGCAATATGCATTGCCACTGCTTTGCGATATGGCCCATGCATCACGTAACTCAAGGGAGCAGTTAGGAGCTCATGGGGGTTTAGATGTGTACCTAAGCCTACTTGATGATGAGCTTTGGTCGGTAACAGCATTAGATTCTATTGCCGTGTGCCTGGCTCATGACAATGACACTAAGAAAGTGGAGCAATCTTTATTAAAAAAAGAGGCTGTTCAGAAAATGGTCAACTTTTTTCAGCGCTGTCCAGAACAACATTTTTTGCATATATTGGAGCCATTCTTGAAAATCATTACGTAAGTCCATTTCAGCCTGTCAGTATATCCATGTGAGGAAAAAATGAGTTGCTTTCCATATCTTATTCATCGATGTTGTAATTTGGTAAAAAGTTTGAGATGTAATGAACATGGAAAAGTGGCCAAGACGTGAGAGACGGAGAGAACACATAATGTGTAGTACTCATAATTCCACATTTGTTGGATGCGAAAATGACACCTCACTGTTGAAGCCAGAGGATTGGTATCTTTTGCTATATCAAACAAATATTATTAATTAATTGGACATGAATTTATATGCATATCAGGATATCTATGGGTTTCCATAAAGTTTACTTTCGTTTGTTTATAAAAGCATTTTAAGTTTATTATGGACATTTTACACTCTTTTTTTCCTTCTTTTTCCAGGAAATCACCCCGTATAAATACTACTTTGGCTGTCAATGGCTTGACACCGTTACTAATTTCAAGGCTTGAACACCAGGATGCTATTACTCGGCTCAATTTGCTCAAGCTTATTAAGGTTAGAAGTTCCAGTGTTTATATGTTTTCAGTTTCAGTTTTACCTCAGCATACTTTGTTAAAGGTTTTTCTATCATGCGAGCTTTTCCTTTTTATTAGAGCCTTGTTAATTTAGTATGCAATACAATTATATCTTCAATCTGGTTCATCGATCATGGGTTTTGGGTAGTGTAACCCCATGATTTTCCTCCGCTCTCAGTTAAAAAAAAAGTCCAAAATATCAGTATTTTATTAATCTGAAAAATTGTTTTAGAAATCCACTTTAACTAACTTAAAAGAAGATCTAATCTCCATTGTCTCGGTACTCTATAGTAGCTCACGAGTACACTGCTTGCTGACCAAATCACAAATTGTGTTATTAGCATCAAGCTAGAGTGCTATTTGCTGACCAAATTACAGATTTTGTTATTAGCATCAAACTAAAAAGGCTCAACGCATGTACATGTTTATGTTATCACCTGACATTACATTTGTAGTAAAGCTGGAAATTTTTCTCTTACATCCAAATATTAATAATATATCAGGCCGTGTATGAGCACCATCCACGTCCAAAGCAAATGATTGTAGAGAATGACTTGCCTCAAAAACTTCAGAATTTGATTGAGGAACGCCGAGATGGGCAGAGTTCTGGTGGCCAAGTTTTGGTCAAGCAGATGGCTACATCCCTGCTGAAAGCACTTCATATAAACACCATTTTGTAATTAGTTTGTTATCTTATCTTCAGTGAGTATATATAAAATACATGTATAGTAACTGCACTCGGTTATAGTTCATTGTATCTGTGTATTTTCCAAGTTTCTTTTTGAGATTCAAGTTTTGAGGTTACATTTATAGAATTTTAGGGACTTCTATTTTGATAAAAGTCAGCGAGTTTTTATGAACATTTGTAAAAAAATGTATAATATTAATAATTTGTATATTAGTAAATACTTTTTATGCTTTTTAGCAGAATTTGTTGGGTGTTGACCACAAATGTCATCATTTGAGGGAGAATAGTCCTCAATGTCATTCAATGTCATTCACTGAAAAGATGGCCCTAAATGACACTCAAAAGTCTCGGTTTTTGTTTTTCTAAAATTACAAAAACGCAGATGCGTTTTGAATTTTTATTATTTTTATTTTTTAAAACCATAAACGCTATCTCTGCTCATGTTTAGATGGCTCGAATGAAGGAGAATAATACCATTTTTTCATACAGGAATGGTGATAATAACGAGTTTTAGCGGAGGTGGTTGAAAATAACGGATCGAATACGCAAATGGTAGTAGGGTACCCGCTAATATGCAAGCACCGGTTGGTGATGAGAAGTTAGCTAACTAATACGCATAAATAGTTAGGGTAATGACAATTAAATTTATTTGAAAAATTAGATATGCAAACATAAGCTGGGGTAACAAATATATGTGATACGCATTTGTCATTGGGGTCTCTAAAGATACTCATATTAGGAATGCGTATCCTTTAGAATAATTATATTCTTTCCATCTTCTTCTTCAGGAGCACAGGTAGAGAGATCGATTGATACAACTCCGACATATACATGATTAAGTATATAAAGTATAAACATAGTTTTCTCTTTTTCCAACTTTATCCTAACCAAAAACCATTAAATTCACCATCGAATCATATTGTAATTAACTTGGTTTTGAATTGTTTGTGTTTAAATAAGAGAGTGGCGAGGTTCATTGGGTTTATCGGAAGAAAAGAGCCGTACAAGGGGAGATTTGGTTGGTGTGTAATACGCATTTTACAATATGGATGACGAATCGGTAAAATTAGTAATCCCTCTCGGATATTGGTATTTTGATTACTGATATTGTGAAAGTGGGTATTTTTAACATTCTTTCACAAGGTTATTTGAGATTGAGTTTTTTTTTCTCTTTTATTTTTTTATGCAAAACGCATTCTCATGTTTGGTGTTTGGTTTTGGAAGTAAAACGTAATTTGTACTCTTGTTTTGCTTTCCTTTTTTATACCAAAAATTTTAGATAATGTTATGTTTTCAAGTTTAACGCCTTATTCTAACGGATATTTTATTCAAATCTATAAATATTATAATATTTTTAAAACTCAAATTGAGAAATATTGAACCCTAAAATATTAAAACAATTAATAATTAATGTTTGGTTCATAGGGAAATTAGGGTTTAGGGTCTAAAGGCCTTAAACCTCTGTACGTTTTATTAATTTATTTATTTTTAAATTTCTAAAATCCAAAAGGGGATTAATGAACCTTAAATATTGAAAATTGTTAAATTAGACTTGATTTTATTTACTTTTTTAATATTTCTAAAATCCAAAAGCGGATTAGTGAATCCTAAAATATTAAAAATTGTTGAATTTGGACCCACACTTGAATTTTAAAAAAATTAATTTAATGCTTTTGAAACCCAATAAAATTAATTATTAACCGTTTTTAATATTTTAGGATTCATTAATTTTCAATTTGAGTTTTAAAAATATTAAAATATTTATAGATATAAATAAAATACGAACAAAACACCTATCAGAATAAAGTTTTGAGTTTGAAAACATTACATTATCTAACAATTTGGGGAATTTTTTTTTAAAAAAAAAAGATAAAAAAACGCTAACCTATGTAGCGTTTAGGCAATATTTTGTTAAAAACAAGGTCTTAAGTAGCGTTATGCAACTTTAAAAATTAAAAAAAAAAAGAAAAAAACAAAACTAGAAGCTACGTTTTGCATCCCACTAGACGTGATCCCAAGTAACGTTTTTAACCTTTAAAAAATTAAAAAATAAATAACGAAGCACGAATTAACGTTTTAGTTAAAAACAAGTAACGACACCCGAAATTCCGTTTTGAAATGACATTTGGGGCCATATTTGAGATTCAGGCCCATTTGTCTCAAAATAATGAAATTTGAGGCCTTTTTTCAATTTGTTTATAGATAAATGTAACATGAGGCTGATAAGTGTGTATTAAGGTACACGATAAAATAGCAAAATGTTGGATAAACTGTAGCGACTGGTAATTTCGTGATGTAATTAAATGAATAAAGTATAATTTTGTGCTATAATTATGGTTTACGTGGATTTATGTGAATAAATAAAAGGTTAAATGATTTTGTGGTTTGCTGTATAATAGTAACTGTGAACGTAATGTAACTCGTTCCAGTTTGATGAGTTAGCTAAGGGATTAAGGGATTAAGCTGTGTTGTCGGGCCGTCAAGTTGAACGAAACCTTTATTAAAAGGGATTAAAGTGTTTAAGAGTGCGAATGTGAAATGTATTCGATGATCTTGAGTATTTACATGTTATTTGATGTGTGCATGTCCAAATTTGAGATCACTGGAATTTTAAATGTTTTTAATGTTAGTGTATACTTAAAATATTTATTTGAAGTATGTACATTTATTTTTGGCCAGTTTATTTGAGAATTATTTGAATGTTTACATGTTGTCTAATATTATATATTGTGAACAATCTAGTATCAAATGGGATACAGAATATTAGATTGTTAAATATGGTTATATAATATAATAAGGTTCACAGCACAGGTGGTGTTGGACAATCCACTGGTATGGCTGTAGTATTATTTAGATTAGTTTATATTGACTAATAAATAATACTAGTATACTTTGTGTATATTGAACATGATCAAATTTAGAATTGTTCCCTTAATACTGATTAAGAAGGAGAACTAAGATTCTATGTTATTATTAATGCTTAGGTTCTTAATCCGAAAATAGTAATTGACCCGTGTATATTATTTACATGCTTTGATTTATATATGAAATAATTCTTTTGAATTATATCATTATATTTTGGGTGATGGAATTATATACATGGTGGATATTATTTATTGAAGGAACCCATGTCCTGATAATATTCGGGTTAATGATGTCCCCTTGAAAGCTCAAAAAGATTTAATTATGTGAAACCCTGCAGGTGGAATTTATTCTGGCATAATTAAATAAAGGTTGAGTGGATGATCAAGGATAAAAGATATTAATTAAATAAATTATCAGTAATTTATTTAATTAATGGACATATGATATTTTAAACATGGGGAATTTAATAAGCAAATAATATTGGAACCGAATTAATTAAATTACGGTATTAGGAAAGGTAGTGCAAATATTAATTCTTTAGTGGATTGAATTAATATTTTATTACATTGGGCTAGGCTCAAGATGTAATTAGAAGGCCCAACCTAATTATCCATGGTCCCTATTGTAGCTTATATATATTCTTATTCTCTTCTTGCTTGGCAATTGTGTGAAAACATATTGTAGCCACCAAGGAGCAAGAAGAGAGGATAACTTGAGAAGACGGAGGCCACACTTCGCTCAAGGGAATTTGGGAATACAATAGAAGAGCGTGGAATCAACCATTAACAAGGTAATCCTTTTTTCGTAATCTTTATCGTAAAACGTAGTAACACCCTAAGTCCGTGGTTCCCAACAATTGGTATCAAGAGCCTGGTAATGGGTTCTACGTTTTATGATATAATGTCCATGTCGTAATTATATATGCGTGCATATAGTGTTTTGCTTGTATTGGTTTTGATGCAGGTTGTTAATCCACTATTATGGCCATGTATATTTTAATTATGTGTTTGGATCCCACGTGGTTTAATCGTGGTTAATTTTTATTTTGGTTTCCACGTGGTTTAATCGTGGTTGTAATTTACACGAGGGTTGATCGTGTTAGAATAGATTTTACAAAATTAGTTTTGTATTAGATCTATTTTTTTTGTAATTATTCCGGGTATTTTGTAATAGTTATGTGCGATCGGAAATCAATTCCGGTAGTTTTTTGTTCCGCTGTGCGATTACAAGGGGCTGCTGGGGCTGCTGCGGCAGCTGGGACTGCTGGGGCTGCTGCGGCAGCTGGGCCTGCTAGGGCTGCTGGGGCTGTTGGGGGCGTCGGGGCGCGCTTGGGGCAGATTTTTTTTTGAGAGCTGGATTTTTTTTCAAGGGCCATAATAGTGGAAAATTTATTTTAATTCTTTCCATTAAATTTTAATTATTGCTTTAATTTATTGATTATGTGTGTCGTTAATTATGTGTGTAATTCTTTTAAAATTGCATGTTTAACTTAATTAGGACGACATGGACATAAATTTTATTTATTGCTTTAATTAAATGTTATATGTTGCTAAAATTATGTGTGTATTTTGAATGCATGATTAGACATAATTATAACAACATAGGGCCCCATTTAATTTTAAAATTCCTCAATTTTAATAAAAAAAATTCTAAGTGGGAGAGGGAATTAATATGAAATTAAATCCCATGGTCTCCATTATTGGTTGTAGGTAATTTAAAATAAAGATGAATATAAATTATATATACGTCACCCATCGTGGCATGTAATTTATGGTGTCTAGAATGTTATAGAAATTACTAGAACAAACTTCTTAAATTAATAAATTTTGAAAGGAATAAATACGGATTTTCTTTATTTCTGATTTGGGGCGATTTTGTCAAAAACGGGTCCATCGAACTTGTAAGGCTGTGGGTTTTAAGCGAGACCGATGTGACTCCTCCACTACCTGGAAATCAAACCATTGATGAATATTGAATTGAAGTATTCTATTCAAAGCAAAATTACGAATAATTGGAAGGTATACACGCCACCCATCGTGGCGTACCAAGTTCCATAGATTTCAAATAATTTAAGATTTGATGATGGTATACACTTAGCTATGAAAAATAATATAGTCCACCCCAACATGGCATATTGTTTAGTAATAGGACCGAAGTAACATTTAAACAAAATTAGGTGGTATACATGTCACATATCGTGGCGTACCAGAAGCTTATGGTGTTTATATGTTAGTGCATTAAATTTTAATAATTGTTAGAGGAATCAATAGATCTTAATAATTAATGCACCCTTATTTATGTGATGTTTTTATGCATGATTCTCAGGATAAAATGGGTTTTAATCCACTATTCACCATACTTAAGGATAACAAACTTACTGGACCTAACTATATTGAATGGAAACGAAATTTGGACATTGTGTTGACTGCTGAGGAGTACAAGTTTTGCACTTATGAACCCAAGCCTGAACAGCCTGCTGTTGATGCTCCTGAAGATGAGAAAGAGTATTATAAATGGTGAATTAAGGCTGATGAAATGTCGCGATGTTACATTCTGGCAGCAATGTCGGGTGTTTTGCAGCATCAGCATCAGTCTATGGCCACTGCTTCGGATATGCTCTTTAATCTCAAGGAACTTTTTGGAGATTAGAATAGGGCTGCTAGG
The DNA here is from genome assembly GCF_009905375.1 of Apium graveolens. Classification (NCBI taxonomy): domain Eukaryota; kingdom Viridiplantae; phylum Streptophyta; class Magnoliopsida; order Apiales; family Apiaceae; genus Apium; species Apium graveolens. The sequence continues at coordinate 207,499,651 of NC_133651.1, read as the reverse complement.
CAAGTAGCCATGAAGACTTTAATGAACACTCAGATGGCTGAAGGCACACCTGTAAGGGATCATGTTCTCAAGATGATGTCTCATCTGAATGAGATAGAGATCCTTGGTGCTGAACTTGACGGGGAAACCCAAATTGACATTATCCTTATGAGCTTGTCTAAGAGTTTTGAGCAGTTCCGCTTGAATTACAACATGAACAAGAGGCAGTATAGTCTCGCGGAACTGCTGACAAAACTTCAGGCAGCTGAAGGATTATTTCGGCAGAGTGTTCAAGTGAATGCGGCTGAGAAAGGTTCTTCCTCTAAGCCGAAAGGTATTAAGAAGAAGAAAAAGGCTCAGACACAGAAATCTGTGCAGGCAGTGGGAGTTCAGGGTGGTGTGAAAAAGCCTAAGGGAAAGTGCTTCAGATGCAAACAGTCAGGTCACTGGAAATAGGATTGTCCTCTTCCTAAGAAGACAAACAATACTGGTATGTCTCTTTCTCTAGTTACAGAAACATTTATAACGTCTATATCTACGAGCACTTGGTGTGTAGATACAAGAGCCACTGATCATGTTTGTAATTCTATGTAGGGGTTCCAACTATCCAGAATGTTTAGAGATGGTGAGATATACGTGTTCATGGGAGATGCTACGAAAGTAGCAGTAGTTGCATTAGGAGTTATTCATTTATCTTTTGGTTCTGATAGGATTTTGGTTTTGAACAATTGTCTTTATGTACCTTCTTTTAGAAGGAATTTAATTTCGGTTTCTAAACTTGCTTTGGATGGTTATAATGTTTGTTTGGATCGTAATATTTCTATTATGATGAATAAACGAATTATATGTTCTGGTACATTGCAAGACAATTTGTATATAATTAATCCTAGTCAACCTGCACTGTAACTGCAATTTAGGGAATTGAACAACACATCTTCTAACTCTACTAAAAGAAAGGAACCTTCTAGTTTGAACCAAACATATCTTTGGCACTTGAGATTAGGTCATATTAACTTGAGGAGGATTCAAAGACTGGTAGTAGACGGGCCTTTAAGCTCATTGGCAGTGGAGCCATTTCCAGTTTGTGAATCCTGCTTGGAAGGTAAAATGACTAATAGGCCTTTCAAGGCAAAAGGGAATAGAGCCAAACAACTGTTAGAATTGGTTCACTCTGATTTATGTGGACCCGTGAATATCCAAGCAAGAGGTGGTTATGAATATTTCGTCACTTTCATTGATGATTATTCTAGATATGGGTACGTTTATTTGTTGCACCGTAAGTCTGAGTGCTTTGATAAGTTCAAAGAGTACAAAGCTAAAACGGAGAAGCGACTTAATAAAAGTATCAAGTCACTACGATCAGATCGTGGTGGCGAATACTTGCTTGGAGAATTTAGGGAATATTTATCAGAAAATGGGATAGAATCCCAGTTAACTGCACCAGGCACACCCCAGCAGAACGGTGTAGTAGAGAGAAGGAACTAGACTCTTTTAGAGAGTGTTAGATCGATGATGAGTTATTCGGATTTACCCAAGTCGTTTTGGGGACATGCCTTAGAGACATCAACTTATCTTCTGAACTTAGTACCTTCTAAGTCGGTTCCTAAAACCCCCTTAGAATTGTGGACCGGGGATAAACCGAGTCTAAGACATATTCGAATATGGGGTTGTCCAACACATGTGCTGAACAAGAACGCGACTAAGTTAGAATCTCGTACAGAAGTAAGGTTGTTTGTAGGCTACCCCATGGGAACGAAAGGATATTTATTTTATAGTCCGAAGAATCGGGATGTCATTGTTAGCACCAATGCAAGATTCTTGGAGGAGGACTATATAATGAATCACAAACCCATGAGTAGTGTCGTTTTAGAGGAACTAGTGGGAGGGACAAATAATACCCATGAAGCTGTAGTACAAGTAGAACAACCACAACATAATGTACAACCTGTCACTAATACCGCACCAGTGCCTCGTCATAGTGGGAGGGTTGTTCAACAGCCTGATAGATTCATGTTTTTGGGAGAGTCTTCAGACTTGGTCCCTGGTGAACATGATGATGATCCCCGTACATACGAAGAGGCAGTACAAGACAAAGATGCAGATCTTTGGCAAAAGGCGATGGAATCTGAGATAGAATCAATGTATTCTAATCAGGTCTGGGAGCTCGTGGAACCACCCAAAGGTATAAAACCTATTGGATGTAAGTGGATCTATAAGAAAAAGAGGGGATTAGATAAAAAGGTGAAAGCCTGGAAATGAAGACTTGTTGCGAAAGGGTATACTCAGAAAGAAGGTATCGATTATGAGGAAACCTTTTCACCGGTAGTCATGCTTAAGTCAATCCGTATTCTTTTATCTATAGCAGCTCATCTCGATTATGAGATTTGGCAAATGGATGTCAAGACAGCTTTTCTTAATGGAAGTCTTGAAGAAACCATCTATATGCAGCAACCAAAAGGATTCATTAAGGAAGGCCAAGAACATCTGGTATGTAAGCTTAAGAGGTCTATTTATGGACTTAAACAAGCTTCTAGAGACTGGAATATTCGTTTTGATCAGGCAGTCCAGTCATATGGATTTGATCAAAGTCCAAGCGAATCGTGCGTGTATAAGAGAAGTGAAGGTAATGCAGTGGTTTTTCTAGTACTATATGTAGATGATATTTTACTCATTGGAAACAATGTTGAGATGTTGTCATCAGTAAAGGTATGGTTGTTCAAACAATTTGACATGAAGGACTTAGGTGAAGCGGCATACATCCTTGGGATCAAAGTTATAAGGGATCGCAAGAAAAGGATGTTGGCTTTATCTCAAGAGCCCTACATTGATGAAGTATTAGCTCATTTTAACATGCAGAACTCCAAGAAAGGTTTTTTACCTTTTAAGCATGGAGTTGTTCTATCTAAGAAGCAGTGTCCTTCGACACCTAAGGATATAGAGAGCATGAAAGCAGTTCCTTATGCTTCAGCATGTGGAAGCTTAATGTATGCTATGTTATGTACGAGGCCTGACATCTGCTTTGCTGTAGGCATGGTTAGTAGATATCAGTCGAACCCAGGTCAGGAACATTGGAGTACAGTAAAAACTATACTCAAGTACCTGAGAAGGACTAAGAAGTATATGTTAATTTACAAGGCCTCAGATCTATTTCCTTTGGGATATACTGATTCAGATTTCCAATCAGATAGGGATAAGAGAAAATCAACCTCGGGATATGTTTTTACTTTGGGAGGTGGAGCCGTTATATGGAGGAGTGTAAAGCATAAATGCATTGTAGACTCCACCATGGAGGCCGAGTACGTGGCGGCCTCTAAGGCTGCCAAGGAGGCTGTATGGTTCAGGAACTTCCTTTTAGACTTAGATGTGGCACCTAATTTGCCTAGGAGCTTGACGGTGTATTGTGATAACACTGGTGCTGTGGCAAATTCAAAGGAACCGCGAGACCACAAAGCAGCTAAACATATTGAACGTAAGTATCATCTCATACGAGGAATCGTAAAGCGAGGGGATATAGTTGTGGCTCACATATCATCAGAAGACAACCGAGCAGATCCTTTCACAAAGAGCTTGCCAACCAAGGTTTTTGACAAGCATGTGGAATCGATAGGAGTCAGATGGATGGACACATAGATTTTTATGTAAAAGTGGATTAAATAAACACTGATGTACACATAGAATATTTTGAGTATAAGTGGGAGATTGTTAGTGTATACTGAAAATATTTATTTGAAGTATGTACATTTATTTCTGGCCAGTTTATTTGAGAATCATTTGAATGTTTACATGTTGTCTAATATTATATATTGTGAACAATCTAGTATCAAATGGGATACAGAATATTAGATTGTTAAATACGGTTATATAATATAATAAGGTTCACAGCACAGGTGGTGTTGGACAATCCACTGGTATGGCTGTAGTATTATTTAGATTAGTTTATATTGACTAATAAATAATACTAGTACAATTTGTGTATATTGAACAAGATCAAATTTAGAAGTGTTCCCTTAATACTGATTAAGAAGGAGAACTAAGATTCTATGTTATTATTAATGCTTAGGTTCTTAATCCGGAAATAGTAATTGACACGTGTATATTATTTACATGCTTTGATTTATATATGAAATAATTCTTTTGAATTATATCATTATATTTTGGGTGATGGAATTATATACATGGTGGATATTATTTATTGAAGGAATCCATGTCCTGATAATATTCCGGTTAATGATGTCCCCTTGAAAGCTCAAAAAGATTTAATTATGTGAAACCCTGCAGGTGGAATTTATTCTGGCATAATTAAATAAAGGTTGAGTGGATGATCAAGGATAAAAGATATTAATTAAATAAATTATCAGTAATTTATTTAATTAATGGACATATGATATTTTAAACATGGGGAATTTAATAAGCAAATAATATTGGAACCAAATTAATTAAATTACGGTATTAGGAAAGGTAGTGCAAATATTAATTCTTTAGTGGATTGAATTAATATTTAATTACATTGGGCTAGGCTCAAGATGTAATTAGAAGGCCCAACCTAATTATCCATGGTCCCTATTGTAGCCTATATATATTCTTATTCTCTTCTTGCTTGGCAATTGTGTGAAAACATATTGTAGCCACCAAGGAGCAAGAAGAGAGGATAACTTGAGAAGACGGAGGCCATACTTCGCTCAAGGGAATTTGGAAATACAATAGAAGAGCGTGGAATCAACCATTAACAAGGTAATCATCTTTTCGTAATCTTTATCGTAAAACGTAGTAACACTCTAAGTCCGTGGTTCCCAACATTTAAAAGGATTTATAAGAGTTTTATTGGTCTTTAAACATTTTTATAAAAATATAGAAATGTGATCAAGGTGTGAGATTGGTTTTATTGTTTTTAAAATAGTCCAAGGGACTTTTTAAAAATAATAGTTGGATTTATGTTGATATTTTGATGTTTTATGATGATTTTATGAAATGTATTCCTATTATTGGAGATTTATTGTAAAAACTATAATAAATAATCAGTTCGATCAAAAAATTATTCAAAAATATAAGTGAGGAGCTAATTTTGTGTTTTAGTTGTTAAAAATCAAAAGTTTAATTAATCGTGAATAGAATTGGATAAGTTACAATATTACAAATATTTTATAAGTCAAAAATAGAATAAAGGGAAGGGGATTTTGCAAAAGACAAAAATACCCCTGGAATGTTTTATATATACCCCATCCCTTCCCCTTTCTTCACCGATCTCGGCTCTCTCTCTCTCTCTCTCTCACTCTTGAACTCTCTTTCTCTCTCGGTAATCTCTCCTTCTATCTCATCAAATCTCATTGAAACTCCTTTTTTTGTTCAAGACTCAAACTTCCCATACCATATATATACCCGTGTGCATGTGTGTAGGTGTGTGTATTGTGTTCGGTGTTTGAGAGGAAGCCCCCGAGTTCTTGTTTTACTTCGGTTTTGCTTGAATCTTTGCAGTCCTGTGATGATTGATTGCTTGCATGTTGATTTTTGCTGTGATTTTAAGTGTATCAGTGAGGTTTATAGTTGGGGGCCAAATTCCGGCAACCCCGAACCCTTGCCGCCACCGGTAATGAATTTCGGTGAACCGGTGGCGAGCCATCATGCTTCGACTGAGCTCTAAAAGTCCATAAACTCGATTTGAAATATTGCATGTATTGATTTTCGAAAGTCCGATTATTGTTTTCGGTTTTTAAAAAAATTAGTTCGAAAAATAATTGTTAAACTTGGAGAATTTGTTGAATGTTTGAAGTTTGATTTGGGTTAAGAATAATTTGTGATTTAGAGAGTGTGTATGTTGAGAATTGTGAATTCATGCTAGGTTTTGTTCAAAAATTGTGTTTGATTTCGGTTTTCAAAAGGAAATGGTTTAAAAGGTTGTTTATTGTTAGAATTTGATTTAGATTAAGTTCAATATTTGGAAATTGACTTTGCAAGTTGATTTGATAGTTGCATGTTATTTTGGTTTATTAGGGCCGAATGATCTTTGGATTTTAAGAAGGGAATAGTTTAAATTACTTGGTTATATTGATGTGATTCATGATTTTGATAATTAGGTGTTTGTAATTCGACTTTGGTGATTATTGATAACTTGATTGGATGATTTGGATTAATGGTTGCATGCATGTGCTTGTTCATGAATTTTTCTAAAATTTTAGGATCTAATCTACTAGAAGTAATGTAAATGGGTATTTGGTTTAAGGTTGAGCAATTGATGGTAGAAATTCTAATGCATGTTGATTTTATATGGTTGATTTTCTTGTATTGATTCGAATTTTTGATAAATAAAGAAGAAAGGGATAAGTGTTTGATGTTAAGTGGTTATATATTAAGTAAGGCTTGCTTGCATAAGTGTTAAGTGCATGTTGTAGAGTCGATCGAAAGGATTTATGGTCAATACTATAAAAAGTATATAAGCATATCGTGTTTTGTGCTATGTGAATATATTTGTTAGACGTTCTGAGGAACGTTGAGAGTGATCGAGTATCTAATTAGGGTTTCATGTTTAATTATAGATTCGGATAGCAGAGGCATTCGGGCTAGTAAAGGAAATGTGGTCGTAGGTGGCAGTAGCTCGTATACCGTAAAGCAGGAAATCTATTTGAAGCAAGTAACTCTGCCTTCTCTTATGATTTTATTATAGAGAGGATATTATCAATACCATGATAAAATAGTGATTCCTTATAATGCTTATGATAAGCCTCTTATTGATTTCGGAGAAACCCTGTTATTGTTCCTTATGATAACTTGTTATCAATCCCCGTCCAATCCATAATAGTAACCATATTGATCCTGATACTTATTACCTTACTCTTGTACTTTGATATCTTATGATTCCTTGACCCGAAGAGTATCTTTATGAACTTCCTTACACAATGTTTTGATTAACCTGGATTCTTCGATAACCCCTATACCTTGTTATGTACTGATCTTTGAAACTATTCTGATTCCGAACTAGTATACCATGTTTATCATTTGATCAAAATCCTTAGTATTGATCCCTATTTACTATTCTTGAATTGAACTTAAGAATGATCTTCGACTTGAATGAGTCGAAACGATTTCACATTCTTGGTAATGTTAAAATGAATTTAGTCAACTCTATTAAACTTCCAACACAAAGGTGTTCCAAATGAATTCCTGATGGATTGGATAGAGACGTAAGAGACTAGTGGGACTGGTCCAATCACATAAGAGGATAGCGGGGCTAGTCTAATATAAGGCTAAAATAATGCCATAGGTACCTTAACGACCAGATGGAGGTCGGTACGGGCTGATCACCCATATTATATTTAAAAGATGGATATTACAATCAAGGGGTCCTTTATGTTTTACAAAATAGAAATTGAATATCATCTTTAAAGCAGTTTGCTTCTTTTAAATGAAATGAAATGAAATGATTTGTATCTTCGTTAACGATGTGAAACTTGTGAACCCTATCACTTTAATTAGTTGTTAAATTTTGGAGCTTGGATAATTGCTTCTTTCAATTGAGAAACTCTTCCAGATCCCTGCTATTGATTTGTGATGAATGTCGGCTTTCTCCCAATCCTGAGCCTTGAATCTTGAAAGCCCAAAACCCTCTTCATGACCTTTACTTAGCCAGTCATAGAATGCTGCCACCTAGAGATTTAAAGTAAAATGCCTCAGATATTTATATTGATATTGCATTATCAAGTTGTTTATATAGTTACTTGCTGAGCTCCTTTGCTCATTTATTTTCTTTGATCTAACCATGACAGTTATGCAAGAAGATTGTTAGGTAATGAATAACACAGAGAGGGGGATGAATGTGGTTTAGTATTTTTATGCTTTACTTGAATCTTTTATGATTGTGAATAAAGTAAATTAAATCTTGCAGTGGGATGTGTTAATACTGAAATTAAACAAGCAATAACAGTGAACGCAAATCTTTCAAAACTCACTTAATTTTATATTAAAATTAAGAATATTTTGCTACAAAATTTCTAGACTCTTTGTTGATAAAGAGCTTAGCTTCTTCCTTGAGAGAATACAAGATTTTCTTATCTAAATTATTATATCTAACAAAGGACCAGTGTTAACTTTATATGATAGTTAACTACTGGTTTACACAGTGTATAAGTAAAATGTCACTAATCATTCCATTTTAGGAAAAATATATCTTCCATTTCTGGCTTAGCATATCTTTGCATACTGTGTTAACTTGATCTTCCTTTGACAGTTAATCTTCACCCTTGATCTTGCACACTCTTCAAGCTGCTTTTTGTAGACTTCTCAATCCAACTGGTTGGATTGTTTGTTGATTGTTAATCTTGGATATTGAACTGGTCTGCACTTTGTACTTTGAGTTTTACCTCGAGATCTCCAGTTTGGTTTATAGAGAACTTGACATCTTGATAAGTATATTGGATTATCGAGATCTCTCATTACTCTATAGTTGATTTGACTTGTAGAAGTCTCTGAGTTCTCTATAAGAGAATTTAGCTTGTCGAGATCTCTCCACTTCATGTCTTCACTTTGGCTTATAGATATCTCTGAGTTCTCTGGTGACTAATTGACTTGTCGATAACTCAGAGTTCTCTAGTGATAATTGACATATCGATATCTCAGAGTTCTCTAGTGATAATTGACTTATCGATATCTCAGAGTTCTTTAATGTTATTTGACTTGTCGATAAATCAGAGTTCTCTAGTGATATTTGACTTGTCGATAACTCTGAGTTCTCTAGTAAAGAAATGACTTGTCGATATCTCCAATCTTCATATCTTCAATTTGGCTTGTCGATATCTCTGAGTTCTCAAGTAGCTTTCCTGACTTCTCTATAAGTCATTATGGAGTTCTCGAATGACTTCTCTATAACACTAAATCTGTGACTTGTAGACATCTTGACTTAGAATATTTTTCTCAAAATAAATTTATTCAACTCCAAGCTTCTTCATAATTCTTCTGAGGCATGATCTTCTTGATCTTCTTCCAGATAGAATTCTTAGGCTTGATACTGTTTAAAGAAAAAGACTCTAGTCCGCTCTTTGACATTTTTACAGACTTTAAATGTTACAATACAAAATGCAAACTAAGATTACAATACAACTTACTTAGGTTTGTCAATTTGACTTAGTCTTGTTATTGTACATGCATATTTTGCACAACAATCTCCCCCAATTTGTGAGAAGATTGCTTAACATAAATTCATGTTTATTAACAAGACTAACCCCAAATTAAAATGGAAACTAAGATTAATACATACAAATTGACACAATTACAACTTTTATACATTAGGAGATTTACAGAGTTTAAATGGTTACAAGCATCAGGTAAAGACTGTTTTTGCTTCAGCTTCTTTTCTAATGAGATCCTTTAAGTAATCAAGAATTTCAAGTTCTTCTATAATAGGTGTCCCACTTAGAGCTTCTACAAGTTTGAGTCTGTCTTCCTTTGGATAGCCACGGTCTAGTAAATCAATCTTAAATCTTGAGAATTTTCCAGCTTTACTGTTTAAAAACTTTCCATCCTTAGAGATTCTGCTCATTCCTTTGGCCTTGAGTTCTTCTGATCTTCTTATGAACATCTCAATCTCCATTCAGCCAAAATTGATCTCCATGCTCTTGTAGCAGTATCCTTATCTTTTAGCAAGCTTATCTTTTTCTTGATTTCTGTGGGAGAGAGAGTCCATTAAAGTACAACCAAGGAATGTGAAGGACCCATCTTTATAGTAAATTATAACTTCCCTTAGAGATACAACCCGGACTCTAACTATTTCCTCAGCTAGTTGTTGAAAATAATCTTCATCTGAGATGCACCAATTTGAAGGTATAAAGTCACTTTGCTTGTAACAGTTCCAGATGGCCCTTTCAATAACTTGTACTTTTTCAGCATCCTTAGCCTTCTTAGGTTTCCTCCCCATAGTTTTGTAGTGAATTTTGAGTGAAGGCTTGTCTAAAGGTAAGTTTGTAATTTTCTTGAGAGATTAGAGGTGGTTTGATGATTGAGGTTGTTGGCTTTGAAGGTTGAGCTAGGTTTGTTTGGATTTTTAGGGTTTGTTGTGGTTCTGAGCCATCATGTCTTTGTTTGCTCCTCCTTTCTCCTCTCCTTTTACTTTCATCATCCTTCTTCTCATCCTCCTTCTTCTCTCCTTGACTATTGTCCTTGCTGCCAGTTGCTTTAGAAGCTTGACTTGGATTTGAGCCAGAAGGCTTTTGTTTGTCATCCTTCTGCTCATCATCATCCATGTCTTTTCTTAGATTGTATTGAGTGTTTGGACGTATGGTGTCAAGATTTAAGATATATATGTCCAAAATATTTATCATCTCAACATCCTCATGCTTCTCGTTCCTTTTGTACTTTAAATCAGACTGCAAGGTCATGATCCGCCTCATGTTTGATCTGACACAATGTTTAGGAACAAGGAGATGTCTGGCTTGTTTGGTTGTTGGACATACATACACTAATCCTTGGTTTCGATATAGATAGGCTTCTGGAAAAGCTGCCATCTGTGCCTTTTTGAGCTCTTGGAGAAGTTGAGTGTCTTCTGGAATAACTGGATTCACTCTGTCTATCATTACATCCAGTTCAGATGCTCTTAAAATTTGAAGATTTGTTAGAGTCACCTGAAGACACCTGTCTACACCATCATCATTGATGTTCATGACAATCCTTTTCTCTAAAAAGTTATCAATTTTCACCACCACTGCCCTTCTGAAGTTGATGTTCTCGGCCAAAGCTTTCTTGCAGGTCACATAGTTGTTTAGAAGAGACACTCTTAGTGATGTAAGAAGGTCATTGAATTCCTGATCTTGATTTGGTCCTTTTATAGCCCTTTGAAGTCTTTCTTGTCCAACATCAATTTGAGCACTTGAGCTTTGACCAACCTGAATAGGCTCTTTAGATTTTACCTTAGCATTTCTAGATTGTTGAATCCTAGCCTCAATATCCCCCTTAGTCTTGGTGACAGGCATGAGTAGGGGAGTTGGAATTTCTGGCCTTATTTGTTCAGGTAGTGAGGGCAGTGGTATGTTGAGCTTCCCCATAATGGCCCCCAAAGTAACATAATTCTGCATTTGAAGATGCTTTTGAGAGTCCACCAGGGTCTGGATATCTGATTGTTGACTCTTGACTAGAGAAGTCAAGGCTTGGACTTGTGCATTTAGAGAAGCATTGAAGGTCTGCAAGTCTGAGACTTGTTGTTGAAAAGATTGGATTTAAAGATTTGTAGAGGTTGAGCCAGGCTGATGAGATCTTGTAGATGATGAGGAACCAAAAGTAGCTTCCACATCATGTTTGAGGCCATCCATAAGCAAGGTAGAAGGCTCATATCTGCTCTGGTAAAGCTGTTCCAGTTTGACCTTTGAGTCATTTGTATTGGTGATTTGCTTTTGGACTACTTCATGAAGAGCAATGAAGGATTGTTTGAGATTTTTTACCTCTTTTTTAATGGTAATCAGACCCATCCTTGTCATTTGATCAGCAAAATGCTTGAACTTGGAGGTGATCTGGACTTGAGATGGTATGATCTCATCAATTTTCTCTTTCATCAGCTTCCTTATCTTGTCTTCATGACCAGTCAGCTTGAGTTCTAGAGCTTTACCAAATAGGTAAAAAGTCTTGAGTTGAGCTTTGTAGACCTCAGTGGCTGCATCATAGACATCCTGTGGAGTCAAGACCTTGGCATTGCTTCCAAGAATAGTGACATATTCATCCCTAAACCTGGCCAAGACTTGATCCATCTCCAATACAAAGTCCTGAGATAGCCATACATCTACATTCCCATCTTGTTCTGCATCATTGACAATCTTCTCCTTCTGTTTTTCAAAATCTTCATTATATGTTAGCATAATGGCTTGATAGTCCTGATTGCTCATGTCTGAAGTGAGTGGATGCTGTGAGATATTTGCTAATCCAGAAATCTGCTCAACAAGAAGATCATCCACAAATGTAGTTTGAGATTCAGATGTTTGCAGCCATTGAGAGAGAAGGTGCTGTTGTTGAGGTTGAAGGTTGATGTGAGGGATCAGAACCACCTGTGACAGAAGTCATAGTTTTACTCACAGATTGCTCTATGGTTATGACAGGTTTTTGTTCCTCACATGTAGTGGGAACCTCCAATTGAATTGGAGGGGATTTGGTTGGGTTACTGTCATGTGCACCAGTCTCAAACTCTTGTGCTTCTTGCAAAGCACTATCACATGAATGTAATAAATTTGCCTCTCCCATAGCAGGGTCATTGGCAATTGTACTCCTAGCATCAACTGCTAATACAATTTTTGCTAGGGTTTTGAGGGGAGTTGTTCCTACTGAGGAACCTCCAATTGAATTGGAGAGAATTTAGATAGCTACCCCTCAGGAGTACTACCCTCAAACCTAGCAGCCTGTAAAGACTAATTTGCACATGAAGGTGCATTTGTGACATTCATGGGGTCTTCAATAAAAACTGATGAATCCCCCATGGTTTTGATGGTGTCATCATGTTCTACCACAACTAGTAGCCTCTCACCATCTGATTGTAGTGTCTGGGTGGTGAGCAAGGTTTCTTGAACCAAGTCACTTGATTTAGCTTGCACTTGAGAAATGGATTCAAGTGTTGTAGAAGAGGAATAAATTTGTGAGATTAAGATTTGTTGTTCAGAATTGAGTGTTGGCAGCTCCCCCTGAATGGATGAGGCAGCTTCAATAGATGTGCTCTCACAGTGTTTGTCATCCTTATTTCTCCGACCATACACTTGAATTTCTTCAGGTGTTGGCTGTGTAGACTCTATACAAGGTGCATTGGGGGTGAATGCTCTTTTCAATAGACACATCGTGTTGAGATAATGTATCTAGAGTCTGTTTAGTCCCCAGTTTTATAACTACATCCTTTTGGGAGGATACGGAGGTGGTTTGAGTGGTCAGCTTAGATTTCTTACTCTTCTTTGTCCTCTTGACCAAGGGTGACTCAGCTTCAGTTTGTTCCTCACCACTCTTATCTATTACTGTGAGGGTTATCTCCTTTCTCTTCTTTTTACTCACTTCACCCTTTTGAGAGGATGAAGTGGTTGGTTTTCTAGATGCTAGTTGGTTTGAAGAAATGGTTTCAGCTTGGGAAGGTCCCTATGGGTGTTCCTATGTTTGTACTTCCACGGGTTCAAGAACCATAGCTGTGCTAGACTGTGCATTTGATCTCATGTCAGGCATTGGGTAAGGGTAAGTCATAAATCTCTCCATCATGAATGGATTGATTTTCAGACTCACATTTACCTTGTTCTTTGTAGTAAGTGAACCAAATATTATTTTGGACACTTGCTTACAATTGCCTATTTTAGTGCTATCTATACCATTCAACAAATGTATGTCTGTTACTTTATGGTTTAAAGTAGACAAAATGAATCTAGAAAATAAAATTTCCTTACCTCTAGCAGGTTGGGGCATGATTAGTCTGGTTGCAAGTTCTTCCAGGATCAATAGACCAACATTCAAGTGTCTGTTGTGGGTTATTGAGTACACCAGCTTCTGCACCACACTTGAAATGTTGTCATATCCTGTCTTCCTACATGTGAAGACCCTCACTACATAATCAAACACAAAGGACCATTCCTTCCTTAAGTTGGTTCTGTTCAAGCTTGATAAGTTGATTCTTCCATCATAGTTGATGAAGTCCATAAACTCAATCAGTTCATCCTGGGTTGGCACCTCCACTAAGTTTGTAGTTGGAAGCCCCAAAGCTATATTCACATCTTGCTCATTGAACTCTATCTGTTGGCCTCCAATTGTGCAAGTTACCACCAAAGATACAGAGTTGTCATTCATAATAGTCCTTACTACGGCTGTTGTCCAGAACTCATGCAGAACATCCAAGTACAAGACTGGGTTAGCAGTTAAAGCTCCTGCAAGGTATGATTCAGACAAGAATTTCACAAACCCCTTGAAACTATCAGGGGCTTGGTTAGCATCATTAAAAGCTAGGTAATTTGTTCCTTTCTCTGGGATAGTAGCTCTAACAATATTGAGTGCCATTGTTATTTAGTGAGAGTGAACGGGTAAGAAAAAATAGTGACAGAGGAGTAAAAACGAGAGATAAATCGGTTTTGGATTGAAAAGCTAGGTCACTTGAGTTCTCAAAGGTATAAGTATATATATGTATCGAGATGTTTGGGTATTTATAGTAAAAGCAAATGACTTATCGAGATGTCAAAAATAGACGTTTGGAGTATACTTATCGAGAAGTAAATTTGAAAAATGAAAAACATATCGATAAGTCATTTTATTTATTCTTGTAGAGAAGTAAAAAATAAACTTATCGAGATGTCAAATAAATACCCAGTTTGTCCAAAATGGACTGGATTTGATTCCAATTTTAATTTGAATAAATCAAAATAAAATCAGAATAGTTTTGCCAAAAGTATTTTACCAAAATAATTTATTGAATTAAATTATTTTAGTTCTGAGTTATCTATAAGTCTAAAAAGATACTTGTAGAGAACTCTGTAAGTTTATACTTATAGAGAACTCTACAATGACTTATCGATAAGTCATAATGAAGTCTATTGAGAAGTCACTCAAGAAGTCAGTAAATTGACTTATCGAGAACTCATTCGAGAAGTCTTAAAATGACTTGTCGATAAGTCAGTTAGACTTATCGAGAACTCAGTTCTCTATATACTTTTGATCATTTTGATTATGCCTTGTGTTAATTTTACATATTGAAGATGTAAATTAATATTTAGACAATTTACTTAAAATTTTAAAAAAATTCCAAGTTGAATTTGTTTTTTAAAATAAACATATGCAGAGATTTCTGAAATATTTATAATTCATATTTCAGTTAATTTCCAATTAAATCAAATTAATTTTGATTTTCTAGAAATTAATCTGCTGCAAAATATTAGCTGAGTTCTTGCCTTAGGATGAAGAATTAAACATTCCAATTACACCTACAAGTCTAGTGAAAGTTGCTTTATCCAAAGGTTTAGTAAAAATGTCAGCTAATTGTTTTTTTGTTGGAACAAAAATGAGCTTAATGGTACCATTTATAGCATGTTCTCTAATAAAATGGCACCTTACATCAATGTGCTTTATTTTAGAATGATTAACTGGATTAGCCACTATAAATATAGCACTAGTATTGTCACACATAATTGGAATTTTGTGTAACACTAGGCCATAGTCCATTAGCTGATTTCTAATCCAAAGCACTTGAGCACAACAACTTCCTGCAGCAATGTATTCAGCCTCTGCTGTAGAAATTGACATAAATTATTATTTCTTGCTATACCAGGATACAAGTCTTTGTCC
This sequence comes from Apium graveolens, assembly GCF_009905375.1. Taxonomy (NCBI): domain Eukaryota; kingdom Viridiplantae; phylum Streptophyta; class Magnoliopsida; order Apiales; family Apiaceae; genus Apium; species Apium graveolens. The sequence goes on along the minus strand of NC_133651.1, from coordinate 207,484,411 downwards.
AAGAAACTGACAGCTTCCACTAGTGCTCTTTCTGTCAACCCTACCTCCAGCAAAATCTGCATCTGTGTAGCCAACAGCTTCAAAACCAGTTCCCTTAGGATACCACAATCCCAAGTTTGGAGTCCCCTTCAAGTATCTGAAAATCCTCTTTACAACCATCAAATGTGATTCTTTTGGATTGGCTTGAAATCTTGCACACAGACATGTAGCAAATATGATGTCTCCTCTACTTGCAGTTAAGTAAAGCAATGATCCAATCATCTTTCTATAGCTTGAAATATCTACACTTTTTCCCTTTTTATCTTCATCCAACTTTGTTGCTATAGACATAGGTGTAGATGTAGGTGAATAATCAACCATACCAAACTTTTTCAATAAATCTTTGATATACTTAGTTTGGCTGATGAAGATTCCATCACTTCTTTGACTGACTTGTTAAGCAATCAAGTCATTTATTTTGAGGATTCTTTTTTCGGAGATATTTTTTAATTCTGTATCTGGTTCAAAAGTTTAGGAAGTGTTATTATCCTACTCTTAATGGGTATCCTAATTTTTAGTACTGTTTATGTTTCAGGTGATTAAAATGTCTGGAGTTTGTGCTGAATCTGATATATGGAGTGCTGGGTGCACTGTGATTGAGTTCTTACATGTGTACCTCCATATTATGATCTTCAGCCAATGCCATCTCTCTTTAGGATTGTACAGGTTCTCTAAAATAGATTTTACAGTATGAACTGTGGTAGTGTAGAATACTTGCTGAAGCAGTTTTCTGTTTATGGTTACTTGGCTAAAGCCTGTCAACTGTACAATTATTTTGTTTTCTTTCATTCTTTTATATTATCGATATACTGCCTGGGACTTGGTTATTCCTAATTTTAGATAGAGAAAGATAAAATCTGAGGTAGGTGGAAATGACATAGGGAAAAAAAAGGTTTATGAGATAAAAATGGGGAAAGAGAAGGGTGATTTTACAGCAGAGTTGCTTCTCAGTGTCAATATTATATCTAAACTTAAACCGAAGTAGCCTGACTGTTAATATGGATATGCTAGTGTTAGTGAATATTCTACAAGCTGAATTTTAGCTCATTTATTCTCCTATATTGAACAACAGACCTATGATGAACATGTTTAATACTATACAATGTACTTTATATTGATTACTGAGTATGAACTTGTTTAACATTTTCTTAAGGGTTTTAAATTTGTTAATTTTCTGTCCTTGGGATGGCAAGGGTACTGAACCTCTTTTCATATTTACTCAGGATGAGCGTCCTCCAATAACAGACAGTCTATCTCCTGTAATGACGGATTTTCTTTTCCAGTGTTTTAAAAAGGTGGTTATGCAGATGAAATTTCACAATCTTGGCATATTATGTTTTTTTAATTATATCTTATATCATAATACTATACTACTACACTACTGGTATTAGTTCTCATTCATATGTTTTCTCCTCCCAGATTTAATTTTCAGAAGTTGTTTATGTGTTATTCTAAATGAGGAGGTTCTCTCAAGTTGGAGTTACAAGAGGGAGATAAAGAATAAGTTGAAACAATTGCATGTATAAGTAAAGAATAGGGGAACTGATTACCATGCTATTGGTCTTCTTCTTTTTCTTTTTTTTTTCATTAAATTCTTTTGGTCTTCTTCCCTTCCTCCTATGCAGTAATTTGAACTGATTTGTGTAGTATGAAGATGGTATAGATCTCTAAACACACTGTGACAGTTGACTCCTTTGTGCTGTATAATTCTTGTGTCATGAAACTTATATGATAGTAGTAAGGCCTTCATCTGGTGAGATGTGCTATATTCGAAATTGGCAATGAGTATTAATTGATAAACCAGAGCTATTTTATGGGATCCATTTTGTTCATGCCACACAAGTAATCTGCCTCCATTACATTACTAAGATTTTTCACTTACTGCTCCATTCAGTTCTTTGTAATGTCATGAATTGCATTTCTATTTTAAAAATAACCGCCTTTTTCATTAACATTCTTGGAAGCTCGGTGATTCCTTGTTAACTTGCTATCAAGCCAGTTAAAATATCTATATTGCGTATCTCTGAATTTTTTTGGTCAAATATATATACCAAGCAATATGTTTCAGGATGCTAGGGAGAGGCCTGATGCTAAGACACTGCTCTCGCACCCTTGGATACAAAACTCAAGGCGTGTTTTACAGTCTTCACTTCGGCAAAGTGATACATTGAGGTAGACATCATGCATACGGCATACCCCTTTTCTCTTCTTCCTTTCCGATTCCCTCCCGCCCCTCTACAAAAGAACGAACATTATTATGGGGATATTACATGTGACATGTATTATTTCTTCATTATCTTCAAAATACAGAAGTAGCGTAACCTCATTTTTGATTTGCTGATTGAAATCTGTATTTGTATTTGATTAATAACGAGATGGATATATTTATTGTTAACTCTCTATTAGGAGGTTCTTCCTAGAATGCTACTCATATAATATATACCTCTTCTTCCCCTCCCTCTCTCTTCCCATAGACACTATTTATAGGTGACCATAATTACAAGTCCACATTTATCGTGAGACTATTTTTTAGATCTTACTTGTTTATATCTTATCTGAAGCGTGATTAAATGTATGTTGGTTTCTTAGTTAATGTGATAAATTTTAGTGATTTCACTAGTTTATTGTTTCACTAAATTATAATATTTTCTATATTGTGTTGCATTTCAATGTTAGGGATGTTACTATTTGTTTTCGAAATATTGCATCTAGTTCATGTACAAGTACGTTGAATTTTGATAAGATGTATGTTAACTGGTTTTCTGTTGTTATTTGTCTGTTGAATTGTATTCGTTTGATCCATCACAATTTCACAGATGAATGTATGAAATATGGTCTCACAGTTCTCACTATAGCTGATGTTCCCTCTTGTATTGCTTTCTATTTAAAGTGCTACTTTTCTATTCTTCACCATGATTGCTAGGGATAATTTCTTTGTTTATTTAGGTCCTAAAAGTGAGTTGTGGGGAGATAGGGATTTCTGATATGAGGTCTGAAAATTTTTGGGAAGAGGGATTATAATAAATTGATGCAGGATCTTTATATTCAGCGCAATCTTTGGAACATTCTAGCTAGATAACATTTAATGTAGGGGACTTTCAAACTCCTAAGAGACTTCTAGACTTGTTTGACTCTATTAAGACATTATGACTCCTTATAATGAACTTAATTATTTTCTGGAACCTTCTTCTGCCTTCTTGCATATATTTTTCCATACCTCCTTGAATTTGCATCATTTCTCCCCGGCTTGGAAAAACTCGACTCCGACGAGTTAAACGAGTGATACTTGTTATAAAGATCAAGATCTAAACGTTGAAATTCTTCATCGAAAATCCATGTACAATCAGACCATGGTTTATTCTTCCATTTGACCAAATATTTCTGATAACCACCATTTCGAGTAGAAACAATAGTTGTATCCACTATATCTTCAATCTCATCACGGACATTTGAAGCAGGTGGCAAGCGAAGTGGAGCAATAGATTTTGAAGAGTCACCATGTCCGTGATAAATGGTTAAGTCTTCAATATTGAAGATATTACTAATTCCCATGTCAGCCGGAAGATCTAGAACATAAGAATTTGAATTAATTTTATGACTGATTGTATATGGTCCAACACGTCGGTACTGCAGCTTCTTGAACTTGCTATTTGGAAAACGTTCAGGTCGGATGCGCACCATAACCTGATCTCCGACCTTAAATTCAGTATTTTTATGATGTAGATCTGCTTGAGTTTTGTATTAAGCATTACTGACAGAAATTTTGTGACGAACATCGGCATGAATTTGCTGAATATGTTCAGCAAAAGCTTCTGCATCTGCACTATGATGGCCAGATATAGGTAAAGGGGCTAAATCAATTGGTTTCTTAGGTTGGATACCTAACACAATCTCAAAAGGACTGCGGCCAGTAGTTCGATTGACAGAACTGTTGTATTCGAACTCGGCCATTGCCAAAATCTGATCCCAAGTTGTAAGTTTATCTTCAACCAAACAACGTAGTAAATTCCCCAAACTCCTATTAACAACTTCTGTCTGCCCGTCTGTTTGAGGGTGATAGGCAGAAGAAAATTTCAACTGTGTATTCATTAATTTCCACAAGGTTCGCCAAAAATAACTTGTAAATTTCACATCCCGGTCTGACACTATAGTCTTTGGCAGCCCGTGAAGTCGAACTACCTCCTTAAAAAATAACTTTGCGATGTGGACTGCGTCTAGTGTCTTTGAACAAGGGATAAAATGCGCCATCTTTGAGAATCGGTCTATAACCACGAAGATTGAGTCATGTCCTCGAGTTGTTTTTGGTAAGCCAAGTATGAAATCCATGCTTAAGTCTTGCCAAGGCTTGTGAGGAGTCGGAAGAGGCATATATAATCCTGAATTATTCTTTGTTCCTTTGGCCATTTGACAAATGCGACACTGAGAAACAGCAACAGCCACATCATGTTTTAAATGTGGCCAAAAAAAATCTTTCTTCAACCATGGAAATTGTTTTGTCCCTTCCAAAATGACCACGGCCATGTAATTCCCAAATAATTTTTTCACGAACTAAAGTAGATGGTAGACAAAGATGATGCCCTTTGAATAAATAACCATCTCGTAAAGAGAAAGTAGAATGAACCTGTTGTCCGGTAGTCATGCTAGAATAAAGCTCTTGAAAATCTTTACATGATAGATAGTCCTCCTTAAGCCTTTCAAAACCCACCACCTTGACAGATAATGTATTCATAACATAAATTACCCGACTAAGAGCATCGGCTGCTTTGTTATCCACCCCAGCCTTATGTTTTATAACAAAAGCATACTCTTGCAAGAACTCTATCCACTTCCCATGCTTCTGCTTTAGCTTCTTTTGACTGTGAAGATGCTTAAGAGCTTCATGATCAGAATATAGCACAAACTCTTTATAAATAAGATAGTGACGCCAATATCGAAGTGCTTATGCATAACATTCTTTCTCGTAGGTAGTATATTTCAGCTTAGCTTCATTGAGCTTTTCACTAAAATATGCTACCAGATGTCCTTCTTGGCTGAGTACTCCTCCAATTCCGACATGTGAAACATCACATGCAACTTCGAACACCTTTGTAAAATCTGGCAGCCTTAGAACTGGAGCTTGAGTCATGCACTCCTTAATCTTTGCAAATGCGTTAGAAGCTGCCAATGTCCACTTGAATTGCCCTTTCTTCATACAATCTGTAATTGGAGCCGTAATAGTGCTGAAATTTTTAATAAAACACCGATAAAAGGTTGCCAATCCATGAAAACTCCTGGCCTCGTGTAATGATTGTGGTAATGGCCAATTAATGATAGCCGTCACTTTCTCGGGATCTGCTGCCACACCTTCAGAAGATACAATAAATCCCAAAAATACAACATTGGATGTCATGAAAGAACACTTTTTCATGTTGATGTAGAGTTTCTCTTGTCGTAGAACTCTTAGAACTCGTATTAAATGAGAGAGATGCTCCTCCTTGGTCTTGCTATATATTAAAATATCGTCAAAATATACGACCACAAACTTACCAATAAAAGGCTGAAATATTTGGGTCATTATCCTCATAAATGTGCTAGGGGCATTACATAACCCAAATGGCAAGACCAGCCATTCATAAAGGCCATCTTTGGTTTTAAATGCAGTCTTCCATTCATCTTCGGGCCGAATCCGGATTTGATGGTAGCCACTTCTTAGATCCACCTTTGTAAATATTGTAGCACCTATCATCATATCAAGCAAGTCATCGAGCCGTGGTATCGGAAAACGATACTTAAAAATAATTTTGTTAATTGCACGGCTATCTATACACATGCGCTAACTTCCATCCTTCTTTGGTGTTAAAAGAGCCGGCACAACACATGGACTTAGGCTTTCTCTAATGAATCCTTTTGACAAGAGTCCTTCCACCTGCTTCATTAGTTCAGCATGTTCAGAGGGATTCATTCGGTAGGCTGGAAGATTCGGAAGTTGAGCTCCCGGGACAAGATCAATTGCATGTTGTATCTCGCGCATCGGAGGTAAAGCATCAGGTAATTCGTCGGGAGCAATATCAGAGAAGTCTTGCAACAATGTTTTAATTTCATCCGGTAATTTCTTTGTTGTTGAGTCCTCATTCTGATTTACTCGCTTGATCACCATTCCATAGATAACTCCAGTTTCATTGCTTTCGCGCAAGAACTTCTTCTTTGTTAGAAACTGTAGGATCTTTTTTTCCCGTTTAAATGGCTGATCAGATTTATTAATAGCAGAATTTGAGTCGAGTAACTTCTGATCTGTTGTAGTTTCTGAAGCTTTTGGCCTGATTTTCTTCATTTTCTTCAGTTCCTCGGAACTTTTAGGATAAAGTGTAATTTTATTACCTTCAGAGAAAAAATGAAAGGTATTCTCCTTGCCACAATGATATACATCATAATCGAATAACCATGGATGTCCAAGTAAAATGTGTGTCACATTCATAGGAACAACATCACAATTAATAGAATCTTTGCAACGACCACACGTTATTGGAACTAGGCAGCGTTTACTTACCGGAATGGATGTATTATCGATCCAAGCAACATGATAGGGCTGATGTTGTGGCTTTGTAGGAAGTTTTAGTCGTTCGACTGCCGAGGCTGAAATTATATTTATGCAGCTTCTGCTATCAATCACCAGCTTAAGTAACTTATTTTTACAAGTTACTAGTGTTTGAAATATTGTAGTAGTCCTCCAATCCGCTTCCTTAACTTTTGGAGCAGGAAGTATGCGTCGAACAACCATATTCAAAGAGTTCTCGTCAGAATCAGCCAAGTCATCAGCATTGAATTGCGGAGTTTCTTCACCATCTTCGTTTTCAGCCATTTCATTTTCTTTTGGCTCTTCTTCTGAAACACCAATATACAGATTGTTCCTGGTGGGACATTGATAAGCTTTATGTTCCTTGCCTTCACATCTGAAACACCGATCACTATTGTCCACACCCTTTCCTCTCCCTCCTTCTTTCTTATTTGTAGTGTATTGTGGCTTCGATACAGGGTTGGTGACATTAAACTTTCTCGTTACTGCCTCTTTCATTTGAGCAGAACCTTTAAGAGTCATATTCAAATATTCCTCCAAGTCAAGTGCAATTTGGAAAGCATTTTCCACGCTATACGGAGTGTATCTCAGTATTTCCTTTCTGATTTCAAATCTGAGACCAGATTTAAATCTTTCCAAGCTATGGCGCGGATCTTCAACAATCTGACTTCAAGTTTTTAATTCATCGAACTTTTGCATATACTCTGCTACCGTCATCGTTCCTTGCTTCAAATTTACAAGCTGTTCACAGAGCTTATCTTCGTAATTTTGAGGCATGTATTTTTCCCGCAGCCTTGCCTTCATCTCCTGCCAGGTCACTATTGGAGGTAGCCCCAATCTCCGCATGTCTGCTTCAACACCATTCCACCAGACCTTTGCAATATTAACCAATTTCATTTTGGCAAACCTCACACGTCGCTCCTCAGACATGTCATACCAGTCAAAATATTCTTCAATTGCAGAAATCCAATCGATAAAGTTTGTTGCGTTGAATCTTCCGTCAAAGTCTGGTACATCAATTCTCACCTTCTTTGTGATATCACCATCCTGACTTAAGTTCCAGCAGCGTCTCCCACCCTTGGAGACGTTGACTTACGCCCCCTTTCAGAAAAACACTAAGCTTGCTGCCTTGTAGAGATGCGTCGCCAACAATAATCTGATCCCACAAACCATGTCGCCGACCAACACTTGGACAACCCTCAACTTATGCATTTTCTTCTCACCCTTGTCAAACCAATAGGAACTTAGCCATCTCACAGCATGAACATGTTCCAACCATGATCATGGTTCCCCTAAGTTACTTCAATCCATATGAGTGACCATAGGCTAACATAGCCCAGCAATGCTAACTATCCAAAAGCCAATATAACCAAAACCCATGATCAACGCTCTTCTTTAACAAGACCTGTCCCCGGAAGAATCATATACCCATGATACACGCCAATCGCCATAAACAAATCAGCCACCACCGACCTGCACACCACATAACCATGGTTAGTATTTTCAACACTTGTCACCAAATCTGTAACATAGTCCAGCCCTCGTCGTTGAACCTTGACGCCAACTCCCTCACACTGCGCCACAATCGCCATGACTAGCTCAAAAATCAGTGTGCCTCCACCAAAGAGATACGACTTTTGTGCAATCCTTGCACTTTCCCCACCTTGAACAGAAGTTTCAAGCCCAGAGTGATCTCCATCATTACCCAACAAAATGTCTCCAGCATCCCGCCTTGATAACTCCAAGTAAAACTCAACTCGTTCTACTTTACTTAACCAACGATCAGCCAACATCCCAACTCAAAAAGAGATCTCCTCAAACCTTCTCTCTATGGCGTTAAACTAATCTCCAAGAGCATCTTTAAAGTCACCCAGATCATACTTCATGGCCCTGCATATCCTTATCAATGGCACCAAATTTCTGACCATGGACTCGCCTAACACTCTTTGAAACCCAGCAAAATCAACTTTGCTCCCACATGATCCAACCATCAAGTCAAATCCCGAACTGATCAACGCAGCTCTGATACCACTTGTCACGGGGTCAGATTTTCAACCTTGAAATCTCTGATCTGTGCGGCCTACTCAGTCGCCGACCTAGGCGCCCAAGCAGTCAGCCTTTCGAGAGGTTGTCGCCCAGCAGCCCCCAGTAGCCCCGACAACACCAGCAAACCCAAGCACAGCGGATATGATTCTGAACCAACGCACAATAGGAACCAATCGTGTGTGCAAGTGTGTCTAATTACCAAGCAAATGTAAGACACGACAGATTATGAGCCTGAATGCCCAACCTTCTATTGACCAACAATATAAGGATACAACTCGATTATGCTTACAGACTTGTACTACTTCCTAGCATAATAATACAACCCAATATATGTTTACAGACTTTTCCCTACTACCTAACATATGGATACATGTTTTGTGCACAAAAGACTACATTCATTTCTCTGAATAGATTACATTCTCACAATGCCTATCTATATAAAAGAGTGCCTGGTCGCGGCCCCCAGCAGCCCCAACAGCACCAACAGGCCCAGCAGCCCCAACTGCTAGCAGTTACAAGCAGTTCCAGCATTTCAAATTCCCTCAATTTGAATTTTCCCACCAATTCCTTGAGCCCCAACGACAAGGTAGTTATTCCAGCAACCCACTAGTGCATAATCCAGCAATTATGGATATATATATATAATGCATTTATATCTCAGCCCCCATGTGCCACACATGTGCCTATAATTCTGACCATGCCTTAGCCATTTGGACTCCCAACTTAGCTCCCAGCTCGGTGTCTCCCACATTTAGACCAACCAGCAATCCCACATAAACACAACAGCTCAAGTCTGTGTTGCCGCCTAGCGACGAGTCTATGTCGCCGCCTGGCGCCCAATCCTTGTCGCCGCCTGACGACTAGTCCGTGTCGCCGCCAGGTGAATCTCGATCCCAAAACGAAATCCAGCCTAAGGCTCTTACACTAGTCCCTTTTCAATTTTTTACGCTTATTAAGAAAGTATTATTTTAATGATACATTTTCACTTACCCATCATAAATGCATGAATGTAGACCCTTATTAACCCCTCAATAATTGTTACATAATTTTCAAGGTGGGTAATTTTGGAAAAGTGTCAATAGATTTGCATTGGAACTTAAAAGTAGACATGTATTATGGGAAAAAAAGATCTCTTAAAAGAGACTACGATTGTGGAACGGAGGGAGTTCATTAGAAGATGCATGTTCCACACTTTACCTGTATAGAGAACGAAGCCTCTATATATATAAGAAAGCTTATGAAGTTACTTCCTAAACTTACAGCTAGATGACTCACTAGTAGAATAGAGATAGATGCTTATACATGTGACAAGCTGCCTACAGGCAGATGACTATATATATATACTTTCTGCAAACCCTACCTGTTATCTTGTTATAGGCAGTAGTGAAGATTTTATATACATATATATACTTGCACTTTCTGCAACTCATTTCTTGTTCAATCTTCATTTATTCATATCGTCGATGTCATATATTCACAGTTTGTAATCGTATGATGTACCGCGCTCAACTTTGAGATGATACATTGCTAGTGGTATAAACTTGATGGCTGATGTAGTCATTCTTATGTTCTGTACAATTGTTAAAAGTAATTTAAAATTAATGTCTGCATTGATGTTAGCTAATTGTGCTAATTTATGGATGCAACAGTAACTTGTTACTACTTAATTTAAAAATGTCGAGCAAGTATAATTAAGTGATATTGCCTTACATTTTCTTTTTCTTTCTTGCTAACTATTGTCGAACATTTTGTTTTATACATATATATGAAATTTTCATGCCTTCTATATGAGGCATTTGAAAATTGAATTCTGTTTACCACCTTATGGATGTTCACTGAATGATTTTGTTTGCTGAAGGTACTCCATGCTCTATTCAATCTCTGCAAGATAAATAAAAGGAGGCAAGAACAAGCAGCAGAAAATGGGATCATCCCACACCTGATATATTTTATCATGTCAGCGTCTCCTTTGAAGCAATATTCATTGTCACTGCTTTGCGATATGGCCCATGCATCACGTAACTCAAGGGAGCAGTTATGAGCTCATGGGGGTTTAGATGTGTACCTAAGCCTACTTGATGATGAGCTTTGGTTGGTAACATCATTAGATTCTATTGCCGTGTGCCTGGCTCATGACAATGACACTAAGAAAGTGGAGCAATCTTTATTAAAAAAAGAGGCTGTTCAGAAACTGGTCAACTTTTTCAGCGATGTCCAGAACAACATTTTTTGCATATATTGGAGCCATTCTTGAAAATCATTACGTAAGTCCATTTCAGCCTGTCAGTATATCCATGTGAGGAAAAAATGAGTTGCTTTCCATATCTTATTCATCGATGTTATAATTTGGTAAAAAGTTTGAGATGTAATGAACATGGAAAAGTGGCCAAGACGTGAGAGACGGAGAGAACACATAATGTGTAGTACTCATAATTCCACATTCGTTGGATGCGAAAATGACACCTCACTGTTGAAGCCAGAGGATTGGTATCTTTTGCTATATCAAACAAATATTATTAATTAATTGGACATGAATACGACATTATATGCATATCAGGATATCTATGGGTTTCCATAGGGTTTACTTTCGTTTGTTAATAAAAGTATTTTAAGTTTATTATGGACATTTTACACTCTTTTTTTCCTTCTTTTTCTAGGAAATCACCCCGTATAAATACTACTTTGGCTGTCAATGGCTTGACACCGTTACTAATTTCAAGGCTTGAACACCAGGATGCTATTACTCGGCTCAATTTGCTCAAGCTTATTAAGGTTAGAAGTTCCAGTGTTTATATGTTTTCGGTTTCACTTTTACCTCAGCATACTTTGTTAAAGGTTTTTCTATCATGCGAGCTTTTCCTTTTTATTAGAGCCTTGTTAATTTAGTATGCAATACAATTATATCTTCAATCTGGTTTATCGATCATGGGTTTTGGGTAGTGTAACCCCATGATTTTCCTCCGCTCTCAGTTAAAAAAAAAGTCCAAAATATCAGTATTTTATTAATCTGAAAAATTGTTTTAGAAATCCACTTGAACTAATTTAAAAGAAGATCTAATCTCCATTGTCTCGGTACTCTATAGTAGCTCACGAGTACACTGCTTGCTGACCAAATCACAAATTGTGTTATTAGCATCAAGCTAGAGTATGCTATTTGCTGACCAAATTACAGATTTTGTTATTAGCATCAAACTAAAAAGGCTCAATGCATGTACATGTTTATGTTATAACCTGACATTACATTTGTAGTAAAGTTGGAAATTTTTCTCTTACATCCAAATATTAATAATATATCAGGCCGTGTATGAGCACCATCCACGTCCAAAGCAAATGATTGTAGAGAATGACTTGCCTCAAAAACTTCAGAATTTGATTGAGGAACGCCGAGATGGGCAAAGTTCTGGTGGCCAAGTTTTGGTCAAGCAGATGGCTACATCCCTGCTGAAAGCACTTCATATAAACACCGTTTTGTAATTAGTTTGTTATCTTATCTTCAGTGAGTATATATAAAATACATGTATAGTAACTGCACTCGGTTATAGTTCATTGTATCTGTGTATTTTCCAAGTTTCTTTTTGAGATTCAAGTTTTGAGGTTACATTTATAGAATTTTAGGGACTTCTATTTTGATAAAAGTCAGCGAGTTTTTATGAACATTTGTAAAAAAATGTATAATATTAATAATTTGTATATCAGTAAATACTTTTTATGCTTTTTAGTAGAATTTGTTGGGTGTTGACCCCAAATGTCACCATTTGAGGGAGAATAGTCCTCAATGTCATTCACTGAAAAGATGGCCCTAAATGGCACTCAAAAGTCTCGGTTTTTGTTTTTCTAAAATTACAAAAATGCAGATGCGTTTGATTTTTTATTATTTTTATTTTTTAAAACCATAAACACTATCTCTACTCATGTTTAGATGACTCGAATGAAGGAGAATAATACCATTTTTTTATACAGGAATGGTGATAATAACGAGTTTCCGCGGAGGTGGTTGAAAATAACGGATCGAATACGCAAATGGTAGTAGGGTACCCGCTAATATGCAAGCACCGGTTGGGTGATGAGAAGTTAGCTAACTAATACGCATAAATAGTTATGGTAATGACCGTTAAATTTATTTGAAAAATTTGATACGCACATAAGCTGGGTAACAAATATATGTGATACGCATTTGTCATTGGGGTCTCTAAAGATACTCATATTAGGAATGCGTATCCTTTAGAATAATTATATTCTTTCCATCTTCTTCTTCAGGAGCACAGGTAGAGAGATCGATAGATATAACTCCGACATATACATGTTTAAGTATATAAAGTATAAACATAGTTTTCTCTTTTTCCAGCTTTATCCTAACCAAAAACCATTAAATTCACCATCAAATCATATTGTAATTAACTTGGTTTTGAATTGTATGTGTTGAAACAAGAGAGTGGCGAGGTATATTGGGTTTATCGGAAGAAAAGAGCCGTACAAGAGGAGATTTGGTTGGTGTGTAATACGCATTTTACAATATGGATGATCGAATCGGTAAAATTAGTAATCCCTCTTGGATATTGGTATTTTTATTACTGATATTGTGAAAGTGGGTATTTTTAACATTCTTTCACAAGGTTATTTGAGATTGAGTTTTTTTTTCTCTTTTATTTTTTTTATGCAAAACGCATTCTCATGTTTGGTTTTAGAAGTAAAACGTAATTTGTACTCTTGTTTTGCTTTCCTTTTTTATACCAAAAATTTTAGATAATGTTATGTTTTCAAGTTTAATGCCTTATTCTAACGGATATTTTATTCAAATCTATAAATATTATAATATTTTTAAAACTCAAATTGAGAAATATTGAACCCTAAAATATTAAAACAATTAATAATTAATGTTTGGTTCATAGGGAAATTAGGGTTTAGGGTCTAAAGGCCTTAAACCTCTGTACGTTTTATTAATTTATTTATTTTTAAATTTCTAAAATCCAAAAGGGGATTAATGAACCCTAAATATTGAAAATTGTTAAATTAGACTTGATTTTATTTACTTTTTTAATATTTCTAAAATTCAAAAGCGGATTAGTGAATCCTAAAATATTAAAAATTGTTGAATTTGGACCCACACTTGAATTTTAAAAAATTTAATTTAATGCTTTTGAAACCCAATAAAATTAATTATTAACCGTTTTTAATATATTAGGATTCATCAATTTTCAATTTGAGTTTTAAAAATATTAAAATGTTTATAGATATAAATAAAATACGAACAAAACACCTCTCAGAATAAAATTTTGAGTTTGAAAACATTACATTATCTAACAATTTGGGGAATTTTTTTTTTTTAAAAAAGATAAAACAACGCTAACCTATGCAGCGTTTAGGCAATATTTTGTTAAAAACAAGGTCTTAAGTTGCGTTATGCAACTTTAAAAATTAAAAAAAAAAATAAAATAAAACTAGAAGCTACGTTTTGCATCCCACTACACGTGATCCCAAGTAACGTTTTTAACCTTTAAAAAATTAAAAAACAAATAACGAAGCACGAATTAACGTTTTAGTTAAAAACAAGTAACGACACCTGAAATTCCGTTTTGAATTGACATTTGGGGCCATATTTGACATTCAGGCCCATTTGTCTCAAAATAGTGAAATTTGAGGCCTTTTTTCAATTTGTTTATAGATAAATGTAACATGAGGCTGATAAGTGTGTATTAAGGTACACGATAAAATAGCAAAATGTTGGATAAACTGTAGCGACTGGTAATTTCACGATGTAATTAAATGAATAAAGTATAATTTTGTGCTATAATTATGGTTTATGTGGATTTATGTGAATAAATAAAAGGTTAAATGATTATGTGGTTTGCTGTATAATAGTAACTGTGAACGTAATGTAACTCGTTCCAGTTTGATGAGTTAGCTCAGGGATTAAGGGATTAAGCTGTGTTGTCGGGCCGTCAAGTTGAACGAAACCTTTATTAAAAGGGATTAAAGTGTTTAAGAGTGCGAATGTGAAATGTATTCGATGATCTTGAGTATTTGCATGTTATTTGATGTGTGCATGTCCAAATTTGAGATCACTGGAATTTTAAATGTTTTTAAAAGGATTTATAAGAGTTTTATTGGTCTTTAAACATTTTTATAAAAATATAAAAATGTGATCAATGTGTGAGATTGGTTTTATTGTCTTTAAAATAGTCCAAGGGACTTTCTAAAAATAATAGTTGGATTTATGTTGATATTTTGATGTTTTAAGATGATTTTATGAAATGTATTCCTATTATTGGAGATTTATTGTAAAAACTATAATAAATAATCAGTTCGATCAAAAAATTATTTAAAAATATAAGTGAGGAGCTAATTTTGTGTTTTAGTTGTTAAAAATCAAAAGTTTAATTAATTGTGAATATAATTGGATAAGTTACAATATTACAAATATTTTATAAGTCAAAAATAGAATAAAGGGAAGGGGATTTTGCAAAAGACAAAAATACCCTTGGAATGTTTTATATATACCCCCTCCCTTCCCCTTTCTTCACCGATCTCGGCTCTCTCTCTCTCTCTCTCACTCTTGAACTCTCTTTCTCTCTCGGTAATCTCTCCTTCTATCTCATCAAATCTCATTGAAACTCCTTTTTTTGTTCAAGACTTAAACTTCCCATACCATATATATACCCGTGTGCATGTGTGTAGGTGTGTGTATTGTGTTCGGTGTTTGAGAGGAAGCCCTCGAGTTCTTGTTTTACTTCGGTTTTGCTTGAATCTTTGCAGTCCTGTGATGATTGATTGCTTGCATGTTGATTTTTGCTGTGATTTTAAGTGTATCGGTGAGGTTTACAGTTGGGGGCCAAATTCCGGCAACCCCGAACCCTTGCCGCCACCGGTAATGAACTCCGGTGAACCGGTGGCGAGCCATCATGCTTCGACTGAGCTCTAAAAGTCCATAAACTCGATTTGAAATATTGCATGTATTGATTTTCGAAAGTCCGATTATTGTTTTCGGTTTTTAAAAAAATTAGTTCAAAAAATAATTGTTAAACTTGGAGAATTTGTTGAATGTTTGAAGTTTGATTTGGGTTAAGAATAATTTGTGATTTAGAGAGTGTGTATGTTGAGAATTGTCAATGCATGCTAGGTTTTGTTCAAAAATTGTGTTTGATTTCGGTTTTCAAAAGGAAATGGTTTAAAAGGTTGTTTATTGTTAGAATTTGATTTAGATTAAGTTCAATATTTGGAAATTGACTTTGCAAGTTGATTTGATAGTTGCATGTTATTTTGGTTTATTAGGGCCGAATGATCTTTGGATTTTAAGAAGGGAATAGTTTAAATTACTTGGTTATATTGATGTGATTCATGATTTTGATAATTAGGTGTTTGTAATTCGACTTTGGTGATTATTGATAACTTGATTGGATGATTTGGATTAATGGTTGCATGCATGTGCTTGTTCATGAATTTTTCTAAAATTTTAGGATCTAATCTACTAGAAGTAATGTAAATGGGTATTTGGTTTAAGGTTGAGCAATTGATGGTAGAAATTCTAATGCATGTTGATTTTATATGGTTTATTTTCTTGTATTGATTCGAATTTTTGATAAATAAAGAAAAAAGGGATAAGTGTTTGATGTTAAGTGGTTATATATTAAGTAAGGCTTGCTTGCATAAGTGTTAAGTGCATGTTGTAGAGTCGATCGAAAGGATTTATGGTCAATACTATAAAAAGTATATAAGCATATCGTGTTATGTGCTATGTGAATATGTTTGTTAGACGTTCTGAGGAACGTTGAGAGTGATCGAGTATCTAATTAGGGTTTCATGTTTAATTGTAGATTCGGATAACAGAGGCATTTAGGCTAGTAAAGCAGGAAATCTATTTGAAGCAAGTAACTCTGCCTTCTCTTATGATTTTATTATAGAGAGGATATTATCAATACCATGATAAAATAGTGATTCCTTATAATGCTTGTGATAAGCCTCTTATTGATTTCGGAGAAACCCTGTTATTGTTCCTTATGATAACTTGTTATCAATCCCCGTCCAATCCATAATAGTAACCATATTGATCCTGATACTTATTACCTTACTCTTTTACTTTGATATCTTATGATTCCTTGACCCGGAGAGTATCTTTATGAACTTCCTTACACAATGTTTTGATTAACCTGGATTCTTCGATAACCCCTATACCTTGTTATGTACTGATCTTTGAAACTATTCTGATTCCGAACTAGTATACCATGTTTATCATTTGATCAAAATCCTTAGTATTGACCCCTGTTTACTATTCTTGAATTGAACTTAAGAATGATCTTCGACTTGAATGAGTCGAAACGATTTCACATTCTTGGTAATGTTAAAATGAATTTAGTCAAACTCTATTAAACTTCCAACACAAAGGTGTTCCAAATGAATTCCTGATGGATTGGATAGAGACGTAAGAGACTAGTGGGACTGGTCCAATCACATAAGAGGATAGCGGGGCTAGTCTAATATAAGGCTGAAATAATGCCATAGGTACCTTAACGACCAGATGGAGGTCGGTACGGGCTGATCACCCGTATTATATTTAAAAGATGGATATTACAATCAAGGGGTCCTTTATGTTTTACAAAATAGAAATTGAGTATCATCTTTAAAGCAGTTTGCTTCTTTTAAATGAAATGAAATGAAATGATTTGTATCTTCGTTAACGATGTGAAACTTGTGAACCCTGTCACTTTAATTAGTTGTTGAATTTTGGAGCTTGAATAATTGCTTCTTTCAATTGAGAAACTCTTTCAGATCCCTGCTATTGATTTGTGATGAATGTCGGCTTTCTCCCAATCCTGAGCCTTGAATCTTGAAAGCCCAAAACCCTCTTCATGACCTTTACTTAGCCAGTCATAGAATGATGCCACCTAGAGATTTAAAGTAAAATGCCTCAGATATTTATATTGATATTGCATTATCAAGTTGTTTATATAGTTACTTGCTGAGCTCCTTTGCTCATTTATTTTCTTTGATCTAACCATGACAGTTAAGCAAGAAGATTGTTAGGTAGTGAATAACACAGAGAGGGGGATGAATGTGGTTTAGTATTTTTATGCTTTACTTGAATCTTTTATGGTTGTGAATAAAGTAAATTAAATCTTGCAGTGGGATGTGTTAATACTGAAATTAAACAAGCAATAACAGTGAACACAAATCTTTCAAAACTCACTTAATTTTATATTAAAATTAAGAATATTTTGCTACAAAATTTCTAGGCTCTTTGTTGATAAAGAGCTTAGCTTCTTCCTTGAGAGAATACAAGATTTTCTTATCTAAATTATTATATCTAACAAAGGACCAGTGTTAACTTTATATGATAGTTAACTACTGGTTTACATAGTGTATAAGTAAAATGTCACTAATCATTCCATTTTAGGAAAAACATATCTTCCATTTCTGGCTTAGCATATCTTTGCATACTGTGTTAACTTGATCTTCCTTTGACAGTTAATCTTCACCCTTGATCTTGCACACTCTTCAAGCTGCTTTTTGTAGACTTGTCAATCCAACTGGTTGGATTGTTTGTTGATTGTTAATCTTGGATATTGAACTGGTCTGCACTTTGTACTTTGAGTTTTACCTCGAGATCTCCAGTTTGGTTTATAGAGAACTTGACATCTTGATAAGTATATTGGCTTATCGAGATCTCTCATTACTCTATAGTTAATTTGACTTGTAGAAGTCTCTGAGTTCTCTATAAGAGAATTTAGCTTGTCGAGATCTCTCCACTTCATGTCTTCACTTTGGCTTATAGATATCTCTGAGTTCTCTGGTGACTAATTGACTTGTCTATAACTCAGAGTTCTCTAGTGATAATTGACATGTCGATATCTCAGAGTTCTCTACTGATAATTGACTTATCGATATCTCAGAGTTCTCTAATGTTATTTGACTTGTCGATAACTCAGAGTTCTCTAGTGATATTTGACTTGTCGATAACTCTGAGTTCTCTAGTAAAGAAATGACTTATCGATATCTCCAATCTTCATATCTTCAATTTGGCTTGTCGATATCTCTGAGTTCTCTAGTAGCTTTCCTGACTTCTCTATAAGTCATTATGGAGTTCTCGAATGACTTCTCTATAACACTAAATCTGTGACTTGTAGAGATCTTGACTTTGAATATTTTTCTCAAAACAAATTTATTCAACTCCAAGCTTCTTCATAATTCTTCTGAGGCATGATCTTCTTGATCTTCTTCCAGATAGAATTCTTAGGCTTGATACTGTTTAAATAAAAAAACTCCAGTCCGCTCTTTGACTTTTTTACAGACTTTAAATGTTACAATACAAAATGCAAACTAAGATTACAATACAACTTACTTAGGTTTGTCAATTTGACTTAGTCTTGTTATTGTACAGGCATATCTTGCACAACAATCTCCCCCAATTTGTGAAAAGATTGCTTAACACAAATTCATGTCTGTTAACAAGACTAACCCCAAGTTAAAATGGAAACTAAGATTAATACATAAAAATTGACACAATTACAACTTTTATACATTAGGAGATTTACAGAGTTTAAATGGTTACAAGCATCAGGTAAAGACTCTTTTTGCTTCAGCTTCTTTTCTAATGAGATCCTTTAAGTAATCAAGAATTTCAAGTTCTTCTATAATAGGTGTCCCACTTAGAGCTTCTACAAGTTTGAGTCTGTCTTCCTTTGGATAGCCACTGTCTAGTAAATCAATCCTAAATCTTGAGAATTTGACAGCTTTACTGTTTAAAAACTTTCCATCCTTAGAGATTCTGCTCATTCCTTTGGCCTTGAGTTCTTCTGAAGTTCTTATGAACATCTCAATCTCCACATCATACTTCCTGATCCTTTCTTCATATTCAGCCTCATTTCTTTTTCTTCTTTCTTCCCTTTCAATCAACCATTTAGCCAAAATTGATCTCCATGCTCTTGTAGCAGTATCCTTATCTTTTAGCAAGCTTATCATTTTCTTGATTTCTGTGGGAGAGAGAGTCCATTAAAGCACAACCAAGGAATGTGAAGGACCCATCTTCATAGTAAATTATAACTTCCCTTAGAGATACAACCCAGACTCTAACTATTTCCTCAGCTAGTTGTTGAAAATAATCTTCATCTGAGATGCACCAATTTAAAGGTATAAAGTCACTTTGCTTGTAACAGTTCCAGATGGCCCTTTCAGTAACTTGTACTTTTTCAGCATCCTTAGCCTTCTTAGGTTTCCTCCCCATAGTTTTGTAGTGAATTTTGAGTGAAGGCTTGTCTAAAGGTAAGTTTGTAATTTTTTTGAGAGATTAGAGGCGGTTTGATGATTGAGGTTTTGGCTTTGAAGGTTGAGCTAGAATTGTTTGGATTTTTAGGGTTTGTTGTGGTTCTGAGCCATCATGTCTTTGTTTGCTCCTCCTTTTTCCTCTCCTTTTACTTTCATCATCCTTCTTCTCATCCTCCTTCTTCTCTCCTTGACTATTGTCCTTGCTGCCAGTTGCTTTAGAAGCTTGACTTGGATTTGAGCCAAAAGGCTTTTGTTTGTCATCCTTCTGCTCATCATCATCCATGTCTTTTGTTAGATTGTATTGAGTGTTTGGACGTATGGTGTCAAGATTTAAGATATATATGTCCAAAATATTTATCATCTCAACATCCTCATGCTTCTCATTCCTTTTATACTTTAAATCAGATTGCAAGGTCATGATCCGCCTCATGTTTGATCTGACACAATGTTTAGGAACAAGGAGATGTCTGGCTTGTTTGGTTGTTGGACATACATACACTACTCCTTGGTTTCGATATAGATAGGCTTCTGGAAAAGCTGCTATCTGTGCCTTTTTGAGCTCTTGGAGAAGTTGAGTGTCTTCTGGAATAACTAGATTCACTCTGTCAATCATTACATCCAATTCAGATGCTCTTAAAGTTTGAAGATTTGTTAGAGTCACCTGAAGACACCTGTCTACACCATCATCATTGATGTTCATGACAATCCTTTTCTCTAAAAAGTTATCAATTTTCACCACCACTGCCCTTCTGAAGTTGATGTTCTCGGCCAAAGCTTTCTTGCAGGTCACATAGTTGTTTAGAAGAGACACTCTTAGTGATGTAAGAAGGTCATTAAATTCCTGATCTTGATTGGGTCCTTTTGCAGCCCTTTGAAGTCTTTCTTGTCCAACATCAATTTGAGCACTTGAGCTTTGACCAACCTGAATAGGCTCTTTAGATTTTACCTTATCATCTCTAGATTGTTGAATCCTAGCCTCAATATCCCCCTTAGTCTTGGTGACAGGCATGAGTAGGGGAGTTGGAATTTCTGGCCTTATTTGTTCAGGTAGTGAGGGCAGTGGTATGTTGAGCTTCCCCATGATGGCCCCCAAAGTAACATAATTCTGCATTTGAAGATGCTTTTGAGAGTCCACCAGGGTCTGGATATCTGATTGTTGACTCTTGACTAGAGAAGTCAAGGCTTGGACTTGTTCATTTAGAGAAGCATTGGAGGTCTGCAAGTCTGAGACTTGTTGTTGAAAAGATTGGATTTGAAGATTTGTAGAGGTTGAGCCAGGCTGATGAGATCTTGTAGATGATGAAGAACCAAAAGTAGCTTCCACATCATGTTTGATGCCATCTATAAGCAAGGCAGAAGGCTCATATCTGCTCTGGTAAAGCTGTTCCAGTTTGACCTTTGAGTCATTTGTATTGGTGATTTGCTTTTGGACTACTTCATGAAGAGCAATGAAGGATTATTTGAGATTTTTGACCTCTTTTTTAATGGTAATCAGATCCATCCTTGTCATTTGATCAGCAAAATTCTTGAACTTGGAGGTGATCTGGACTTAAGATGGTATGATCTCATCAATTTTCTCTTTCATCAGCTTCCTTATCTTGTCTTCATGACCAGTCAGCTTGAGTTCTAGAGCTTTACCAAATAGGTAAAAAGTCTTGAGTTGAGCTTTGTAGACCTCAGTGGCTGCATTATAGACATCATATGGAGTCAAGACCTTGGCATTGCTTCCAAGAATAGTGACATATTCATCCCTCAACCTGGCCAAGACTTGATCCATCTCCAATACAAAGTCCTGAGATAGCCATACATCTACATTCCCATCTTGTTCTGCATCATTGACAATCTTCTCCTTCTATTTTTCAAAATCTTCATTATATGTTAGCATAATGGCTTGATAGTCCTGATTGCTCATGTCTGAAGTGAGTGGATGCTGTGAGATATATGCTAATCCAGAAATCTGCTCAACAAGAAGATCATCCACGGATGTAGGTTGAGAGTCAGATGTTTGCAACCATTGAGAGAGAAGGTGTTGTTGTTGAGGTTGTGAGGTTGAAGGTTGATGTGAGAGATCAGAACCACCTGTGACAGAAGTCATAGTTTTACTCACAGATTGCTCTATGGTTATGACAGGTTTTTGTTCCTCATATGTAGTGGGAACCTCCAATTGAATTGGAGGGGATTTGGTTGGGTTACTGTCATGTGCACCAGTCTCAAACCCTTGTGCTTCTTGCAAAGCACTATCACATGAATGTAATAAACTTGCCTCTCCCATAGCAGGGTCATTGGCAATTGTACTCCTAGCATCAACCGCTAATGCAATTTTTGCTAGGGTTTTGAGGGGAGTTGTTCCTACTGAGGAACCTCCAATTGAATTGGAGAGAGTTTAGATAGCTCCCCCTCAGGAGTACTACCCTCAAACCTAGCAGCCTGTAAAGACTAATTTGCACATGAAGGTGCATTTGTGACATTCATGGGGTCTTCAGTAAAAACTGATGAATCCCCCATGGTTTTGATGGTGTCATCAAGTTCTACCACAACTAGTAGCCTCTCACCATCTGATTGTAGTGTCTGGGTGGTGAGCAAGGTTTCTTGAACCAAGTCACTTAATTTAGCTTGCACTTGAGAAATGGATTCAAGTGTTGTAGAAGAGGAATAAATTTGTGAGATTAAGATTTGTTGTTCAGAATTGAGTGTTGGCAGCTCCCCCTGAATGGATGAGGGAGCTTCAATAGATGTGCTCTCACAGTGTTTGTCATCCTTATTTCTCCTACCATACACTTGAATTTCTTCAGGTGTTGGCTGTGCAGACTCTATACAAGGTGCATTGGGGGTGAATGCTCTTTTCAATAGACACATCATGTTGAGATAATGTATCTAGAGTCTGTTTAGTCCCCAGTTTTATAACTGCATCCTTTTGGGAGGATACGGGGGTGGTTTGAGTGGTCAGCTCAGATTTCTTACTCTTCTTTATCCTCTTGACCAAGGGTGACTCAGCTTCAGTTTGTTCCTCACCACTCTTATCTATTACTGTGAGGGTTATCTCCTTTCTCTTCTTTTTACTCACTTCACCCTTTTGAGAGGATGAAGTGGTTGGTTTCCTAGATGCTAGTTGGTTTGAAGAAATGGTTTCAGCTTGGGAAGGTCCCTATGGGTGTTCCTATGTTTGTACTTCCACAGGTTCAGGAACCATAGCTGTGCTAGACTGTGCATTTGATCTCATGTCAGGCATTGGGTAAGGGTAAGTCATAAATCTCTCCATCATGAATGGAGTGATTTTCAGACTCACATTTACCTTGTTCTTTGTAGTAAGTGAACCAAATATTATTTTGGACACTTGCTCACAATTGCCTATTTTAGTGCTATCTATACCATTCAACAGATGTATGTCTGTTACTTTATGGTTTAAAGTAGACAAAATGAATCTAGAAAAGAAAATTTCCTTACCTCTAGCAGGTTGGGGCATGATCAGCCTGGTTGCAAGTTCTTCCAGGATCAATAGACCAACATTCAAGTGTCTATTGTGGGTTATTGAGTACACCAGCTTCTGCACCACACTTGAAATGTTGTCATATCCTGCCTTCCTGCTTGTGAAGACCCTCACTACATAATCAAACACAAAGGACCATTCCTTCCTTAAGTTGGTTCTGTTCAAGCTTGATAAGTTGATTCTTCCACCATAGTTGATGAAGTCCATAAACTCAATCAGTTCATCCTGGGTTGGCACCTCCACTAAGTTTGTTGTTGGAAGCCCCAAAGCTATATTCACATCTTGCTCATTGAACTTTATCCGTTGGCCTCCAATTGTGCAAGTTACCACCAGAGATACAGAGTTGTCATTCATAATAGTCCTTACTACGGCTGTTGTCCAAAACTCATGCAGAACATCCAAGTACAAAACTGGGTTAACAATTAAAGCTCCTGCAAGGTATGATTCAGAAAAGAATTTCACAAACCCCTTGAAACTATCAGGGGCTTGGTTAGCATCATTAAAAGCTAGGTAATTTGTTCCTTTCTCTGGGATAGTAGCTCTAACAATATTGAGTGCCATTGTTGTTTAGTGAGAGTGAACGGGTAAGAAAATTTAGTGAGAGAGGAGTAAAAACGAGAGATAAATCGATTTTGGATTGAAAAGCTAGGTCACTTGAGTTCTCAAAGGTATAAGTATATATATATGTATAGAGATGTTTGGGTATTTATAGTAAAAGCAAATGACTTATCGAGAAGTCAAAAATAGACGTTTGGAGTATACTTATCGAGAAGTCAATTTGAAAAATGAAAAACCTATCGATAAGTCATTTTATTTATTCTTGTAGAGAACTAAAAAATAAACTTATCGAGATGTCAAATAAATACCCAGTTTGTCTAAAATGGACTGGATTTGATTCCAATTTTAATTTGAATAAATCAAAATAAAATCAGAATAGTTTTGCCAAAAGTATTTTACCAAAATAATTTATTGAATTAAATTATTTTAGTTCTGAGTTATGTATAAGTCTAAAAAGATACTTGTAGAGAACTCTGTAAGTTTATACTTATAGAGAACTCTACAACGACTTATCGATAAGTCATAATGAAGTCTATTGAGAAGTCACTCAAAAAGTCAGTAAATTGACTTATCGAGAACTCATTCGAGAAGTCTTAAAATGACTTGTCGATAAGTCAGTTAGACTTATCGAGAACTCAGTTCTCTATATACTTTTGATCATTTTGATTATGCCTTGTGTTAATTTTACATATTGAAGATGTAAATTAACATTTAGACAATTTACTTAGAATTTTAAAAAAAAATCCAAGTTGAATTTGTTTTTGAAAAATAAACATATGCAGAGATTTCTGAAATATTTATAATTCATATTTCAGTTAATTTCCAATTAAATCAAATTAATTTTGATTTACTAGAAATTAATCTGTTGCAAAACATTAGCTGAGTTCTTGCCTTAGGATGAAGAATTAAACATTGCAATTACACCTACAAGTCTAGTGAAAGTTGCTTTATCCAAAGGTTTAGTAAAAATGTCAGCTAATTATTTTTCTGTTGGAACAAAAATGAGCTTAATGGTACCATTTGTAGCATGTTCTCAAATAAAATGGTACCTTACATCAATGTGCTTTGTTTTAGAATGATTAAATGAATTAGCCACTATAAATATATCACTAGTATTGTCACACATAATTGGAATTTTGTGTAACACTAGGCCATAATCCATTAGCTGATTTCTAATCCAAAGCACTTGAGCACAACAACTTCCTGCAGCTATGTATTCAGCCTCTGTTATAGAAGTTGACATAAATTATTGTTTCTTGCTATACCAGGATACAAGTCTTTGTCCAGGAAACTGACAGCTTCCACTAGTGCTCAATCTGTCAACCCTACCTCCAGCAAAATCTGCATCTGTGTAGCCAACAGCTTCAAAACCAGTTCCCTTTGGATATCACAATCCCAAGTTTGGAGTCCCCTTCAAGTATATGAAAATCCTCTTTACAGCCATCAAATGTGATTCTTTTGGATTGGCTTGAAATCTTGCACACGGACATGTAGCAAATATGATGTCTTCTCTACTTGCAGTTAAGTAAAGCAATGATCCAATCATCTTTCTATAGCTTGAAATATCTACACTTTTTCCCTTTTTATCTTCATCCAACTTTGTTGCTATAGACATAGGTGTAGATGTAGGTGAACAATCAACCATACCAAACTTCTTCAATAAATCTTTGATATACTTAGTTTGGCTGATGAAGATTCCATCACTTCTTTGACTGACTTGTAGTCCAAGAAAGTAACTTAATTCCCCCATCGTACTCATTTCATATTCACTCTGCATAAGCCTGGAAAATCTTTGGCAAAGCTTTTCATTTGTAGAACCAAAGGTGATATCATCCACATAAATTTGAACTAGGATCATATCATCACCATGTTTCTTGTAGAAGAGAGTTTTGTCTATAGTCCCTCTAGTAAAACCATGTTTAAGTAGGAATTCTGACAATGTATCATACCAAGCTCTAGGTGCCTGCTTTAGTTCATATAGAGCCTTGAGTAACTTGTACACAAAATCTGGAAATTCTGGATCTTTAAAGCCAGGTGGCTGTTGCACATAAACCTCTTCTTCTAGCTCACCATTTCGGAAGACACTCTTAACATCCATTTGATTAACTTTAAAATTTGAATGTGCAGCAAATGCTAGAAAAATCCTTGTGACGCCTTCAATCTCGGGGTTAGGAAATGAGGACCCACACACCTTTAAACTATAAATAAATAAACATAAACCCCGATTAATTAATAACAGGATCAAACAGGATTAAGTTTGAGACAAGATTACAACTACCAACCAGATAATATATAATACAACCCAAAATAAAACCAAATTTACATAATCGATTCTGACTTGGAATCGACAGATAACCCATTGTATCTTTACAAAATTTCCGACTAAGTGCTCGCTCACACATAACCCGTACTACCTGCTCTAGCAAATGAAAGCCTACAACACGGTAGGGGCCACCAAGTACGCTCTTACAAGTAGTGCGCCTAAGTCTGGCCATCCTTTTGCTTAACTGATATGGTTAGAACAAAGCATAATATATGAGTATAAAACTTAGTAAATAACGAAATGACAGTTCTATGATGCGATAAACAATATCTTTTCACAGTTACTTTTAGGGCATTCTACTGAAACTCTCTAGGTGGCAGATTTCGATCTTTGGGCTAGGGAAGGTTTATGAAGGGATAGTTGGGCTTTCAAGAATCAAGGTTCAAGATAAGGCGAAAGCCGACATTCATCATCAACAGGATCTCACGGATCTTTTAAATGGAAAGTGAGAATCTATTCAACTCTGGGAATCAATTATATGGTTGATAACAATATCAGGATAAGAAGCAGGGTTCACAAGCTGTACGCTAAACAATATCACAATCAACTCATTTCGAATCATTATAAACCATTTCATTTTCAAAGAATTAATTTGCTAAAGCAATGTATTCAATATCTTTTATAAAGTGAAAAGGAACCCTTGATTAGACTACTTTAACTTTCAATTAATATCAATAATATGGGTGATTAGCCCATACCGACCTCCATCTGGTCGTTAAGGTACCTATGGCATAATTTCAGCCTTATACTGGACTAGCCCCGCCAGTCTCTTATATGACCGGACTAGTCCCACTAGTCTCTTACGTCTCAATCCAATCCATCAGGTATTCATTTGGAAAACCTTGTGTTGGAAAATAAAGGTTTTACTAAATTCATTTTATCTTTACCAAGAATATAAAATCATTCGAACTATTTCAAGTTGAAAATCATTCTTAAGATCAATTTCAGGGATTCAAAGAAATCAATAGAATCAAGACAATCAAATACCAATGTTATGGCCAAGATCAAATGACAATAAGGATCGTAAGTTAAGGAATCAAATCAGTCTTAGAAATTATTACGGAAAAAGGTATACAAAGGAAGGATATAGGTTGTTCAAAACAATACGCAAGGGTGTTCACAAAGGTTCTTATAAGGTTATCAAGAATTCAAGGTATCCAAGGAATCAATAGGCAATAAGGGTACGAATCAACAGGTTTACAGTAAGGGTTTAAACAATAATCAGATCAAGTCATTTACAAGGATATTATCAGGGTATTTTAAGGTATCAATAACAGGTATGGTGCAAGAATCAATATCAAGGTTCAAGAATCAATAACAGATTATCACATGTTTATAAAAGATCAATACTCTATCATGGCATCATCAATATCGTTTCAATACAAACATATATGAGTAGGGAGAGTTACTTTCCTGAATTCGCTTTCCTGTTTCATAAGGGTTGAACTACTACCACCTAGTACACCTTTCCATTTCCTAGCCTGAATGCCCTCACGCTCCGAATCTACAATCCAAAAAATCAAAACCCTAACTAGATTCCCATTCGACATTATCATAATGCTTAATAATTTCCCTTTCTCATAATACCCTAAGAGTACTTATACTCGATCATATACATAAAGCACGCTTATACCATAACTCGTATACTTTAACCAAATAGTCATTGAATCACATATTATGACGCAATTATGACACACATCATATAATCCTAGTATCCAAACTCTATTATAATAACAATTCTATAGTCTTATATCAAGACGACTCAATCCTTCCTTTTATATTATTTAATTCAAAACAAAATAAACAAATAAACCACATAATTCTTAGAAATCTCACATGCATTCACTTAGTGAAATCCTAGAGTAAAATTAACCTCTTTTACACCCTTAATCATTCGGCCATTATAATCAAACATAATCAAGTACACTTAATTATAATCAAACATCATCAAACACAATTAGTCCTCATTTAATAACATGCAAATACAAGAATCACTTACATAATCAAGTCTCATCCTTTTTAATCCAAAAGCCGAATCATAATCACAATCAAAACCAAAATCAAAACCCTCTTTTAATTATAAAAAATTCGAACCTAAAATCAACACAAACATCATCCAAAATTGACATGCAACTAAGTAATCATTTCAATTATCACTAGTAGCACATAATTCCACAAAAATCAACTTAATCCTTTTCCAATCATAAGACCCATTCGGGTTTTTCAAAAAAAATACACATGCATAAACAAATTTTGACATGCAAGGCTTTAAATTACAATTTCAACTCACTTTGACCTTTAACCTAACCATTCAACTCAATTTCTTTATAATTCAAACTAAACTCACTTGATTATACTAAAACCTTTCATGCATGCCATGAAATTTCCTTAGAAACAAATATTTATATTCAATATCAAGTCTAACACTAAAACAAATAAGCAACTCATCATTCAAAATCAAAACCCCCTTTTTAACATCAAAATTCGAACTATCATCAAACAAAACCATAAAAAATATCACGGCCAAAATCTTTAATAATAGAAGCACCTGAAACACCAAATTCACCCACACACTCCTTGGATATTGATGATAAGTGGAATTTTATACCACTTAGAACATCTTATAATAGCTTGAATTGGTGTCTTGAAATCAAGTATTTTGTGTATTTGATGCGTTTTTCTAGTGTTTGTGCATTTCAGGGTATTAGTTGCATTTCGGAAGAGATTTCATCAATAATAAGCCTTGGCATGTGTTTAGCATTGCAAGTGGGAAGATAGAAGCAGATTACATCGAAAAAACGGAGGAAAAACATATCAGTTTCCAGAAGGGGGCTGAGCGCCCGCTCAGCTCTGCTGAGCGACCGCTCAGGAAGCTGAGCGCCCGCTCAGGAATGCTGAGCATCCGCGCAGGGTCGTATTTTCAGATTAATTATTTTAGACTCCTAATTCTGTTTGGTTTCCAACTTCTGAGTTATCTGGGCTTTATGAGACTCCTATATAAGTAAATTTCAGAGATGTTTCACAAAGGTTGGATCGGAGTATTAATCGAAGAGCAAGGAGATAAGGAAGAAGACCGTTTTAGCACACCGCAACGAAGAGGAAGCATATTTTCTTGTGATTCTTTATTTCGTTGTAACGTTGGATGCTAGTTTTCTTTACTTTGAACCTAATTACTCTTGTGACGTACTCTAGTTTAATATAAGTAGTTTTAGTTATTATTCTCGTGTGTTATTATCATGTTTTCATATGAACCCATGATGATGATGAGTGCTATCATGGGCTAATTATGATCATGGGGTCGTAACGGATTTACTATGGAATTCTTTAGTTAGTTGTTTAATACCTTAGTGTGTGATGATTGTATGATATTGTATGATATAAGATAGGGTGTTAATCTCTTGTGAAGCGACGGTGGATCTTGAGATTTAGAACTTGCCATGCTAGCATAGGTTCATGTAAGATTATGCATGATTAGTGTGTAACTCTAACCGTTTTATTCGCCCTGTGTAATCAAAAGGAATAACTTGTGCTTAACTCGTTATGTTGTCAATTTCTGTAGAAATATAGGGACTCAACATAATCGATGCCTATTCAACTTCTATCTTAATTATGGATGCTTGATAGAATGGTATTAGTACAATGAAAGTTGGCTTTTATCAGTTTCGTGTTATTCGATTAATATCATCACTGTTGCATGCTAAGGGTAATAACAATGACTATTGAAGGAAGTAGTAATGAAGTTGTGATCTCATGAGTGTTTTAATATTGTTAGTCAAGTGTTAATTAAGTGCTTAATTCTAGTAGTTAATTATAGTTAATAATTAGTTAATCAAATCTAAGTGTTATTGTCTTAACATTGAGAAGTAAGCATACATTGGTGAGTAAGTTTAATTGAACATAATTAGTCTGAGTCACTGTGGGAACGAACTAGAAAGTATTCTATATTACTTGCGAACGCGTATACTTGCGTGTGTTATTAGCGCGTGTTTTCGTCCTAACAAGTTTTTGGCGCCGCTGCCGGGGACTCGGCGTATTTGTTTAGTTTATGTACTTACCATCATTGGTCATTAGGACTCAGTGATTAAGACGTGTTACTTATTATTTCCGGTTGTATTTCAGGTACTTTAGCGAGCGTTTATGCAAACTCGTTCTCGTACTCACAAGAGGACTTTAGATACAGCTGAGGAGGCAGACGAAGTTCTTGATATTCCGGAGAAGATAGATTTTGAAGATTCGGATTCAGGAAGTGAGCAGAAAGAGCCAGTAACCATGGGTGATCGTTTAGTTCAGGCAGATCCAGCTCTTATGGACTTTTCTCGGCAAAAAATTGATGACATTTAGTCTAGTATCATGCACCCATCTATTGAGGCCAATAACTTTGAAATTAAGCCGGGCACTATACAGATGGTGCATAATTCTGTTTCTTTTGGAGGTGCTGCGACTGAAGACCCCAACATGCACATATGGAATTTTGTCGAGATCTGCAATACTTTCAAATATAATGGTGTGACTGATGAGGCTATCAAGCTGAGGCTTTTCCCATTCTCTCTGAGGGATAAAGCTAAGAACTGGTTATATTCTGAACCAGCTGGGTCTATCACTACTTGGCAAGATCTTGCGCAAAAGTTTCTGGTGAAGTTTTATCCAATGGTGAAGATTGCTGCTATGAGGAGTGCTCTTACTCAGTTTGCGCAGCAACCTACAGAATCTATGTGCGAAGCTTGGGAACGCTACAAGGAAATGTTGAGAAAGTGTCCACATCATGGAATGCCTGATTGGATGGTGATCACTGGTTTTTATAATGGTTTGGGGGCCCAATCTCGGCCCATGCTCGATGCAGCAGCTAGAGGCGCCTTGTGGGCCAAAAGCTATACTGAGGCTTATAATCTTATTAAGACTATGGCTGCAAATGAGCATCAAAACCCAACTCAAAGGATGATGCCTGGGAAGGTAGCAGGTATTTTGGAAGTTGATGCAGCTACAGCTATTGCAGCGCAGCTCCAAGCACTGTCTATCGAGGTCGATTTTCTAGCCACCTACGGAGTCAATCAGATAGCTATGGTCTGTGAGCTTTGTGCATGTTCTCATACTACGGATCAGTGTTCTCTTGTTAACGAATCTGTTCAGTATGTGAACAATTATCAGCGACAGCAGCAACCTGTGCCAGCTAATTATCATCCTAAAAACAGAAATCATCCAAATTTCAGCTGGAGTAATAATCAGAATGCTATTCAGCAACCATATCAGCAAGGCTTAAGTAAACAGTTCAATCCACCTGGATTCCAGCAACAACAGCATTATGCTCAAAGGCAATCATATCCTCAACAAGGAGGCGCAGCTCCACCCTCTAGTGCTCATTTTGAGGAACTTAAGTTGTTGTGCAAAAGTCAGGCGGTTTCTATCAAGACCTTGGAAAATCAAATCGGTCAAATAGTCAATGCAGTGCTCAATCGTCAACCTGGCACACTTCCCAGTGACACTGAAGTGCCCGGCAGGAAGGAAGCTAAAGAGCAAGTCAAGACTATTACCTTAAGGTCTAAAAAAGTTGTTGAGGCTGAAAAAGCAAAAGAAGGAGAAGCTAAAGCTAGTGATGAAGAAGCTAAGCAAAAGGAGAAAGCAGCGGAACCAAGGAAGACTATTGTTTGACACACTCTGCCTGAGGGTAATACAGGGGAGAAATAGCTCTATCCTCCACCACATTTCCCTAAGAGATTACAACAACAAAAGCCGGATAAGCAGCTCGGTAAGTTTCTGGAGGTGTTCAAGAAACTTCACATCAGTATACCTTTCGCTGAGGCTCTGGAGCAAATGCCTAGTTATGCGAGATTTATGAAGAGTATTCTTTCAAGGAAGGTGAAATTGGATGACCTTGAGACCGTTGCTCTAACGGAAGAATGCAGTGCTGTGCTACAACAAAAGTTACCCCCAAAGCTTAAAGATCCAGGTAGCTTCACCATTCCTTGCACCATTGACAAGTTGTCTTTTGACAAGTGCCTTTGTGATTTGGGAGCAAGCATCAATCTGGTGCCGTTGTCGATATTCAAAAAGTTGAATTTGCCTGATCCAAAACCCACCTACATGTCTCTACAATTGGCTGATCATTCTATTACATACCCACGAGGCATAGTGGAGGATGTGCTAGTAAAGGTGGATAAGCTCTTCTTTCCTGCAGACTTTGTTATTCTGGATTTCGAGAAAGATAAGAAGATTCCCATAATATTGGGGAGACCCTTCTTGGCTACAGGCCGTACCTTGATAGATGTGCAGAAAGGTGAACTTACTATACGGGTGCAGGATCAGGATGTGACATTCAACGTATTCAAAGCAATGAAATTCCCTACAGAAGATGAGGAGTTCTTAAAAGTGGATTTGATTGATTCTGCGGTTACTTCAGAACTTGATCATATGCTAATGTCTGATGCATTAGAGAAGGCCTTAGTGGGGAATTTTGACAGTGATGATGAGGATGGCAACGAGCAACTACAATATCTAAATGCTTCTCCCTGGAGGTGAAAGTTAGACATGCCGTTTGAATCTTTTGGTACTTCTGACCTCAAAAATGCTGAAGGAAAGCTCAAACCATCTATTGAGGAAGCACCTACCTTGGAGGTTAAGTCATTGCCTGAACACTTGAGGTATGCTTATTTAGGTGATGCATCTACTTTACCTGTCATTATTGCATCTGACCTTTCAGGTAGTGAGGAGGACAAGCTCTTAAGGATCTTGAGAGAATTCAAATCGGCTATCGGATGGACTATAGCAGACATCAAAGGGATCAGCCCTTCATACTGCATACATGAGATTCTGCTAGAGGAGGGTAGTAAGCCGACTGTTGAGCAACACCGCAGACTTAATCCCATCATGAAAGAAGTGGTGAAGAAAGAAATTCTGAAGTGCCTGTATGTAGGAATCATTTATCCTATTTCTGACAGTTCTTGGGTGAGCCATGTGCAATGTGTACCTACGAAAGGAGGTATCATTGTGGTAGCAAATGAGAAGAATTAGCTCATCCCCACTCGAACAGTCACATGATGGAGAGTATGCATGGACTACAGAAAGTTGAACAATGCCATGAGGAAGGATCACTTCCCTCTTCCGTTTATTGATAAGATGTTTGACAGGTTGGCCGGTCATGAGTATTATTGTCTTCTGGATGGTTATTCGGGGTATAATCAGATTTGTATTGCACCAGAGGATCAAGAAAAGACTACCTTCACTTGTCCATTTGGTACATTTGCTTTTTGTAGAGTTTTGTTTGGGTTATGTGGCACACCAGCCACTTTTCAGAGATGTATGATGGCTATATTCTCTGATATGATTGGAAATAATGTCGAGGTGTTCATGGATGACTTCTCCATCTTTGGACATTCGTATGATGAATATTTGAATAATCTTCGTGCAGTACTTAAAAGGTGTGTGGAAACTAATTTATTGCTCAATTGGGAAAAATGTCACTTTATGGTGTGTGAAGGCATTATTCTTGGGCATAAGGTCTCTAGCAAGGGTCTTGAGATGGACAAAGCCAAGGTGGGAGTCATTGAAAATCTTCCACCACCTATTTCTGTGAAAGGAATCCGTAGTTTTCTTGGTCATGCGGGTTTTTATCGGCGTTTCATCAAGGACTTTTCGAAGATATCTAAGCCGTTGTGCAACCTGCTTGAGAAGGATGTGCCTTTTAAATTTGATGATGATTGCTTAACGGCATTCGAGACTCTTAAGAAGAGTTTGATAACTGCACCAGTTATTACAGCACCTGATTGGACAGAGCCTTTTGAGATGATGTGTGATGCAAGTGATTATGCGGTGGGCGCAGTTCTTGGGTAGCGCAAGAATAATCTCTTTCATGTGGTCTACTATGCTAGCAAGACCTTAAATGGGGCCCAATGAACTACACCACTACTGAGAAGGAGCTCTTGGCTATAGTCTTTGGTTTCAAAAAAATTCGATCTTATTTGCTTGGGACGAAGGTGACAGTGTTCACTGATCATGCGGCCATTCGCTATTTGGTTTCCAAGAAGGATTCGAAGCCGAGACTCATTCGTTGGGTGCTCTTGCTACATGAATTTGAGTTAGAGATCAAGGATAAAAAAGGTACTGAGAATCAAGTAGCTGACCGTCTCTCTAGATTGGAGAATCCCGAGTCTACTTCACTTGATAAGACATTGATCAATAAATCTTTTCCGGATGAGCAGTTGTTCGCAGTTCAGGAGGAAGAGCCATGGTTCGCAGATATTTTGAATTATCTTGTCAGCAATATAATGCCTCCTAATTTGACCACAGCTCAAAAGAAGAAGTTTCTGCAAGAGGTGAAGTTGTATATATGGGATGAACCTTATTTGTTTAGACAGGGAGTTGACCAGATCATCAGGAGATGTATCCCATTCTGTGAGACAGAGGGGATATTACGAGACTGCCACTCCACAGTTTATGGTGGACACTATGGTGGTGAGAAGACGGCAGCTCGTATTCTTCAAGCAGGTTTTTTCTGGCCTACTTTGTTTAAGGATGCTCATCAGTTCGTTTTAAGGTGTAATCGTTGCCAAAGAGTGGGAAATCTTACGAGAAAGGATGAGATGCCGTTAAATGTGATGCTTGAAGTCAAGGTCTTTGATGTTTGGGGAATCGATTTCATGGGGCCTTTTATCTCGTCCTGCAATAATCAGTACATCTTGCTGATAGTCGATTATATCTCAAAATGGGTAGAAGTCAAAGCTCTACCGATGAATGATGCAAAGGCAGTGTTGAACTTTCTTCATAAGCAGATTTTCACAAGGTTTGGAACGCCACGAGTAATCATAAGTGATGAAGGGTCGCATTTCTGCAACCGTAAGTTTAATTCTATGATACAGCGCTACAATATGAATCATCGAGTTGCTACTTCCTATCATCCGTAAATAAATGGTCAAGCAGAAGTGTCTAACAGAGAGATCAAGCGCATTTTAGAGAAGGTTGTTTGTCCATCAAGGAAGGATTGGTCTTTAAAGCTCGATGAAGCTGTTTGGGCTTACAGAACAGCATATAAGACTCCACTTGGAATGTCCCCGTTTCAACTTGTGTATGGTAAGGGG
Source organism: Apium graveolens (assembly GCF_009905375.1). Classification (NCBI taxonomy): domain Eukaryota; kingdom Viridiplantae; phylum Streptophyta; class Magnoliopsida; order Apiales; family Apiaceae; genus Apium; species Apium graveolens. Next base: position 207,449,081 of record NC_133651.1, on the reverse strand, counting down.
TGTCATTTACCTGCGGAGCTTGAGCACAAGACCTATTGGGCGTTGAAGAAGTTGAACCTGGATCTAGATGCAGCTGGAAAGAAGCGAATGCTTCAGCTTAATGAACTTGATGAATTTTGACTCCAAGCGTACGAGAACAATAAAATGTACAAGGAAAAAGTGAAAAGGTGGCACGACAGGAAGCTACATCCTAAGTTATTCGTGCCGGGGCAGCAAGTTCTTTTATTCAACTCTCATCTCCGACTTTTTCCTGGGAAGTTGAAATCAAGGTGATCTGGACCTTTTATTGTCAAAACCGTGTTTCCACATGAAGCGGTGGAGATTTTTGAGAATGATCCGGCCCAAGCATTCAAGGTTAATGGTCAGCCTTTGAAGCACTACTATGGGGACACGACAAACCGGGAAATGATTTATGCCGTTTTATTGTCAACTTGAGTAAGGTACGCAACGTCAAGCTAATGACGAAAAAGAAGCGCTTCTTGGGAGGCAACCCATGATTTGTTGTTACAGGAACCTTTAGAAGTTAGTAACCTATCCAAAACCACAAAAAAATCAATAAAACAGGGCAAGGAAAAAAAATCCAGAAGACCCCTGAGCGGTCGCTCAGCTTATGCTGAGCGACCGCTCAGGGGCCGACTAGGAGAAATTTTTTTAAGTCAAATAAAAATCCAAAAAAATCTGAAAAATAAAAAAACAAAATACAGCCCATTACCCACGACCTATTTCCCCATTATCCCATGTTTTTAGCCCTCAAACCCACTCCTAATCAAATTTTACCCTAATCCCTACCCTATATATACATACACCTATTCCATATACTCCCCATACACTTTCAAACCTTAAACTCTCTCTCAAATCCAAAAACACAAATCTTTAACACTTTTACTCTGTTTTGATGGCACCCAAGAGATCCAGGACTATCGATAGCAGCAGCACTGTCCCTACTGCTGATTCTTCAAGGGGTACTGCTGCGAGGCCTCGTTTGAATGATAGGGCTGCTGAGGAGGAGTATACTAGGCTTCTGGGGAAGTCGATTGTGAAGGAGAGGGGGATCTTACCATCGGGGAGGGATGGTGAGTTGTTGCCTATGATTGCTGAAAAGGGTTGGATTGCTTTTTGTGAGTCTCCTGAAGCAGTGCCGATGAGCGTGGTTCGCGAGTTCTATGCGAACGCGAAGGCTGAGAAGAATGGGTATTCTGTGGTCTGGGGGATGACAGTGGATTATCACCCTGCGGTGATTCGCCGTGTGATTGGGCAGCGACAGAGGAAGCCCATAGAGGAAAATTGGAATGAGAAGACTGCTGAGGATTTTGACTTGGATTTGATTTATGCTACTCTTTGTAGGCCGGGCACAGTTTAGACCTTCAAGACTGGGACTAACGTGTATCGTCACTTTTCGGTGATCGCGATGAATAGGTATGCCCGTGCATGGAATGCTTTTATTTGCGCTAATATTCTGCCTACTTCACATGCACATGAGGTCACAGTTGAGAGAGCACAGTTGTTATGGGGAATTTTGAATGAGGAGTACTATATGGACCTTGTGAGTTTATCTACCAAGGAATTCTGAAGTTTTTGAGGGGAGCTAAGCACATGAACATCCCTTATGCATCCACGGTTACAAAGCTTTGCCGAGCAGTGGGAGTTCAGTGGCCGTCTCATGAGCAGTTGCAGTTGTCGGCCACTCCTATTGACTCCGGGACTCTGCATGCGATGCAGGAGTGGACTGGTGGTGAGCCCGAGGAGCATGGGTTGGGTTATCGTCTTTCAGGAGGGCGTTCAGCACGAGGTGCTGCCATGGCGAGGCCAAGGCGAGATGAGGCTGGTTCTTCTAGAGCTCAGGAGGGTGCTGGGATGGCTGATGCCCAGTATAGGAGGCTGTCGAGGAGGATGGACTTTATGTACGAGACACAGAGTAGGTTTGCTCAGGAGCTCACCCTTGCACTTGGGACTGCTTTTCGAGGCCTTGGAGCTGACATCCAGTGGCCAGTTTTTGGTGAGGACTCTGCATATCCGCCTCCTGATACACCACCCTCTGAGGGTGATGATGATGATGATCTCTCCGAGTCGGTATACCATGTGTTCCTTTCTACTACCTTCACTGGGGACAGTGAAGATTTTAAGTTTGGGGGTGGTAGTTAAGGAATATTTTTTATGTGTGTCATGTAGTTGCATATTCATGATAGTATAGTTCATATAGTTGCATATTTTTTGTCATATAGTTTTTTTTATTTATAGCTTTATTTATCATGTCATATAGCTCATGCATATACCATGATCCCTTTTGCGCTGATTTACCAATTGAGTTGTGATATTGATGCGAGTGTAGTGATAGCGTTAAAGTGATGTTGAGTCGTGTAGGTTGATATGCATGCTAGAAACACTTGTAATTTTACTAAGTCTTAGAGAATGCTTAAGGACTAGATTGTTGTTATGGTTCGGTAGTTTTTGAGGTTAATCTATTGATTATGCTTAGAATTTTATAATAGGTTCTTAGTGATAAAAGGCATGCAAAGAAAAATGGAGTGAAAAAAATGGAATTCATTTCTAATTGTGGCTAGGCGTCAAATGGCTAGTAGCCGGCTCATATTTTTATGCGAGTAGTCTAGGGTTGAGCAAGATGGAGCGAAACGCACTTGCTCAGAAATTTTGAAAGAAAAAAGAAAGAGAAAAAAAAAAGAGAAAAATAGAAAAAAAAGAAGAAAAAATAAATAAAGAGTTAATGCATAATTGATCACGAGTGGGCTCTTTGGTATTCGAGTTATTAAGTTCTTAGGGGACTTTGTGCCTAGTGGCCTAAGGCTTTTATAGTCAAATAAGCATTTGTTGTAATAAATAAAAAGCATGATTCCGTAATAAGCTCCAGAATCTTGAGGTGTTATAAGTCACTTTGTGCCAAGAATTTTTATTCTATGTATAATCATGTGATTTCCTTGAGGATAGTTGAGTTATGATAATTGATCTAGTTTCGAAGCATATCTGTTAAGCATTTGCACATACCACGTTTCTGACTGTATGTTAGTTTGCATGATTTGATTGATCTTTATTCGCCTAATTGCATTTGTTGAGATGTCATAAGTTGGTTGGTTTGGTCGTAGTAAGGGGGATCGTTGCATTTTATATAGATTGCATTCATGCATGTTTTCGTTTTGTTTTTGAGTCTGTGACGCTTGAGGACAAGCATCGATTTAAGTTTGGGGGTGTGATAAGTGGCATTTTATACCACTTAGAATGTCTTATAATAGCTTGAATTGGTGTCTTGAAATCAAGTATTTTGTGTATTTGATGCATTTTTCTAGTGTTTGTGCATTTCAGGGTATTAGTTGCATTTCGGAAGAGATTTCATCAATAATAAGCCTTGGCATGCGTTTAGCATTGCAAGTGGGAAGATAGGAGCAGATGACAATGAAGAAACAGAGGAAAAACAGATCAGTTTCCAGAAGGGGGCTGAGCGCCCGCTCAGCTCTGCTGAGCGATCGCTCAGGAAGCTGAGCGCCCGCTCAGGAATGCTGAGCGGCCGCGCAGGGTCGAATTTTCAGATTAATTATTTTAAACTCCTATTTCTGTTTGGCTTCCAACTTCTGAGTTATCTGGGCTTTATGGGAGTCCTATATAAGTAGATTTCAGAGACGTTTCATAAAGGTTGGATCAGAGTATTAATCGAAGAGCAAGGAGATAAGGAAGAAGACCGTTTTAGCACACCGCGACGAAGAGGAAGCATATTTTCTTGTGATTCTTTATTTCGTTGTAATGTTGGATGCTAGTTTTCTTTATTTTGAACCTAATTACTCTTGTGACGTACTCTGGTTTAATATAAGTAGTTTTAGTTATTATTCTCGTGTGTTATTATCATGTTTTCATGTGAACCCATGATGACGATGAGTGCTATCATGGGCTAATCGTGATCATGGGGTCGTAACGGATTTACTATGGAATTCTTTAGTTAGTTGTTTAATACCTTAGTGTGTGATGATTGTATGATATCTAGTATTGGTTGTGCGTATTCGTCTTATGTGCGTCGCGAACATATAAGATAGGGTGTTAATCTCTTGTGAAGCGACAGTGGATCTTGAGATTTAGAACTTGCCATGCTAGCATAGGTTCAAGTAAGAGTATGCATGATTATTGGGTAACTCTAACCGTTTTATTCGCCCTGTGTAATCAAAAGGAATAACTTGTACTTAACTCGTTATGTTGTCAATTTCTGTAGACATATAGGGATTCAACATAATCGATGCCTATTCAACTTATATCTTAATTATGGATGCTTGATAGAATGGTATTAGTACAATGAAAGTTGGCTTTTATCAGTTTCGTGTTATTCGATTAATATCATCACTGTTGCATGCTAAGGGTAATAACAATGACTATTGAAGGAAGTAGTAATAAAGTTGTGATCTCATGAGTGTTTTAATATTGTTAGTCAAGTGTTAATTAAGTGCTTAATTCTAGTAGTTAATTATAGTTAATAATTAGTTAATCAGATCTAAGTGTTATTGTCTTAACATTGAGAAGTAATCATACATTGGTGAGTAAGTTTAATTGAACATAATTAGTCTGAGTCACTGTGGGAACGAACTAGAAAGTATTCTATATTACTTGCGAACGCGTATACTTGCGTGTGTTATTAGCGCGTGTTTTCGCCCTAACAATTGACATGATAAACACATCACTTCTAAATTCTCCATCTTTAACTCTCTTGGAGAAGCAAAAAATCCAAGCAAGTGAGCATCATCTTCTAGATGATTTGTTGGCTCACTTGCCATTTTTTTCTGAAACTGTTGAGACATATGTGCCAAAATTCTCATAAATCTGCACAGAGTCCACAATAGTTTCCACTCCAAACTCATTCATTTCTACTTACTAGATGGATATTATTCATTCGTCGAGTAGTGATTGTATCCCGACGGATAAGCTTAACAGCAGTTATCCGTCGGATAGTCAAAATGCTAACCCGACGGATATCCCTTATCTGTCGAGTGTCTCTGCACAGCTTCAAATTTCATCAATTATTACAAGTGTAGAAGACTTAGTGGTAGTGCAATCACTCCTAGGATTGAGGGAAGGGAGTAAAATGAGTGAGAGTCTGGGTTGCTCCCAGGAAAAAGGAGAGGAAAAGAGTGAACAAATGCAATCCATTTCTTCAGGATTGGCAAAAGTGAGTGTGAGGAGTCCCACCTTAGATGGTGAAGGTGAGGGTGGGGAACCAATATGAGACCTTAATACAACAAAAGAGAGATCAAGAGAGAAATGCAAGTACACGAGTGATAAGGATGGAAACCATTGCAAGTGAGTCAATGAATGTCAATGATGCAGAAAGGGAAAGGCTATTTCAGCAAGAATATCAAGTTGTTATAGATTCCATTTCCCTGGATGCTAAGACATTTACTCACCATGTGACAGCTTACCAAACTCTAGCTGTACATGGCAATGAGGAGGCTGAAAGATTGCTAAACTTGGTGTATACTACACAATCTTTACAAAGAGCAAAGGATGGAATCGCTGCTATGCCTTCCAACATTGGCAGTGATTTTAAACTGGATGAAGCTTCTTTTGGGGATGCTGATGGGGATGATGAGGAAGACAACATGGACATAGAGGGAGATGCAGTTATTCCTGCCTGAATGCTTACAAAAGAATGTTCCTACTCACATCTCCAATCAACTCTATTCAAGCTAATTCATGACACCCAAGCAGCTATTCAGGCATCTTCCAATGCTAGCACAAAGAAGCTACTCACAGCACATCTTGAAGCACTGCTGCATAAAATTCAAGCCCTTCAACATAGTCAGAGTGTGGATGTAATAACCCCAATTTTTGGAATTTTTGAAACCCTTATGAATAGTGATTTTGCTAATTATGCTGAATAAGAAAACTTTTCATGCCACACTATGTAGGGGTTCTGTTATTGATATTCTGAGATTTTATAAGTACTCTATATGGTATATAAGTGTATGTAAAGATCGTCAGAATCCAATTCCGAACACTTTGATTTTTCCCAGAAATCCACCAGATACAGAAAGAAGTGAGTATAAGGTAACAGGATAAATAAGATTTAAATTCAAGGATTTTAAGAGGGGATCATAAAAAGGAATATAAAATATTGAGGAAGGTTTAGGGGAACCCAAGTGATAAGATCCCGGATATGATTCCTCAAACGATAAACGAGAACGAAAGTTAAGCGAACCGTATAACAGATCAGCGGTCATTAGGCAAGCAATTAGGAGTTAATCAAGGAGGTTAGGGATGATGATGTCATCAAACCAACAAGAAGAAGACAAGTGTAACAAGATGACCTAAGCTTGATGACCTAAGCATGACAAGTGGGAAGGTTTATTTGGTTGATTGTGAGTCACACATTTTTCACCATGGTAAAAATTTAATTTAATTCCAAGACAAAAGGAAGCAACCAACCAACAAATATCATAACACAAATACAAATTGAAAGTTAACTTTCCCATTTCAAGAAGAAAGCTCTCGGCTAAAACAAACCCATCAACTTCAAACTGCCATATCTCCTTCAATACTCACTCAAATGTTGTGTTCTATAGCTCGTTGGAAAGGTATTGAGATGGCCTACAACTCCTGTTCACAAGTCTCTTCCAAATAAGTATGGTAAGACCCTAATTTTTACAGTTCTTTAAATCAGACTTTTAGAAACTTCAAAGCCTAACTTTGTGTTCTTGATTTCTTTGGAAAGATCAAGCTTGTAGGAGGCTCCATAAGGCTTCCTAGTAAATTTCCACCCTCCAAGAAAGGTATAAATCTTCACACCCTTTAGTAATAAGTTTGAATGTTGAAGTTTGGAGATGGTTTGGATGGATGAGTAGTAATTTGAATGATAAGCATGATTCGAGCTTAATTGTTAAGTAGTTTAGTTGAATTTGGAGATGTTATAATATATGATTGGATTGAGATCCTTGAGCTTATTATGACTGAAATCAGTAGCATTGATGTGTATCTTGAGTTGTTGTTGATTGGTAGTTGGATTGATATGATTTGGAATGGTAAAAAATTCGCGTAAACATAGTCGTCGTAATGTCCGATTTACTTTAGACTGCTTTTGTTCATAACATTAGGACCCGAGAACTCCCTGCTAGGTTTTGACCATTTCCATTTTTAGATAGTTCATGTTATGAGCTTCGTTTTGATATGTGGTTCGTTTGATTCCGATGTACGGTTTAGGAGAAACGGCCGTTTTAAGTAACGACGTTTCGCGAACGAAACATTACCCCTCGCCTTACTTTGAAACATAGGTTAAAGATCTTAAAGGAATAATTGGAGTATGAAACATTTATGTAAAGTGTAATAGGCATTTGGTAAGACACTCGCGAAGGAATCGCCTTAAAACTCGTAATGGTTAATTTATTAAAAATGGTGGAGCCGAGGGTACTCGAGCGACTTAAGAGAATCAGTAAGCGCAAAGCGAGCGTTAGAGTCTAATTTGGTTAAAGTATAGATTTACAAGTGACTTCGGTTTAATTCCAACTTATATGTTGTTTATAGGTTACCAGACTCGTCCCAAGCCATTTGTAACTCCCAGTCGCTCAGGCAAGTTTTCTACCCGTTATACTGTTGTTGTGATGTATATGTGTATATGCATGATCTTGTAATAAATGCATATTTGTTATTAGCAAATTCTTGCGATATATTGTAGCATGTGATATGGTATATATGCATGCCGGTTTCGTATTCTTGATTTATATATCTGTTGGTTCAAATACTTATTCGTTGCATAATACCTATGCTAGAGATAAGCGGTATTTGCGTATACCCTTAGTATAGGGGATCAAAATGTGAACTTTTTCTAAAACCGGGAGGCGAGACTCCCGAGTATAATATATATATATATATATATATATATATTGATATAGTTTTTAAAACTATTAATCGAATAAGGTTTATTCGATAACTTTATTTTATTTAATGAATATTATTACGAATATTCATTTGAGGGCTTATGACTCCTTTATTTTATTTAATGAATATTATTACGAATATTCATTCGAGGGCTTATGACTCCTTTATTTTATTTAATGAATATTATTACGAATATTCATTCGAGGACTTATGACTTCTTTATTTTATTAAATGAATATTATTTTGAATATTCATTCGAGGGCTTATGACTTCTTTATTTTATTAAATGAATATTATTTTGAATATTCATTCGAGGGCTTATGACTTCTTTATTTTATTAAATGAATATTATTTTGAATATTCATTCGAGGACTTATGACTCCTTTTATTTTATTATTTGAATATTATTTGAATATTCATTCGAGTGCTTATGACTCCTTTATATTATTTATTGAATATTATTTGAATATTAATTCGAGGGCTTATGACTCAGTTTATATTATTTAATGAATATTATTTGAATATTCATTTGAGAATCTATGACTCCGATTATTTGCTGAGATATATTCTTTATTTTATTAAAGAATAAGGTGTCGATAATCAAACTTATCTTTGATTATTCAAATAAAGATAGTACTTTCGTATAAGTATATCTTTGGTTATTTAATACTCATTTCAAGTATAAGTTTTAAAACTTCTACTTCAATTATTTTTATAAAGATTATTCTTTATGGGAATATTATTTAAATAATAATATTCAGATATTTTCTAATATATTGGGACTGATTTATTTCATTAAATCAGCATTACTCCAAACACTCTTTAAAGTGTTTTCGAGTCTTCAAAATGATTTTTAAAAGTTAGAGCGGATCCCAAAACTCATTTTTATATTTAAGATCTTCCTTTTAAAGGGGATTTAAATACTCGTTCAAAACTTGAGGGATCCGGCTCAGTGGTGTATTTTACATTCGCAACGAGGTTGCTGTTTTGAGAAAACATCTTGATTACTTGCCCATCGTTCGGGAAGTAAGTTCATCTATTTGAGTTGGCATAAGCAACATGGGCTCAGTGGGCGTCCATGAAAGTGTAAGTGGCTCAGTGGGAGTCCATCAAATGCGTAAGTGGCTGAGTGGCAGTCCAGCATAAGGTCCTATTGCGGCCAGGGTGATGACCAGTGGGGAATTCGTCCATCTACTAGTAGAAAAGGTTACTTATTGGTATCTTTGCCTGATCAGCAAGATATCAGGTTTATGCCAAGGTTTTCTCCTTTCCAAATTCATTGGATATTGCAACTCTGTTTATAATTTTCATAACAGAGGTTTTCAAGGAGTGTATGAAATGTATATATATAGGTGTATATATATATCGGGATTTAATGAAGTATCTCGTAACTTCATTATTTATAATGATATTATAAAGATTGAATCTATTCAAATCTTGTCTTGTAGTCTCATCTATGTGATGAACTTTTGAACTGATTATAACTTGAACGGTGGTAGTTCAATTAATATTTGGAAAAGATATAAGTATATTGGGGTATCTTGTAACTTCATATTTTCAACTTATATCTAGTTAATGATTATCTTATGCATATCAAAGATTTTCAGAAAAACGTTGAGACAAGGGTAGATATATGAGATCACCTTGCAACGATATTTTTATACAGTTATAAACTGGAACTTTGTGTATATTATGCATGGAAGAGGACTTCCAAGATTTTGAAAAGTATATATATATATATACTGAATATTTTGCGACTTCATCGCATTAAGATATCAAACTTGGTTCATTTCTTTTGACCAAGACTTTCATGAGTACTATGAGAAGACTCATATATTGTTAATCATTATACATATTATTTTGGTGGGCTTGCTGCTCACCCTTGCTTTCTTCTTTCATCACACAACAACAGATAGAAAAGATGAACAGGACCAAGCTCCCGATTCGCAAGCGGTTAGAAAACATTCTGCAGTCTTCTGGAAGCGTTGATGCCGCCGTAGCTGAGGTAGGAGCTACCAATAGGCTAGGTTTTCAACTATTGATGAACCAGACTTATGTATAATATGAATTGTAATAATGGCAAGGAATATGTAAATTTATTCAGAACCTTTTTAAGGTGTAACGGTTTATAATTGTGGAATATAAGGACTTGTGTTATTTTTGAGTGTTCATCTCTGAGACTATAACTTGTGGTGTGTGTGTTTATTGTGGGGTCACAGTACAGAGTAGTTGATTATTTATTAAGATTGGGTGTTATTAAGGGAAATGGAACTCGTGACAACCCGGATCCCCGACCCCGGATTTGGGGGTGTTACAGAAGTGGTATCAGAGCTAAGCGTTATAAACCTCAGAGATGATGTGACGTTAAGATAATAAGTTCACTAAGATAATAAGAACTCTTGCCAAGTTCCTAGTCGGGCTACCTTACATAGTACTGACAGTTAAAACCCTTATGGGAACCCTTATAAATATCGTGATAGAAGCGTAGTTCGTTATCGTATATGGTAGCGGGACTCCGAACCCTGAGGTTGAGGAGCAACAACGCGATGATGTTTTATTACTTATTGGAGATCAGATTATGGATCCGATAGAGCGTCCTAACGCGGGATCGGATGATGTTCATGTTGATGATGTTGTCTTAGAAGGGATAGTTGTTGAGGAGGATCCCATGGAGGATCCTGACAAGAATGAATAAAGGACCACTGATGAATTGATGACCGTGGTTAGGTCGACTACCAGAGGTAGAATTGGTCGGTCACTATCGGAGGTTCGTTCAAGTTTGTAAAGATAGTAGCCCCCTTTAACGCGGCTTACTCGTAAGACTGAGAAGTTTGAATGGACAGAGAAATATGAGAACAACTTTCAAGAACTGAAGCAAAGATTGGTGACGACCCCTATGATGGCGTTGCCGGATGGAAAAGGAGATTTTGTGATGTGTAGTGACGCTTCGCATAAGGAATTAGGGTGCTTCTTATACAGCACAACAAGGTAATCGCGTACGCATCAAGACAATTAAGGGAATATAAAATTCGATATCCCCACCCATGAGCTTGGGCTCGTGGCAATAGTTGTGCCCTAAATATTGGAGGCACTACTTGTATGGAGAGAAGTACGAGATTTACACAAGCCATAAGTGCTCTAGTGCATTTTCACGCAGAAAGAGCTCAACATGTGCCAAATGAGGTGGTTAGAGCTAATCAAGGATTACGATTATGAGATTCTTTATCATTCGGGGAAAGCCAATGTGGTTGCTGATGCCCTTAGTAAAAAGGAGAGACTCAAGATGATAATGTCTTTGAGAGAGTTTATAAGAGATTTTGAGAAAATGGAAATAGAAGTGAAGGTAACCGGAGCCGGTACCGAAAAGCTGTTTGAGATTGCAAGACAGACCGAATTATTGGAAAAGAACATATTGTGCCAGAAAAAGTGATGAATGAAGGCAGAGAGCCAACAAATACATATGAGATTAATACCGAGAAAGATGATAAGGGAATAATGAGGTATTCCTATAGAATTTGGGTTCCAAATGTTTAAGAGCTTAAAGATGAGATCCTAGATGAAAGTCATAGTTCAAGGAATAAGATTTAGGGCAAACCCTGAATGTGATAGTCAGGGAGGACGCCATCAAGATAGAAGGAACCCATAACATAATGAAGTGGAAAATGAGGATTTTAACGTATAAGATAACCCCAAGTATGGGAGAAGGATGAAACATTTCATACTGAGAAAATAGAAGTCGAGCAAGATAAGGAGACCCGAGACGGTACTCCTATATGGAAATTCATGGACCTGTCTGAACAGAACTTATACTTTTATTCCCAACCACCACCTTGAGGAAACAATGCGGTAGGAAATCCTTTCATGACCTTTAAGTCACTAAGCTCTCAGAGTTCCAAGGAACAGTTTGACCCAGTCGAGGCAAGAGCCTGGCTAAAGGAAATATAGGAATTATTTGAGATTCTAAATGATTGACGAAGCACAAAAGACTGTTTTTGTCACTTACCCCCGTAAGAGAGAGGCCACCCGTTGGTGAAAGGCCAAGAAAGGCACGGAGCCAGAGGTTATAATAAACTGATTAAAGTTCAGACAATTGTTTTCGGGAAAGTACTTCCCAAGGTTATGGAGGTAGTGTAAAAGCTTTAGAGCCAGAATAAAAGCGGACGAGTATGATGAATTATGAATCTAAGTTGTAAAAGTTATCAAGATTCGTTCTGAGAACACGAATCTAGAATGACGGGATGTTTGAAATCAATAATTATGTTGTGTTGGTTCATGTAATGGTTGTAATGGAAACGAAAATAAAAGACTGAAAAGGGAAGGAGTATAAAGGGATATAAAGGAAATAGAGTTGAGAAGTGATAAGGGAGTTAGGTATGGGAAACCCTAAGAAACCCTTGCAATACAAATAGAGAAGTGTGTCATCATTAGCGTGATGGTGACTGATCATGAGATAAATTCAAGGTTTGAAGGCGTAAGCGATATGTAAAGTTAATTCCCTTGAAGTTGACAGTATTCGATGAAAATTTGAGATAGATCGATCGATTAATAAGGAAACACGGATGGACTGAGGAGACAAGAAAGTAAGAAATTAGGAAAATTGGATGAAGGAAGTGACCTTCAAGAATGTGAAGTGTAAGACCGGGGGCATGATACCCAGAAAGGGAGACGCCAGGTATGAAAGATATCCCAACATTGAGATGACTGTTGAGATAAATAAAAGAGGTAAATGAGTAGTTAGAACTAAAAGGTTCATGTTGAACACGACAAACATCTTCTAGAACATCCCTGTTATCATTACTGAATCAAGCAAGAAAAGCGGATAACCGTTCTTATTTTTTGGAGGCCATATTGATTGACCTCATTTTGAATACAGATTTTATTGTGAAATTAGGCATATACTATCGAGGTGGGAATGATTGAATAAGATACCCTTATCAGGGATATATGACTTGATTTATCCATGGAAGGATGCATGTACCTTTTAAAGGTGGAATTAAGGATAGAGCATCGATAACTTAAAATGAATCCTCGGGGAATGCATAAAGGTTGGAATTTCACCCTTAATAGGGATAGTGTGAGTTTTGACAGTATGAATTGGAAAGGATTAAGGTAATAACAACCTTTAAGAATCAATGGAGAAATTTTTCAGAAGTATATAGACAATGATTCTGGTATTAATAAATGGTATCTTGATATGCCCTGTATCTAGGGAATACAGGAGGAACGATTCGAGGATAACCTTAGAGGTTTTACAAGGAGAAAGGTAATATTCAAAATTCTCAAGAATAAAAATGTTGATAAAGGAAATATGACGTAATTATAATGATGCCAAGTGGGGCACGTGTTAAACCACGAGAAAGTATGGATCGAACTAGTAAAGGTCGAAATTGTTCAGGGCAATTAGGGCCTAGGATAAAATATGTTCTAAGTATGATTGAGAGTCAGTCGTGACAGTGATTAACATCTAAAGACTGAGGAAATAACTTATGGAAAAATGGTGATATTTTTTTTTACTCATCAGATTTTAAGGAAAACATCTTCACACAAGCAGTGATTGGAAATGAGGTAGAAAATTTAGTGAAGGTGGTTAAAATGACATTGATTGTAAGGAAATATTACTATCAAGAAAGGCCAAAGAGGTGGCCGACACTTTAAGTGTAAGAGGACAATTAAAGGCGCTCGTGCCAGAGGAATATAGTGATAATGGTTAAGGCTGTGAAGGTTGTATTATGGTGTGGAAGATTGACATTCCTTCTGATGATTGTGCGATACTCAATCGTGATAGTAGTTGGGTAAAGATTAATTTTTGTAATCACCGTGAGCGGGCTATCTATCTTAGAGGGTCATATCTTAAGATAAGCCAGGACCATGTTACGAAAGGACTAAATGAACCTTTGAGCTTCATGTCTCCTAATAAAGACATATGGTTAATAATGGTATTAACCTGCTATCATTGCTTTCATTGAAACTCTTCTGCAATTTTATCTGCTTCATGTCATATATACTTCAAGTTCAGGAGTGTTCTTCATGAATCATGAACGGTGATCATGTTACCTCCTTAAAAGAATTCGATACGAGATGTATGGACTCCGTATGGTTAGCTATTAAGACTTCATGGAAAATGAATGACTACAGTAGGTCAACGATGGACCCTAGTAGTGCAGGAATGATTTTGCGGGTAATGAGCCAATTAATTACAACTGTAAGAGTTGTATTGGAATGGATGTTGAGATTAAGTACCACTAATCGGGTTGTGGTGATGTATAAGTTATCATTGATAGACTAACTAAGTTGATTATCTACCTATTGAATACTTATTCCTTCTTATCAATAGAGAGTCGTATTACTATACGAGGAAGGTTGCAGTGCAATCATAGAATTCTAGTAACGGTGATGTCTAGAATGAAAACCCAGATTCGATTTTCGATGTCGAGGGAGTTTCAAAGGTGATTGTGTATAAGCTCGAGCAAGAGCATGGGTCCATAGAATGATGGATGGAATAGTAAATATTTAAGCATGTAAAATGAGATGCTATAATACTTGATGTTGATATAAATACATATATGTTTTATTCTCCTATATCAAACCTCTATAGTTCAGAGGTAGGTTCCAAGCCAGATATTTGGTGGCAGTATATTTTTTTTTTCACATATACAATTCTCTTCAATTTGTTCTTTTCTCTTTTTTTCATTTCATATAAGCTGAGAAGAACAACCCTTCCAGAAGGGGAGGTATTGCCGAATGACTATCTATCTGTGTGATAGAAGTCGAGTAGGATACCATATATTGTTTAATTGCTTGTCAAGTACTAAAGGCTGGCCATCTTCTGTACTAACTATGCAATGTATCAAGTGTTCATGATCATAGTGATCTCTCAATAAATTCTTTTACTTCTATATAAAGGACTAAGCTTTCGAAGATAGAAGCAGCTGAAAAAGGAGTAGTAAAGTTATGGTGGTATGTGGAATGGAAACACATTCGTGATACTAAGGTTGACGAGGTTATTAAAAGGTTATAGAACGCTAATGAGCAAAAGTATAACCAGTATAATATTAGGAACGGAAGGTAGTAGCGATTACGAACTGGAAAAGAATGGGTATCGAGAAGCAAAAGCTCTAATGCTAAAAGCTATAATGAGAGTCTGTGCAATAGACTTGAAAGAAATTGGAATGATCACTTAACACGGATTGAGTTTTCTTATGACAATAGATCTTATGTCATTATCGAGTTTTCGCCTTATGAGATCCTTGAGGGAAGACAATGTCGATCTCCCTTATGTTAGGATGAAGTTGTAGAGCGCAAGATGCTCGGACCCGCAGTAGTCCAAAGGACCAAGGATATAATAGATCTAATCAGAGGACGGCTGGTAGTAACCCAAGATGGACATAAGAAGTATGTTGATTTGACACGAAAGGACAAAGAATAGGAAGTAGGGGACCTAGTGTTGTTAAAGGTATCCCCTTGGAAACCCTTGGAAAGGATTGATGAGATTCGGAAAGAAAGGAAAGCTAAGTCCACAATTTGTCGGACCCTTGGATATATTAAGAAGTATTGGGAAGTTAGCATATGAGCTAGCCTTACCCCAGAACATGTAGCAAGTCATAACGTGTTTCACGTATCAATGTTAAGGAAGTGTAATTCGGATGCCAGATAAATAGGGGCATATGAGTGCATAGACATGCAACCAGACGTAACCTATATGGAGCAACCAGGAAGGGTTATGGATTGAAAAAGGAACAAGTGCTTAGGAGAAGGGTTATCAAACTATTCAGAGTTTGATGGAAGAACCACAATGTGGGAAAATTTACTTGAGAGTTAGAAAGTGTAATGCTAAGAAAGTATCCCTATTCATTTTCTATCTGATTCCGGGACGGAATCCTTTTAAGCAGGCTAGGTTTTGAACATTGCCATGTTTAGATAGTTCATGTTACGAGCTTCGTTTTGATATGTGGTTCGTTTGATTCCGATGTACGGTTTAGGAGAAACGGCCGTTTTAAGTAACGACGTTTCGCGAACGAAACATTACCCCTCACCTTACTTTGAAACATAGGTTAAAGACCTTAAAGGACTAATTGGAGTATGAAACATTTATGTAAAGTGTAATAGGCAGTTGGTAAGACGCTCGCGAAGGAATCGCCTTAAAACTCATAATGGTTAATTTATTAAAATTGGTTGAGCCGAGGGTACTCGAGCGACTTAAGAGAATCAGTAAGCGCAAAGCGAGCGTTAGAGTCTAATTTGGTTAAAGTATAGATTTACAAGTGACTTCGGTTTAATTCCAACTTATATGTTGTTTATAGGTTACCAGACTCGTCCCGAGCCATTTGTAACCCCCAGTCGCTCAGGCAAGTTTTCTACCCGTTATACTGTTATTGTGATGTATATGTGTATATGCATGATCTTGTGATAAATGCATATTTGTTATTAGCAAATTCTTGCGATATATTGTAGCATGTGATATGGTATATATGCATTCCGGTTTCGTATTCTTGATTTATATATCTGTTGGTTCAAATGCTTATTCGTTGCATAATACCTATGCTAGAGATAAGCGGTATTTGCGTATACCCTTAGTATAGGGGATCAAAATGTGAACTTTTTCTAAAACCGGGAGGCGAGACTCCCGAGTATAATATATATTTATATATATATATTGATATAATTTTTAAAACTATTAATCGAATAAGGTTTATTCGATAACTTTATTTTATTTAATGAATATTATTACGAATATTCATTTGAGGGCTTATGACTCCTTTATTTTATTTAATGAATATTATTACGAATATTCATTCGAGGGCTTATGACTCCTTTATTTTATTTAATGAATATTATTACGAATATTCATTCGAGGGCTTATGACTCCTTTATTTTATTTAATGAATATTATTATGAATATTCATTCGAGGACTTATGACTTCTTTATTTTATTAAATGAATATTATTTTGAATATTCATTCGAGGGCTTATGACTTCTTTATTTTATTGAATGAATATTATTTTGAATAGTCATTCGAGGGCTTATGACTTCTTTATTTTATTAAATGAATATTATTTTGAATATTCATTCGAGGACTTATGACTCCTTTTATTTTATTATTTGAATATTATTTGAATATTCATTCGAGTGCTTATGACTCCTTTATATTATTTATTGAATATTATTTGAATATTCATTCGAGGGCTTATGACTCAGTTTATATTATTTAATGAATATTATTTGAATATTCATTTGAGGATCTATGACTCCGATTATTTGCTGAGATATATTCTTTATTTTATTAAAGAATAAGGTGTCGATAATCAAACTTATCTTTGATTATTCAAATAAAGATAGTACTTTCGTATAAGTATATCTTTGGTTATTTAATACTCATTTCAAGTATAAGTTTTAAAACTTCTACTTCAATTATTTTTATAAAGATTATTCTTTATGGGAATATTATTTAAATAATAATATTCAGATATTTTCTAATATATTGGGACTGATTTATTTCATTAAATCAGCATTACTCCAAACACTCTTTAAAGTGTTTTCGAGTCTTCAAAATGATTTTTAAAAGTTAGAGCGGATCCCAAAACTCATTTTTATATTTAAGATCTTCCTTTTAAAGGGGATTTAAATACTCGTTCAAAACTTGAGGGATCCGGCTCAGTGGTGTATTTTACATTCGCAACGAGGTTGCTGTTTTGAGAAAACATCTTGATTACTTGCCCATCGTTCGGGAAGTAAGTTCATCTATTTGAGTCGGCATAAGCAACATGGGCTCAGTGGGCGTCCATGAAAGTGTAAGTGGCTCAGTGGGAGTCCATCAAATGCGTAAGTGGCTGAGTGGCAGTCCAACATAAGGTCCTATTGCGGCCAGGGTGATGACCAGTGGGGAATTCGTCCATCTACTAGTAGAAAAGGTTACTTATTGGTATTTTTGCCTGATCAGCAAGATATCAGGTTTATGCCAAGGTTTTCTCCTTTCCAAATTCATAGGATATTGCAACTCTGTTTATAATTTTCATAATAGAGGTTTTCAAGGAGTGTATGAAATGTATATATATAGGTGTATATATATATCGGGATTTAATGAAGTATCTCGTAACTTCATTATTTATAAATCCTGATTGTGTAATTAAATATTACATTAATTATACATGATTTGGGCTACTAGGCCCAATAAGAAGATGTATGACATTCAGACCAAAAAGGTTAATATATTGATCAGGCCTTATGGACCAGATCAGGCCTGATGGAACAAAGAAGGCCCAAAACCCTGAATATTAATTAATTTCGTAATTAATTAATAAGGGAAAAATCAGCTATTGAGAAGAGTCCCAATAAGGACATAAATCCTTGCAGATTAGCCTCTAAGGGACCTAGAAGGATAAGAAATCGGTTTCCTACCATTTAGGACTCCAAAGTCCATTCTAATTCTGAGACTTGGCTACCAAGTCTCCTATACCAAGTCCAATTCAAGGACCCCCAACATCTATATAAGGGGCCTCACCCCACAAATCAGAACTACGTTTTTTGACTTGATCCTTGGCAATCAGCAAAGTACGTAGGCATCTTGTTAAGGCAAATTGAGTCACGAAACACAAGAGCATTCAAATCGAGCCTCGAAACTCACGTTCCTTAGTAATAAATACAACAGTTATATATCTTAGTTTTTAATCCATAACATTTGGCGTCGTCAGTGGGAATGCACAATAACAACCATGGCGAGAACACGGAGAACAGTTAGAGCCCTTGAAGGAGGAACACCAATGGGGACAACCCAAGTGATTTCGTCAACCGTGGAGGTACCTCCTCATTCAACTTATGCAGCCATACAAGGAGAAGCCCAGATAGGGGCAACTGAACCTCAGCCACAAGGGACGATTCCCTCGGCTACTCAAGGTACGAATCCCCAAGTTCAACAACTACATGCACCTGTGAATTCTCGACCCATTGGGTATGATTATTCAACTATTGTGACTACTAACCCCCCATATGGGATGCCCCTTTACCCCGAGGTTGGAGGAAGCGGGCATGCTGGGCGGAGTGAAGCACGAGGGCAGTCGCCCCCTATATACAAGGTTTGGCTCCAATCCCTGAGGATCAGGAATTTTCTGGTCCTTACACTGAGAGAGACTCTGAATCTTCAGAAGATGGAGTGGCCCCAAGAAGGAGGCGTGTTGGCAAAGAACTGATAGCTGATGGTCACCAACGTCCTAGGAGCACCCAAGGGATGAATTCCCAAGAAGTGCAGGAAAGGATCAGGGCTCATGAGGCTGAGATTCAAAGGCTAAAGCGTGACTTGGAGTCACACTAGGACACCAGACCCCATTACCGCCAAGGGGGAGGAATCCTCCCCCTATCATAGACCTGGATGGTCCGATACAGAGAAGGGCTGTTGTCCCAAGGGCTGATCCGAGCAATCTTCTTCCCCTTGGAGATCCTGATGATCCTACTCCACCATTCACTGAAGAAATAATGAATGCCCATATCTCAAGGAAGTTCAAGATGCCCACTATTAAAGCTTATGATGGCACTGAAGATCCCGCCAATCATGTCAGGACATTCTCCAATGCACTGTTTCTACAGCCCGTGAATGACGCTATTAAGTGTCGGGCCTTTCCTCAAACCCTGTCGGGTATGGCTCAAAGGTGGTATAGTCGTTTACCCCCAAACTCTATTGGGTCCTTCAGAGAATTAAGTCAGGCTTTTATTAAGCAATTTATTAGTGGGAGAGTGCATGAGAAAAGTTCAGCATCCCTCATGAGCATTGTGCAGGGGGCGAAGGAATCCTTAAGAGACTACTTGAATCGTTTCACAAAGGAAGCTTTAAAAGTCCCGGACCTTGATGACAAGTTAGCCATGATAGCACTGTAACATGGAACTAGAGATGAGTTTTTCAAGATTTCCTTGGCCAAACGCCCCCCTGAAAGCATGTTGCAGCTCCAAGATAGGGTAGGGAAGTATATCAAAGTGGAAGAGAGTATGAGGAAGACAGTCGTGAGCAACGAGCCCGCTGGAGGCAAGAAGCGGAAGACCGATCTAGAATACATCGCTAAGGACAAGTATCCTAGAACTGAGCAGAATCCTGACTCAACTCCCAAGAGAGGAGGACTTGGATAAAAATTTACTGAGTATGCTAAGCTGAATGCTCCAAGGAGCCAAATTTTAATGGAAATCGAGAAAGATCGAGATATTCGCTGGCCTAAGCCCTTGAAGGCTGATCCTGCCAAGTTAGATAAGAGCAAGTATTGTAGATTTGACATGGATGTTGGTCATGACACCGATGAGTGTAGGCAACTGAAAGATGAAATTGAGTTCCTTATTAGAAAAAGGAGATTGAACAAGTACACTGGAGATGGAGGAGACAGGAGCAACAACGTGAGAAAAAACTTTGACGATCGAAGGAGAGATCAAGAAGATCAGGGGCGAAATCCCCAACCTAGGGGACCGGTGATAAATACAATCTTTGGAGGACCGCGACCCCGAGGACCTGTGATAAACATAATTTTTGGAGGACCAACTGCTGCTGGGTTATCCAAGAACTCCTGGAAAGCGTATGCCCGAGAAGTTATGCATATTGTTGGGGAAGCCCCGAAAAGGGCCAGGACAGGAGTAACAATGTCTTTTGATGATTCTGATCTGGAGGGTGTGAAATTTCCCCATGACGACCCGCTGGTCATAACCCCGATAATAGGGAACAACCCGGTGAGAAGGGTCCTTGTGGATAATGGTGCTTTAGTGGATATCTTTCTCTATGACACCTTTTTAAGGATGGGATATAACGACTCCCAATTGACCCCAACCGACATGCCGATATATGGATTTACGGGAGTGGAGTGCCCCATAGAAGGGATAATCAAGTTGCCAACAACCATAGGACAGGAACCAAGGCAAGCAACTCAGATTTTGGACTTTGTAGTGGTGAAGGCTAGTTCGACTGACAATGCTATCATGGGGAGAACAGGGATACACGCCTTCAAGGCAATCCCTTCTTCCTACCATTCAGTTATAAAGTTTCTAACCCAGGATGGGATCGGAGAAGAGAGAGGAGATCAAAAAATGGCTAGAAGTTGTTATGTGGCCTCTTTGAGGGCAGATGGAGTTAGGGGCATGTTCTTCCTATTGAAGATCTGGATATCCGAGAGAATGATGAGAAAAGAGGAAAGCCAGCAGAAGACTTGGTTTCAATTCCTTTAGCCCCCGAAGATTCTGAGAAGGTGACTTTTATTGGAGCCACACTCGAGGACCCCTTAGAGGGAAGTTGGTGAAATTTTTGCAAGAAAATAGTGACATATTTGCATGGTCAGCAGCTGATATGCCATGCATAGACCCGGAACTGATTACTCACAAGCTGAATGTAGACCCAAATCGGAAGACAGTGAAATAAAAGACAAGAAGTTTTGCTCCAGAGAGGCAAGAAGCTATAAAATAGGAAGTAGAGAAGCTCTTAGAGGCTGGTTTCATTGAGGAGATTTAATTTTTGGAATGGTTAGCAAACCCTGTAATGGTAAAGAAGGCCAATGAAAAATGGAGGATGTGTGTGGACTTCACTGATCAGAATGATGCATGTCCTAAGGACTGTTTTCCGTTA
This sequence comes from Apium graveolens, assembly GCF_009905375.1. Lineage (NCBI taxonomy): Eukaryota > Viridiplantae > Streptophyta > Magnoliopsida > Apiales > Apiaceae > Apium > Apium graveolens. The sequence goes on along the minus strand of NC_133651.1, from coordinate 207,427,638 downwards.
CCAAGGATCGATACTTTGATAGATGCCACTGCTGGGCATGAGATGTTGAGCTTTATGGATGGGTTTAGTGGATACAATCAGATCAAGATGCACACGGACGACATTCCAAAGGTATCATTTATCACTAACTTTCGTGTTTATTGTTATCTTGTTATGGCATTTGGTCTCAAGAATGCAAGAGCCACCTATCAAAGGTTGGTAAATAAAATTTTTAAGGATCTTATTGGCAAGACCATGGAAGTCTATGTTGATGACATGCTAGTCAAGAGTCTAGTAAAGACTGGCCATATAACCCATTTGAGGTAAGCTTTTGAGGTCCTGAGATATCATAAGATGATGTTAAATCCTACGGATTGTGCTTTCGGAGTAGGGTCTGGAAAGTTTTTAGGATTAATGGTCTCCAAGAGAGGAAACGAGGCCAATCCCGATAAAATAAAGGAAATCCTGGACATGGAGCCACCAAAAACTATCAAAGATGTTCAGAAGCTCACATGAAGGGTTGCTACGTTGGGACGATTCATCTCCAAGTCAAGGGACAAGTGCTTGTCGTTCTTCAAGTCCTTAAAGAAAGTCAAAGATTTTGAATGGAGTGAGGAAAGCTAGAAGGCATTTGAGGAATTAAAGAAATATATGGCTCATGCCCCGTTGTTGGCCAAGCCAACTTTTAATAAAGTTTTATACTTATACTTGGCCGTTTCAGAAAATGCCTTGAGCGCTGTATTGGTTAAGGAGGAACTGAAAATCCAGAAACCCGTGTACTATGTCAGTAAAATTTTGCATGGAGTTGAGTTGAATTATTCAACTATTGAGAAGTTTGATTTAGCCTTGGTAATGGCTTCAAGAAATTTGCGTCCTTACTTCCAGGCTCACAAGATTGAGGTGTTAACAAATCAACCCCTGAGAAATATCATTCATAGTCCCAAGGCTAGTGGGAGGCTGATTAAGTGGGCAATAGAGTTGGGAGACTTCGACATCAAGTATAAGCTACGAACGGGGATAAAAGCCCGGGCATTGGCTGACTTCGTGGTGGAATGTACCATACCCAACCAAGAAGTCGGGGGGCAGGAAGATACCATACCTCAAGACAAGAAAGTTGATAAGGAGGACAAAGAAGAGGTTGATAAGGAGAAAGAATATTGGGTTCTCTATTTTGATGGAGCATCAAAAACAAATTCAAGTGGAGCAGGTTTGGTTTTACAAAGCCCTGATGGGTTCTTAATTGAGTATGCCATGAAGTTAGACTTCCCGACCACAAACAATGATGCAGAGTATGAAGCTCTGATAGCTGGTCTTGGCTTAGCAGGGACACTTAGAGTCAAGAACTTAAAAGTCTGTGGAGACTCGAAGCTGGTCATATCCCAGGTAAAGGGAGAGTTTGAGGCAAGGGATGACACGATGGCTAAATATGTTCGCCTAGTAAGGGCTGTGATGACCCAATTCAATGAATGCCATGTTGAGCACATTCCGAGGGAGGAAAATGCTAAGGCAGATGCATTATCAAAGTTTGCTTCATCGGAGATAGAGGAAAGTTCAGGAAGTGTGTACTTTCGCGTTCTGAGGATACGGAGCATTGATGTTAAGCTTGTAGCTCCTATAGGTCTGGGGACGTCATGGATAGATCCCATTAAGACTCATATCCAAACCGGTTGGTTACCGAATGATACTACTGAAGCACGAAAATTGGCTGTTCGAGCACTAAGATACTCTTTGATAGATGGAATTCTGTACAAAAGATCTTTCGTGGTTCCTTACTTAAGGTGTCTCAGGCCCGATGAGGCACGCTTGGCTCTTGAAGAAGTATATGAAGGTATCTGTGGGCAACACTTGGGGAGCAGGGCTTTAGCTCATAAGATAACCCGTTTAGGCTTCTATTGGCCAGAAATGATGGTTGATGCCAAAGAATATATGAAAAAGTATGACCGCTGTCAGAAGCACGCACCAGTCGTTAGACAACCCCCGAGATGCTGACCTCCATCAACTCGCCGATCCCCTTTGCTATGTGGGGAATGGATATACTTGGGCCTTTCCCATGGCCACGACACAAAGGAAGTTCCTGATTGTAGCCATTGATTATTTTACTAAATGGATTAAAGCCAAGCCTTTGGCCAAAATCACAACTAAGCAGGTTGCACAGTTCCTGTGGGAAAATATTATGTGCCGGTATGGAATTCCCCGCATCCTAGTCACTGACAATGGAACACAATTCAACAATGAGGAATTCAAGAAGTATTGTGAGAAGAATGAAATTGAGTTGCGATTCACCTCTGTGGCTCACCCGTAAGCCAATGGGCAAGCGGAAGTGGCGAATCGAATAATCCTGGATGGACTAAAGAAGAGGATCGAGAAGTCGAGGAATAACTGGGTGGATGAAATACTCCCCATACTATGGGCCTATAGGACTACCTGTAGAGTCACGACTGGAGCAACTCCCTTCATGTTAGCATATGGGGCAGAAGCAGTTGTTCCTCTGGAAATATCACATTCCTCCCCCAGGATTCAAGCTTTCAATGCTGAGGAAAACGAGGAAGGGAAAAGGTTAGCCCTGGATCTAATTGATGAAGTACGAGATGAGGCACATGCGAAGATAGTGGAATATCAGAAAAAATCTTCGTTCTACTACAACCTAAGGGTTAAAAAAAGGTTCTTCAAACAAGGTGATTTAGTCTTGAGGAAAGTGGAAGCTTCTGGTGTAGGGCAGAAAGGGAAACTTGCCCCAAATTGGGAAGGGCCATACAAAGTCAAGAGCGTTCAGGGTAGAGGAACCTACAAGCTGGAGACTATGGATGGTTTTGAAGTCCCGAGAACTTGGCATGCCCAAAACCTGAAGGTTTACTATGTGTAAAATAGTTAAAGCACGATTCTCACTTATCAGAGTGACAAGTAGGTTTAAAAGCACCTTGAAGCTTTGTTTGCTTAGAATTTTTTATAGAAGATATGCTTAGATTTTATCAGGGTTGAACCCATCTCATGAAAGGTATTAAGAATACCAAGTTATAATAAAAAGCATTCGGCTTATTCTAGCCTATTAAACTGATGCATTGTGAAGGATAAAACCAAGTTATAAACTTGAGTTCAAAAACTCGGAAAAAATATGATGATACTTCGACAATACAAATGAAAATAGTAAAAGTCAATTACAAAGTTCGATATTGTCTAAAAAAGAAAAAATACATAAAACTTAGGCCTTGGACGCTTTGGATGCCACAGGAGACGCTAATTTTGGAGGCTCTTCTACCCTGGCCTTCTTTATAACAGGCTTAGTCTCCTCCTCAGAAGAAGATTCCTCCTCTTCAGAGCTGGATTCAAGCTCCTTCCTTTTTTAGCCTTGGCCCAGACTTCCTGATGGGCCGTCCTTAATCAGGTTGGAAAGCTTATCTGCAACGCCCCCAAGTGATGGGACTTGCACAGGGCAGGGGAAAGAAGATTGTTCAAGAACCTCAGGAAATTCTTCCTGGATAGCCTCTACAGCAGCGTCCCAGCCTTCCTTGTAGCTGACTGGATATAGGAGGGTATCGTGCTCCACCATCAGGTCTTTGAATTCTTGAGTATCCATCCAGCCGTCAAAGGCTTTGTCTTTTTGAGCCTTGAGAATAACAACCTCAGCCCTGGCCATTTCAAGATCCGAAGTTGAGGAGGCAAGTTAGGCTTCAAAAGCCTCTAGACGCTGGTTAGCCTCCTCTAGCTTCTTGGTTGTGTCTTCCAGACCAACTTTCCAAGCCTTGGCTTGGTGAATTGCCCCTTGAAAGTGGACGTTCGCCTGCAAGAAATAAAGGAAAAGTGAGAAACAAGAAAAATTGTGGCAGGAAGCTATATATATCATAAGAAAAAGACATACCGTAGCCAAGGCCTGAGCTCCGAAAAGCTCGTTAGCCTCCAAGTCCTGTTGAAGGACAAGGTCATCATAATCCACAGGAGAAATTGAATGCATAGACCATTCCTTGGAAAGCGTTGTGGTGTCAACAATCAAATCCTTTCCTCGGATTCCCCAAGCGGGTTGAAAGAAAGCCCCTGGTTTTTGTTTTGTATGTAAAGGTTGGCTGGGGCCTTCCTCGCCTACTTCCTTCGCCTGGAGTAGGAACTCCGGGAAGAGAACCCCGAGGCGCGGGTCTTTGAAGACCTTCCCAGCACGTTTCATCCTGGTCGTTTCCAGGTCTTTAGGCTTTGTAGCTTCCTCAATCTTCTCAGCCACTGCAACAAATAATATAACTGGGTTGAGAAATTAGCAAAGTAAAAAGTGGGAGAAACGAAGACAACTAGAGGAGGAAGGAAACATACTCTTTTTAGGAACGGGAGAAAGGCCACGTTCTACAAGAACGGTCTCCCTGATAAGATCCCAAGAGTGGGAAGTCCCATTATCTTGAGTAAGGAGGTTGAAAGCTCTGGTCTCCTCCTTAGACAAAACTATATTGTTAGGGCTCCCATCTATAGCTAGCCCAAAAGACGAACGAAAAAGGGTGCCCCAATCGCCGCCCTCCCAAAGAACGTACAGAAAATCTTTCTTCCACCCCAAATTATTATCAGGGATGGACTTCCCGTTCACTATGTGGGGAACGGTTGGGAGCTGGTTCAAAGAAACCCACCCCGAATTCTTGTCGGGACTGTTCTTGAACTGAAAAATCTTTCTAAAAATGGTAACCGAGGTAGGGACGTTGTGCTTGGCGCATTGCGATAAGTAGCACATAATCAACCTCCAAGAGTTTGGAGGGAGTTGGCAAGGGCTGATGCCCACATCATCTAGCAAAACAGGGATGGGTGAAAGGGGAGTCTGATACCTGCCCTTAGAGTGTCCTTGTAGATGCATAGTGCGTCCTTCCTCTATTGACAGGCCCTGTCGGCCGAACCCGCAAGAACAAGCTTGAAGGGTTCCTTAATTTTGAAACAAGCAGTCAACTTGTCCAGCTTCTTTGGATCCCGGAAGACACTGATATGGTCTTGCACGTCCAGATGCGCGTCAGATGGGTACTCGTCCCCTCGGCTGTTGATCATATCAATCAAGGAAGTGTACCTCGATCTAATGGGGAACTCGCTGGACTTTTTGGCCACATTCATCTGGGCCAAACATGTAATTCTCTTATCAGCCATCTGAGAAAAGGGCGCAAAAGAAGACAATTTTAAAACACGAGCTATGCAAAAACGAGCAAAAGAAAAGAAGAGAGAAAGGTATTTTACCTAAAGTAACAATGCAAAAATGGGTTGGCTTGCTAAGTAAAGGTTTTGGGGCCCAAAAACTCCGACCTACAAATTATTTCTCTGAGATCTTTAGGAGAAGAAAATTTAGTAAGTAAAGAAATGAGAAGTGAGGAGCAATAAACTCTACTCACTCCTTTATATAGGAGAAAAAGTGAAGATGAAGGGACAAAAAGGCCAGTAAGTTTAAAGGACCAAAGGAGAAAGCCCAGAATTGGAACGTTCCAGAATACTCCAAGGAATTCCAAAGGAAATATGTAAATAGGGAAGAAAAATTCAAGAATATTCCCGAGAATTCTAGAGAATTCTAAAGAAGGTATTTAAACATATTAAAGTCCAGTTCTAATTTGGAAGAGGCCCAATAGAAGGCCCAAATCCAAAAAGGATTTAGAAAAATAAAGGCCTGAACGAGGCCCAAATCCAAAAAGGGTTTAGAAAAATAAAGGCCTGAATCCCAAAAGGATTTAAAAATTTGAAAGCCCAAAACAAGGCCCAAATTCAAAAAGGATTTGGCAATTTGAAGGCCCAAACAGGGCCCAATCCAAGTTAAAATTAGGAAAAACCCAATAAAGACCAGGATTGAGGTCGAATTTGAGGTTGTAAATCCTATTCGAATTCTTTCGAACAGACGCCCGAAAAATACGGGATAAAGATACCAGGATTGAGGTCAAAATTGAAGTCGTGGATCCAGTTCGAAATCTTTCGAACAGAATCCAGAAAAGCACTTATCAATAAGACCAGGATTGAGGTCGAAATTCTGGTCATAATTCAAACACGAAATTTTACGGAGGACCAAGATCCAGGTCGTAGGATCGACTAGGATCCAGGTCGAAACCCTGGTCGTGATTCCTAGTCGAAACCTTACGAACAGGAATCAAATAAGGCTGGAAATCTTGACTAAAATCCAGGTCGAAGGTTCGACTAGGATCCTGGTCGAAAACCAGGTCGTGAAACCTAGTCAAAATCCTTCGACCAGGAATCAAAACAGGGACATAATTTTCTACCAAAATCCAGGTCGAAGGTTCGACTAGGATCCTAGTCGAAATCCAGGTCGTGGATCCTAGTCGAAATCCTTCGACCAGGATTGAGAGGCTGGCCCAAAATTCGACTAGGATCCAGGTCAAAATTTCGACTAGGATCTTGGTCGAAAAAGGGCTGAAAATTAAAAAATGTTTGTGAAAAATTGCAGAAAATTTGGAAAAATCTCGTAAATAAAGGGAAAATTCCTAAAAAATACCAGAAAATTCCTAAAAATAGGGAAAAGGTAAGAAAATAAAAAGGAAGTTTTTAAACGACCCTGAAGCCGCGTACAAGGCAAATCATTGTAAATGTGTAGGTCGCTCCACACTTTACACAAAACGATACCCTATAAGGGAATGAATGAACTTAACTTTTGTGAAATCTTATACGGTTTCCCAAAAGTTGGGGGGCAAATGATAGGGGATAAATAAATCCTGATTGTGTAATTAAATATTACATTAATTATATATGATTTGGGCTACTAGGCCCAATAAGAAGATTTATGACATTCAGACCAAAAAGGTTAATACATTGATCAGGCCTGATGGACCAGATCAGGCCTGATGGAACAAAGAAGGCCCAAAACCCTGAATATTAATTAATTTTATAATTAATTAATAAGCGAAAAATCAGCTATTGAGAAGAGTCCCAATAAGGACATAAATCCTTGCAGATTAGCCTCTAAGGGACCTAGAAGGATAAGGAATCAGTTTCCTACCATTTAGGACTCCAAAGTCCATTCTAATTCTGAGACTTGGCTACCAAGTCTCTTATACCAAGTCCAATTCAAGGACCCCCAACATTTATATAAGGGGCCTCACCCCACAAATCAGAACTACATTTTTTGACTTGATCCTTGGCAATCAGCAAGGTACGTAGGCATCTTGTTAAGGCAGATTGAGTCACGAAACACAAGAGCAGTCAAATTGAGCCTCAAAGCTCACATTCCTTAGTAATAAATACAGCAGTTATATACCTTAGTTTTTAATCCATAACACCATTATCTTGGGAAGACCATTCTTGGCTACAGGCCGAACCATGATCGATGTGCAAAAAGAAGAGCTTTCGATGAAGGTTTACGATCAAAAGGTCACTTTTAATGTGTTCAAGGAAATAAAGTTACCCACAGCTAAGGAGGAGTGCTTTAAAGTAGAGCGGGTCGATTCTGTAGTAAAATCAGAGCCTGAACAATTGCCAAAGTCAGATACCTTAGAGAGATCCTTAATAGGGGAATCAGTTATTGAAGATAAAGAAGGAACAGAGCAATTGCAGGATTTAAATGCACCTCCGTGGATGAGGAAGTTGGATTTTCCATTCGATTCTCTTGGGTTAGTAGAGCTGAAAATTTCTCAGGAGCGTTTTAAACCATTTATTCAAGAAGCCCCCACACTTGAGCTCAACCGAATGCCAAATCACTTGAGTTATTCATTCTTAGGTGCACCACATGATAAGGGGTTGGGATATATTTTTGATGATGTAGAGAGTGGCTGGACGGATATTTCCGTGCCTACAGAGGGTTCTTCTCATGTGCAACAGGTAGTTGATAGGACTGGTGTTGGTGATGCACAGTATAGAAGATTGACTAGGCGTATGGAGGCCATGCATGTCATCCACCGATATTTTGCTGAAAATTTGACACACGCTTTTGGTACTGTTGTCCGAGACACTGTTGGCGAGGTTGATTGGCCACCTGATCCTCCACCCGACGAGGGTGACTCTCCCGCTAACCAGGTATGCCTAAAACCCTTATTATTACCTTCAATGAGGACATTAAAAATTTTAAGTTTGGGGGTAATAATGTAAGGATTAGTAGTGTGTGTCCATATAGATTCATATAAATTCATATTGCATGTTTAGTTGTAGTTCATTCATATTTTTGCATGATTGTTCATTTAGGACATATTTGTTTATTTTTATGTGATTTCATATAATTACATTTGCATGCATATTTAGCATGATCCCTTAAGATGAACTATGATATTTGATAAGTTGATGTTGATTTGAGTGTGGTGATGACGAATAGAGGGATGTTTAAGTCCTACTGAATTGATTTGCATGCCAGAAACAAATATTTTCACAAAGTCTTATAAGGTTGCTTTTGATCTAGATCATGATCATACTTGTTTGTTGTTGAGATTTAATCACTTGGTTATATTTAGAATTTGTGATATTCTCGTAATGACGTAAAAATACCGATTTTTTTATCTGGAGAAAAACTTGGATTTCATTGCTAGTTGTTGTAAGGCTAGGCGTCAAATGGCTAGTAGCCGGCTCATATTTTTATGAGTAGTCTAGGGTTGAATGAGATGGAGCGAAACGCACTCATTCAGAAATTATTGAAAAAAAGAAAAAAGAAAAAGAGAAAAAAAAGTATGTGTTTATGCATAATTGATCAAGAGTGAGCTCTTTAATACTCGAGTTATTAAGTTCTAGGGGACTTTGTGCCTAGTGACCTAAGGCTTTTATAGTCTGGGATCCACTAACCTAACGCTCGCTACATGGGTATTATTGCATAAGTCTTTTGGGACCTCATTCATTGCATGGCCAAATAAGCATTTTTGTTATGTGTTCAATAATAGTGTGAATCCTTGTATAACTCTAGTAGAAAGGAGGTGTTGTGAGTCATAATGCGTTTATTGTCTATTCTGTTTATAAACTTTTGATTATTTTGATGATAGATAAGTTATGGTTATTGATCTAGTATCGAGAGATGTCTGTTAAGCATTCCACACACACACGTTTCTGGTTTGTGAGTTGGTTTGTGGGATTTATTCGAGCTATGTTTAAAGTCATTGCATTCTTAGAGGCATTGGCTTATTCATTTGGTTCTGGTTATTCTGAGGGGATCGATTGCATTATCATTTAGTTGCATTCACGTAGTTGCATTCATGCATTAGGATTGTTTTGTAGTTTTGAGTCTGTTTATGTTTGAGGACAAGCATCGATTCAAGTTTGGGGGTGTGATAACTTGGAATGCTTTATTACAAGCTTAAATTGGTATTTTGGACTCAAGTTGTTGATATTTTGATGTGTTTTTGTGTTATTGCATTTCAGGTATCAGTTAAATGAAGAAAGGGGTTTTTAAAGGAAAAATGATGAAAAGTGATCAGATTTGGAAGCCAAGACCATTGTCAAGTTGTAGACAATCTCGTTACCTTCGCGTGGGCAGTTGAATCGCCTAATTCTGACGAGTAGAACTCAAGTTATGGCCAAAACAAGATTCATCAGAATTTTTCCAAACAGGCTGCAGGCGCCCGCCTGCTGGTGCCGCGCGGCCACGTGCTGATGCGCGGCTGACTTCACTGAAAAGGCCTTTTTTGAGTGAAATTTGACGATTTTAAGGGTCCAGGTCCAATATGGGCTTATATATACTTAAAAAAAGGGTTTTCATCATCCGGGAAGATTGGGATACCAAGGAGAAGACCTAGAAGCATAAAACAACTCCGAAAAAGAAGATCTTGTTTTTAACTTGTGATTCTTTGAATTAGTTGTAACTTTGGATGCTCGTTTTCGTTCTTGTTGAACCTAGATCTTGTTTATTCATACTTTAATTATTATTCAGTTTATTAAAACCTTGTTTATACCTTGCTTTCATTGGAACCCATGGTGACGATGAGTTCAATTATGGGCTAATCGTTATCATGAGATTCTAGCGGATTTACTTATGGATTTCAATAGTTAATTGTTTTGATATCTTGGTGTGTGGTGATTGATTGATATTCTAGTATTGGTTGTGCTTATTCGTCTTATGTGCATAGCTAACATATAAGATAGTGAGTTAATCTCTATTGAAGCGACAGTGAATCTTGAGATTTAGAACTTGCCATGCTCGCATAGGTTCATGTATTTGTTATACATGATTTGTAGGTAATTTTAACCATCTTACTTGCCCTGCGTAATCACAATAGATAACTTGTGCTTAAACCGTTATGTTGTCAAATTTTATAGACATATAGGGTCTCAATATAATTGGTGCCTATTCAACTTCTATCTCTTTTATGGATGTCTGGTAGAATGGTACTCGTGCAACGAAAGTTGGCGTTTATCAGTTTCGTGCTATCTGATTAGTGTCATCACCATCACATGCTAGGGTTAAAGATATAAACTTTGAATGAAGTATTTAATGAAGTTAGGATCCCATGTTTGTCATATATAGTAATTCAACCTCAATTCTCTTAGTTAATGTTATTTAGTATAATCTCTTAGTTTAATAAAAACCCAATTTGTTATTTGTCTTAGCATTGAGCGATAACCATACATTGTTGCATAGGTGCATAAATTAAACTTAACCTAAACCAGTCTCTGTGGGAACGAATCTGATTTATATCTTACACTACTTGCGAACGCGTATACTTGCGTGAATATTAGCGTGTGTTTTTGCCCTAACAATCACGTGCATAAATCATTCATCATAAATCAAGAAAATCAAAGTTGAAACTTGCAAGAGAACTTCGAACCAATGTTCTCGGCTCAACATCACACCCGAACACACACACACGCATGCAAACACCTACACACATGCACAAGATTTAAAGCCTACATATAGATTAAGAATGAAGTTTTATGGAAGAATCCATAGAAATTGAGTGAGGAAGAGAGGTGTACCGAGAGAGAGAGAGAGAGAGAGAGAGAGAGAGAGAGAGAGAGAGAGAGAGAGAGAGAGAGAGAGAGAGAGAGAGAGAGAGAGAGAGAGAGAGAGAGAGAGAAGAGAGATATGAGAGAAACTGAGAGAAGAAAGAGAGTAGAGTCGGGTGAAAGAAAAAGAAAGAGGAGGGGAGGGAGTATATATATTGATTTGGTGAGGATAAGATAGTCCTTTCACCATTCTTTTTTATTTCCTTTTTCTCTTTTCCTTTTATTCTCACTTTAAAAATAAATTTAAATAATGAATAACTCTCTCAGAAAAGATGGGATTGCAAAGAATAATAATTTTATAATATAGATCTCGAATTTAGCTTTTCAGCCAAATTTTTAAAATAATTTTTTGAGCGTACGGTTGATTTATTACGGGTTTACAAGATTGCGCTCAAAATAGAATTTTAACTCGATAAAATCATTTTAAAATACACTGATCATGAAATAAATCCATCTATCATTGTTATAAAGTCTCTAGGACTATTTTGAAGATAACAAAACAACTTTCACACCTTGAACATACTCGGATAATTTTATAAAAACATTTAAAGGTCCAATAAACCTTAATTTAAATCAAATAAATCCCTTTAGGTCATTTAAAAATCAACAGAGCACATCATCAAACATATTTTCAAGAGATAGCACGTATTCACATTTCACGACTCGTACTCGATCATAAAATTTCCCTTTCTATTATTATTATTCCCCTTTTCGTGTAACGGGTCGCGTTCTGCTTGACGGCCCGACGCTGAGCGTTTCAATTACGCTTCACAATAAGTCCTTTATACCAACTGACATGTCATTGAAATATAATATTTACTTAAACATTCCATTCACATATCAACACATAGTTCACATTTAAATATTTTTAAATCTATTTTAAAACGGATCCCTTTTTTCCTGACGGCCCGACAACACAGCTTATCCCCTAAGCTGACTCATCAAACTGGAACACGTCATTTTATGTTCCCAGTTACTAATACACAATAAAGACAATTAACCAAAAAAATAATTTAACTCTTTATTTAATCACATAATTTATAATTACACCACAGAATTATACTTTATTCACTTAATCACGTCGCGAAATTCCCAGTCGTTACAATCTACCCCACTTAAAAGGATTATGTCCCCAGAATCTAGTATAAGCAAATTAATGGGGATACTTTTCTTGCATTTCACTTTCTAATTCCCAAGTTGACTCTTCTACTTTAGGATTTCTCCACAACACTCTAACTAAAGGTACCACTTTATTTCTGAGCGTTCTCTCTTTTCGATCTAAGATTCGAACGGGCTGTTCCACATAAGACAAATCTTGTTGTATTTCCACCGGTTCCAATTCGATCACATGTCTTGCATCAACATTATATTTCTTTAGAAGAGAAATGTGAAACACGTTATGAAGATGTTGCATCTGCGGAGGTAACGTTAATTCATAAGCCACTTTTCCAACTTGTCTAAGTACTTCGAATGGTCCAATATACCTAGGACTCAATTTCCCATTCTTTCTGAATCTGGATAAACTTTTCCACGGAGATATATTTAACAACACTTTGTCTCCGGGCTCGAATAACATATCATTTTGATCTCGATCCGCGTACTTCTTTTGTCGATCTTGAGCAGCAATTAACCTTTTTCTAATCATTTCCACTTTCTCTTTCGTTTGTTGAACTAGCACTGGGCCAATTAGTTTGCGCTCACCAACCTCATCCCAATATGTAGGGGATCTGCATTTTCTTTCATACACGCTTCATAAAGCGGCATGCCAATACTTGCGTGATAACTGTTGTTGTAGGAAAACTCAATCAATGGCAAATGATCGTCCCAATTTCCTTTAAAATATATTGCACAGGTTCGCAACATGTCCTCGATTGTTTGAATTATCCGTTCACTTTGTCCGTCAGTCTGCGGATGATACACCTTACTCATTTTCAATTTAGTTCCCAAATGATCATAAAATTATCGCCAAAATCTCGAGTTAAATATCGGATCTCTATCAGACACGATAGATACTGGAACTCTGTGACGCATCAGAATCTCGTCCAAATACAATTTGACCAACTTTTCCAATGAAAATCTTTCGTTGATGGGCAAGAAATACGCTGACTTCGTCAATTGATCAACTATTACCCAAATCGCATCATGATTAGACTTAGTCTTTGGCAAACCTACCACAAAATCCTTCGCGATATGTTCCCATTTCCATTTAGGCATGTCTAGTGGTTGAAGCAATCCACTTGGTCGTTGATGTTCCGCTTTTACTCTTTGGCACGTATAACATTTACTTATCCATTCCGTAATTTCCTTTTTCATGTTTGGCCACCAATAACTCTCTTTTAAGTCCTCGTACATTTTTGTACTTCCAGGGTGAATTGAAAATCTTGAGTTATGCGCTTCGTGCAAAATCTCATGCTTTAGCTCCACAATATTAGGTATCCAAATACGTGAAATAACACGATATATGCCTTTTTCATCCTTTTGAGCTTTTATTTCCTCTCCTGACAACTTATTTTTCTCGTGATTCATTACTTGTTCTTGACAACATCGAATCTTTTCCAAAATTTCTGGTTGAAATGACATCGCATACATGGCTCCTCTTTCCAGCTCTGAAATCTGCACTTCTATTTCCAACTTTTCAAAACCTTTGATCAATTCTTTTGATGAAGTTAACACATTCAATCTTTCTTTGCGGCTTAAAGCATCTACTACCACATTCGCCTTTCCGGGGTGATAACTTATCATACAATCGTAATCTTTGATCAATTCCAACCACTTTTTCTGTCTCATAATCAACTACTTCTGAGTGAAAATATATTTTAAACTTTTAGGATCCGTATAGATCTCACATTTTTCTCCATATAAGTAATGAAGGGTTTTTAGCACATAGACGCAACGAAAACGTAAATTTAAATCTTAAAAAAAAACCGAAACCCTCCGCAGGATCCATGCGAAAAATAATATTTAATTCGTAGTTCAGTATGTTTACCTTAAGAAGCTTTACGTTAGTGGAAATATGGAGGTCTTTAATAGCGATCCAAGAACGATGAACGGAAATCCCTAGCAGCTGCTCCTCAAGTGTGAAGCACTCCACCGGTATCCACCAAGAGTACAATGTGATGGAGGAGGAAGAGGTTGAGAGAATTAGTTGCCTCCCTCTTGTTCTACTTTATAATTAGGGTCAATTATTTGAGTTGAGGCAAATAGGGTTTATAATAGTATATTTATAGGCAAAAATTTTAGCTGAAAATTTTCCATAAAATATTATTATTATTAACCCTTTAATTGATTATTCTTATTAACCAATTAACTAATAATTAAAATACCTTTTAATCAGTAATCCCTTTTCTAAACACTTTAGAAAAATAATTCTCTCACTTCATTTAATTTCCAAAATTAAATTCTTAATTAATAATATTAAGAATTAATTAAATCTTATTTAATCAATTATTAAATCTGCTAATTAATTATTTATTTCACAAATAAATAATTACCAGCCATTATTAATTAATTCCTCCACCATTAAATCATTCTCTTTTATGGTGTGACCCTATAGGTTCAATATTAAGCCGGTAGTAGAAATAAATAATAATAAAACTATTTTATCATTATTTATATAAATTCTCTAATTCATTAAATATGATTTAATTAATAAATTGATCATATTTATTCTACATCGTGAGGGATACTTCTCAGCATATCGCGAGTATCCGGATAATACGAATTCACTGCTTAGAATACCAAGAACCTATTCAGTGAGTAGTTACCGTACAATCAATTCCTTCTACCCTGCAATGTCACGATTAAATACAAGGCATGGAACTTGTGTCATGCCTATCTTATTTAATCATTTGATTTCCCATTCACTATGCTTAGTTCTATTTAATGTAAATTAGAAACTCCTTTCTAATTTCATTCACGCTGACCAGAGATTCCTGAACTAGCATAAGTGGATCAGCATTGAACATTCTCTTCCTTCACTGGGAGGGGTAGATCCTTTATTGATCATACACTATCTTCGTGTACAAATTCCTATACCCAGTAGAGCCCTTATAATTGTCCCTGGAGACTAAGAACTAAACCAAAGCATAGTTCAGTATACACAAGATGACTATGATGACCTCAAGTCTAAGGATACTTGTACAACTATCACTATGTGAACAACTGCTGACACGTGAGTGAACTCCATCAGTTGTTCAGCTGTGTGAGTCATGTTCAGTGAACTTATTCTATAATAAGCACCTACATACTAGCTATAGTGTCACCACACAAATGTCTATGAGAACAGGCATCCTTTATAATGAAGCAAGCATAGTATGTATCGATCTTTGCGGATTACTAATTACCAGTTAGTAATCCTACGACTAGGAAATATTTAAGTTTAGAGTTATCATCTTTTAGGTCTCATTATTATGATCTCATCATAATCCATAAAAATCTTTACTCTAAACTATGGTATATCTTATTTAAACACTTAAATAGATAAAGTCCGCAATAAAACCAAAACAAGTCTTTTATTAATTTCAATGAAATCAAAACAGATTACATAAAAGTTATTCCTAAATTATCATACATGATTGGACTTAGGACACATCTCTTTCAATCTCCCACTTGTACTAAAGCCAATCACTCTGGTATCTAATACTCATCTTGTCTTTATGACGATCAAAGTGACTTTGAGAAAGTGGCTTTGTGAGTGGGTCTGCTACGTTGTTATGTGTGTCAACTCTCTTGACGTCTCCTCTTTCAATACAATACAAGAAATGTTACCGCGCTCTTTGATTGTCTCATCAAAACGGATGTACCATCTATGAGAAGCTTGCTTTAAACCATATATGGTTCGCAGCAGCTTACACACTAGGTGTTCATTTTCCTTAGAAAGAAAACCCTCTGGTTGTGTCATATACACTTCCTCTTCAAGTTTCCCATTGAGGAAGGCCGTTTTCACGTCCATTTTCCAGATCTCATAGTCGTAGTAAGCAGCAATCACAAGCAAAATTTGAATTGATTTTAACAGGGCTACAGGCAAAAAAGTTTCATCAAAGTCAATCCCTTGCCTTTGTCTGAATCCTTTTGCCACGAGCCTGGCCTTATAGGTCTCCACCTGCCCATCTGCTCCAATCTTTCTTTTGTATACCCACTTGCACCCAATAGGCTTAACACCTTCAGGCGCCTCAACCAGAGTTCATACTTGGTTGGTATACATAGATTCCATTTCGGATTTCATGGCACTATGCCATTTCTCTAAGTCAACACTACTCATAGCCTCATTATATTTCACAGGGTCGTCATCATCAATGATTGACAACTCATTGTCATTCTCAATGACAAGGCCATAATACCTCTCAGGTTGGCGAGACACTCTCCCTGACCTACGAATGGGCTATTCCACGGAAGGTTGTTCAGTCTGAACAGGTGTTTCCATTTGATCCGTAGTAGTTTGTGCTTCTTGAACTTCATCAAGTTCAATTTTGCTCCCACTATTTCCTTCAAGGATAAACTGCTTTTCCAAGAAGGTAGCATGTCTGGAGACAAACACCCGATGATCGGTGTAAAAGTAATACCCTAAAGTCCCTTTAGGATATCCCACAAAATTACATTTTACAGATCGAGATTCCAGCTTATCTGGGTCAACTTTCTTGACATAAGCTGGACATCCCCAAATCTTAACGTGTTTAAGACTCGGTTTCCTTTCTTTCCATATCTCATATGGAGTTTGAGGAACAGACTTGGAAGGCACCTTATTCTGGTAAATATGCTGAGGTTTCCAATACATAACCCCACAGGAATACTGGAAGATTCGCATAGCTCATCATGGACCGAGCCATGTCTAACAAAGTTCGATTTCTCCTTTCAGATACCCCATTCAACTGTGGAGTATATGGAGGAGTCCACTGGAAGACTATACCATTTTGTTTGAGATAAGCTAGAAACTCTCCATTCAAGTATTTACCACCTCGATCTGATTGAAGAGTTATAATACTATGTTTGGTTTGTTTCTTCACTTCATACTTATATTCTTTGAACTTTTCAAAGGCTTCAGACTTGTATTTCATCAAATACACATATCTGAATCTAGATCGATCATCTATGAAAGCAATGAAGTATGAAAATCCACCCATGGCTTGCGTAGACATTGGTCCACATACATTTATGTGTACCAATCCTAGCAAATCTGCAGCCCTCTCTCCATGTCCACTAAATGGAGATTTGGTCATTTTACCCAATAAACAAGACTCGCATGTAGGATATGATTCAAAATCAAAGGGGTCAAGTAACCCTTCCTTATGCAATGTCCGCAGTCTATTTTTACTAATATGACCAAGTCCGCAGTGCCACAAGAAAGTGAGATTTTCATCATCCCTTTTTCTTTTATTAGTATGTTCAATTTGTAGTAAATTATGCTCTACGTCACATACATACAGACCATTGTTTAAAATACCATTTCCATAAAGAACGTTATCTCTAAGAATTGAACATTTATTATTCTGAATAACAAACGAAAATCCATCCAAGTCTAACATGGAATAGAAATAATATTCCTCACAATCGAGGGAACAAAATAACAATTATTTAGAACAATAGTCTTGCCCGTAGGCATATGTAAATGAAATGATCCTACAGCTTCAGCAGCAACTCTTGCTCCATTTCCCATCCGTAGAATCACCTCCTCTTCTTCATGAGTCCTACTTCCCCTTATTTCCTGCAACGAATTGCAAATATGAGAACCACAGGCGGTATCTAATACCCAAGTAGAAATTTGACTTAGTGATATATTAACTTCGATCATGAACATATCTGAATCAGAAGCAGTAGTCTCACTACCATTCTTCTTCTTCAATTCTGCAAGGTAAACCTTGCAGTTCCTCTTCCAGTGCCCCACCTTATTACAGTGAAAGCAAACAGCTTTGCTCTTGGGGTCTTCAGCTTTTGGTGGAACTGGCTTTTTCTCACCTACTTTCTTCTTCTTGGAAGGGTTCTTCTTCCTTTTCTTAGGATTGGAACCTTCACCAATTAGAAGAACAGAACTCTTCTTAGGGGAAAATTCGATTCTGCAGTCTTCAACATGTTATGAAGTTCAGGCAGGCTGACATCCAGCTTATTCATGTGAAAGTTCACAACAAACAGCGAGAACGAACTCAGAAGTGATTGCAAGACCAAGTCTTGGCTCAGCTCCCCATCCATGGCAAAACCAAGTTGTCCAAGACGTTCAATCAAATTGATCATCTTAAGTACATGGTCATTCACAGATGATCCCTCAGACATCCTACAACCGAACAGTTCCTTCGATATCTCATATCGAGCTGTCCTCCCTGCCACATCATACAACTCTTGTAGATGCATAAGGATAGTGTGAGCATCCATATGCTCATGTTGCTTCTGTAGCTCAATGTTCATGGAAGCTAGCATGATGCATTGAGCAACATTTGCATCATCTATCCACTTACGATACATAACATGTTCATCATTATGTGCATCGCTAGCAGGTTCAGTAGGCTTAGGTGAGTCAAGCACATATTCCAGCTTCTCAACCCTGAGAACAATTCTCAAGTTTCGAAGCCAGTCAGCAAAATTAGGACCAGTCAACTTGTGAGCATCTAGTATACTCCGGAGTGATAGTGCAGAAGACATAACGAATATAGTAAATCTGTAAATGATGAACACATAACAACACTTAGCAAATATTCAATTTCATTTCAAGACACTATATGAATCGGGTCTTTATTCATAACTGGCCCCCACTAGTTTATCTAATTTATACAACCCCTAAGTGAAAATTAAGCATTCATAATGCTAGTGGGAATAGGGATCCTACATTCCATCACACAACCTCGGCTGTAGCATGAAACATCATGTGATGTTCAATAGGAAGACAACTCTTGTCAATTACATCTTATGTTATTCCCTAATAAAACTTTAGCCTCTTGAATAATTGAGTCACGGCTGTAGCACGACAAACTCAATATTCTAAGTCAAGTCTAACCCAACATTTTGTACAATTGAATCAGTCTCCAACGGCCCACAGCTGTAGCACGTAACGACCTTTAGATTCTAATTCAATGTACACATCTCTATGTAATAGACAAGTATTTCTTATTTCGAAATCAAAGCCCTCGGCTCTAGCACGAAACGACAATGATTTAAAAATAAGAACCACTTTCTACCATGTTGGAAGGCTATGACCGACACAAGCCCGTTGTGTCATTGGCCAATTACTACTTGATATTATTTAATTTTAGAGGGATTATATTATGTTACAATCATAATCATATTATAAAGAGATTTTTCCTTTTAAATTAAATATTTCAAATCAATAATCGATAATCAGATGATTCCCAGATCGGGGGGAGCATTGTCAAGAGGCGTCACTTAATACCCCTTTCTTACAGATAGAAACCTGCTTTTGACATAATCATCCTTTCTCTCAATATTGAAAATTCATATTTAATTACGTGTTTCATAAACACAAGAATCTCATGATTGTATTCATAATATTATTGTTAAGGCAAGAAACGATTCCTATTCTAGATTTTCTAGAGCACGCCTTATATTGATTTAAGTTCACCTAAATCTATCATCGCATGGTAAACATAGGCATATATCTCATATATAAAATTAAATAAACAAGTAAATGTAAAGTGAAATAAAGTAAATGTGTTTGGTTATGGCCCCATCCTATGTGATCTTTATCAAGCTCATGATAAAGATCAAGGTCAATCTAATATGGTGATGGAAATAAATACAACTACTTATTACATAAGTCTTCTTCTTTGTTTAGACTTCTTGTATGCCTCTCCTTCTTCTTTGTATCACCTCCATTGGATAGCCTTCTTGAGTCTTCAATTATATTACATAGATTGAAAGTAAAACTAATCTAATGAACTTATAAGAATAACTCGAGTTACATTCGAGATTTATGATTACAAAGATTGACGACATACAAGTCGTATTTAAAACCAAAACCAAAACCATTACACTAAGGTTGAAGGGCCATAACCATCCACCATGCTCATACAACACATAAAATCATGTTAAAACATATAATCTGATCTTAACATATCATATTATCCATGATCTAATCATAAAAAAAATATGACAAAAATCAGAATCAAATCAGAAAAACAAGAATCACTGTTTACAGGCAGTAAACGACGTCAAACGCCTTACATACTAGTCGTTGATAGTTTCACCATCAGTTTTGTTCAGACGCTCATTTACCTATGGAATAGAGTATTCGTTTTCGTAAATCGGACACCAGATCCAGATTTCAGCAAATCTGCAGCAGCCAATTCAGAATCCATATCTAATATCATTCTCATTATTAGAACAAACATAAATCATGTATATACAAGTATATATACAGATTACATAATCATCTTATGATTATACAACTCACATAAATATCATATATTCAAAACCATACATATATAAGTATATTATATCAACATCAAATCACGGCGAATCACGTACATGCTCATATATCGAAAATAGTTAAACACATAAATGAATTAAAAACTTTTCGCAAGTAGCTCTGATACCATTGAAGGGTTTTTAGCACATAAACGCAACGAAAACGTAAATTTAAATCTTAAAAAAAACGAAACTCTCCGCAGGATCCATGCGAAAAATAATATTTAATTCGTAGTTCAGTATGTTTACCTTAAGAAGCTTTACGTTAATGAAAAGATGGAGGTCTTTAATAGCGATCCAAGAACGATGAACGGACATCCCTAGCAGCTGCTCCTCAAGTGTGAAGCACTCCACCGGTATCCACCAAGAGTATAATGTGATGAAGGAGGAAGAGGTTGCGAGAATTAGGTCTCCCTCTTGTTCTACTTTAGAATTAGGGTTAATTATTTGGGTTGAGGCAAATAGGGTTTATAATAGTATATTTATAGGCAAACTTTTCAGCTGAAATTTTTCCATAAAATATTATTATTATTAACCCTTTAATTGATTATTCTTATTAACCAATTAACTAATAATTAAAACACCTTTTAATCAGTAATCCATTTTCTAAACACTTTAGAAAAATAATTCTCTCACTTGATTTAATTTCCAAAATTAAATTCTTAATTAATAATATTAAGAATTAATTAAATCTCATTTAATCAATTATTAAATCTGCTAATTAATTATTTATTTCATAAACAAATAATTACCAGCCATTATTAATTAATTCCTCCACCATTAAATCATTCTCTTTTATGGTGTGACCCTATAGGTTCAATATTAAGCCGGTAGTAGAAATAAATAATAATAAAACTATTTTATCATTATTTATATAAATTCTCTAATTCATTAAATATGATTTAATTAATAAATTAATCATATTTATTCTACATCGTGAGAGATACTTCTCAGCATATCGCGACTATCCGGATAATACGAATTCACTGCTTAGAATACCAAGAACATATTCAGTGAGTAGTTACCGTACAATCAATTCCTTCTACCCTGCAATGTCATGATTAAATACAAGGCATGGAACTTGTGTCAAGCCTATCTTATTTAATCATTTGCTTTCCCATTCACTATGCTTAGTTCTATTTAATGTAAATTAGAAACTCCTTTCTAATTTCATTCACTCTGGCCAGAGATTCCTGAACTAGCATAAGTGGATCAGCATTGAACATTCTCTTCCTTCACTGGGAGGGGTAGATCCTTTATTGATCATACACTATCTTCGTGTACAAATTC
This sequence comes from Apium graveolens, assembly GCF_009905375.1. Taxonomy (NCBI): domain Eukaryota; kingdom Viridiplantae; phylum Streptophyta; class Magnoliopsida; order Apiales; family Apiaceae; genus Apium; species Apium graveolens. The sequence goes on along the minus strand of NC_133651.1, from coordinate 207,406,098 downwards.
CTATACCCAGTAGAGCCCTTATAATTGTCCCTGGAGACTAAGAACTAAACCAAAGCATAGTTCAGTGTACATAAGATGACTATGATGACCTCAAGTCTAAGGATACTTGTACAACTATCACTATGTGAACAACTGTTGACACGTGAGTGAACTCCATCAGTTGTTCAGCTGTGTGAGTCATGTTCGATGAACTTATTCTATAATAAGCACCTACATACTAGCTATAGTGTCACCACACAAATGTCTATGAGAACAGACATCCTTCATAATGAAGCAAGCATAGTATGTACCGATCTTTGTGGATTACTAATTACCAGTTAGTAATCCTACGACCAGGAAATATTTAAGTTTAGAGTTATCATCTTTTAGGTCTCATTATTATGATCTCATCATAATCCATAAAAAGCTTTACTCTAAACTATGGTATATCTTATTTAAACACTTAAATAGATAAAGCCCGCAATAAAACCAGAACAAGTCTTTTATTAATTTCAATGAAATCAAAATAGATTACATAAAAGTTATTCCTAAATCATCATACATGATTGGACTTATGACACATCTCTTTCAAGTAATGCCTCCAAATTTTAAGAGCAAACACAATCACTGCCAATTCCAAATCATGCGTGGGATGCTTTTGTTCATGCGGCTTTAGTTTCCTTGACGCATATGCTATTACTTTCCCGTGTTGCATTAACACACATCATAGCCCTTTATACGAAGCATCGGTGAAGATCAAAAACTCTCCTTTTTCATCCGGTAACACCAGCACTGGAGGGGTTACCAACCTCTTCTTTAACTCTTGAAAACTTTCTTCACATTTATCTATCCACACAAACTTCTCATTCTTTCTTGTCAACCTAGTCAATGAGACAGCAATCTTAGAGAAATCTTGCACAAACCTTCTATAATATCCGGCTAATCCCAGAAAACTTCTGACCTTGTAGGGGTCTTGGGCTTTTACCAATTCATCACAACTTCAATCTTAGCTGGGTCCACTTTAATTCCTTCTCTATTGACTACATGTCCAAGAAACTGTACTTCCTTCAGCCAAAACTCACACTTTGAAAACTTGGCGTATAACTTTTCTTTCCTCAGGATCTCTAAAGAAATCCTCAAATGCTCCATATGGCCTTCCTCCATCTTGGAGTATATCAAAATATCATCGATAAACACTATAACGAACTTATCCAAATACTGCTTGAACACTCTGTTCATAAGATCCATAAATGCAGCTGGCACATTCGTCAAACCAAACGCCATCACCAAAAACTCATTGTGTTCATATCTCATTCGAAATGCTGTCTTGGGTATATCTTCCGCTTTAATCTTCAGCTGATGATACCCAGATCTCAAGTCAATCTTGGAAAAACAAGTAGCTCATTTTAACTAATCGAACAAGTCGTCGATTCACGGTATAGGGTACTTATTATTAATCGTCAACTTATTCAACTCGCGATAATCAATGCACAACCTCATACTTCCATCTTTCTTTTTCATAAATAACACTGGTGCACCCCACGGGGATACAGTTGGGCGTATTACTCCTTTATCCAATAATTCTTGCAACTGTGTTGCTAATTCCTTCATCTCCACTGGCGCCGTACGATAGGGTGCCTTCGACACTGGTTCTATTCCAAAAGCCAAATCAATCGTGAACTCGATCTCTCGATCTGGAGGTTGTCCAGGTAATTCATCTGGAAACACATTGGGAAAATCTCTTACTATCGGAATATCTTCAATCCTTACAGATTCTCTCTCTACATCTTTGACATGAGCCAAATAAGCTTCGCATCCTTGACGTAACAATCTCCTCGTCTGAATAGCCGTTAAAAATTTCTTCTCATGTCTTTTTCCCTTGAATTTGATACCATCATTATTCTTTAACTTCACCTTCTTACTTTTACACTATTTGCGCCTCATGGTTTGACAACCAATCCAGTCCTAATATAACGTCAAATTCTCCTAACTTAAAAGGAATTAGGTCGGCTGAAAAGTGCCGACCTTCTATAACTACATCGCAATCGGGGTAAACCCTATTAATAATGACTTTCTCTTGATTTGCTACTTCTATAATTAAGTTGGGTTCAAGAGGGTACGCAACACATTTTAATCTATCAAGAATACTTTCAGAAATAAAGTATTTAGTGGCTCCAGAATCCATTAATACTTTTACTTCTACTGAGTTTATAACGAGCATACTGCCACCACATCCACGTCTTGCACCACATCTTTCATTGTCATGTTAAAGGTTCCAGCTCTGGGTTGAGATGTTGGTGCTGGGTGAAGCGGCGGTCTAGTAATCCTAAGAACATTTGCCTTTTGAACAGGCTCCTTGCAGTTTCTGGCCATATGGCCCACTTTTCCATACTTGAAATAGGGTAAATCAGGCTTCTTTGCTCAACTTGGGCACTCCAACGAATAATGCCCTTTCAGATTACACCTAAAACAAGTCACATCTAGCTTATTACATCTTCTCGGGTGTCTCTTCCCATAAACTTTACACTCTTGAATCTGAGGTGTACTATCATTTCCCGGTTGTCTGGCCTTCTGAAAACGATTCTTTTGAGCTCCATTCCCGGGTTTAAACTTCTGAAACTTTTGATTCTGGCCTCCACCATTCTTGCCAAACCTCGCTCTAAACTTCGAACTTCCTTGCTCTTGCTCCGAGCTCTCAATATTCCTTTTCCTACCTTCAATTTCTCTTTTTGCAGCTTCACGCTCTCCTTCCACTATCATTGCCTTATGCACCAAAGCGGCATAGTTCTTGATTTCCAATAGTGCCACTTGGCTCCGAATCCATGGCCTAAGTCCCTATTGGAACCTTTTGGCCTTATTCGCCTCCGTATTCACATACTCAGGTATAAATCTAGATAACTCCGAAAAGTTCACCTCATATTCTGCTACCGACATATCCTCTTGTCTAAGGTCCAAAAACTTCATCTCCAGCTGATCTTGCATATAACTTGGAAAGTACTTCAGAAACATCTCGGTAAACTTTTCCCACGACAAATCTTTCCCTTCAAGTAAAGACTTAGAAGATTCCCACCAGAAACTTGCCTCATCCTTAAGATAATAACTCACATACTGTGCTTTATTTTCATCCTTAACTTCTAATAGCTCAAATGTTTTCTCCATTTATCTTAACCATGACTGAGCTTTTATCGGGTCGGGAAAACCTAAGAACTCTGGAGGATGAACAGATTGAAAGTGTTTGAAGTTTCCAGCTTTAGGGGCTATGGGTTATTGCAAAAGCTGAGCAAGTCGACTCATCATGGTGGTATTTTGGTTCAGTTCTTGGTCTTGGGTTTGAATTTCTTTTTCTTGGTGATCTGGTGAGTTAGCCATTTCTTACAAACCTGATTGAGCAATTATTTAGCAATACGATAGCATGACATTGATATATTACAATAACATTTTACTACGAAATAAATTTTGCGGGTCTTAAGCTTTACCCAATTTTGCACATGCAATCCTATTACTATATAATTTCTCTTATCAGTTGTATTTTCTCATGGCACAGGGTACAATTTTACAAAATTTTAAACACGGTTGTATAGAAACATGGTAAGCGAAATAGTTATAAAGATTTCCAGGGTCCTCAATAGGAAACAAGATATATGATTGATTCAATAACCAAAGGTACATAGATAAAAGGTCTAATTATGATAAGTTCTGGAATAAGGTACAATAATATAGCAGGGTCAAACAGAGGAAAAACTGGAAAACATCCCTCTATCTACCCCTAACTTCTAACAACTACTACTACAAAGTTTCAAAATACAATACAACAAATGAAAAAGGGATCCCGGAATCTGACCAAGTATCCCAAGCCTACTGGCACTGAAAGGAAACAACTACGAGCTCCACCAAATGTCCCGCCTGATTAATACTATCATTTAATCATCCAGAATCTCTCTCAACACAACCAACATCCAACGAATGATCTTATGCAGCCTCCGGGCCTCAGCATCAACATCACTAGTGGATGGTCCCTCATCCAATCTCCTCCGGGAAACCTGCTCTACAATCTTAATCCGGACTCTCCACTCATCATTCATAACTGAAGTGCTCTTCCTAGATTCTCGAGCTAGCCTATCCACCAAAACTCCCAACTCAGGAATGCGGGAGTAAACAAAATCTCGATCCTGGCTAACTTGCCACCAACACTAGCAGGCACAATCCTAGGCATCTTAGACTCTGGCTCAGGGGCTGGGGTCTCTGACTCTGGCCTCAAGGGTGATATTTGCATAGGAATCTCACTACTCTCAGATGGATCCTCCTCTGGATCTGAACTAACATACACAGGCTCCTCTGAAGAGGGTGGAATGGGGTCCACTGGGGTACCGGTTAAACTAATCTCTGAATCAGAATCACTACCACTACTGGGGTCCTGAGAGAAAACATAAAACAACAACCAAGAAACAACGTTAGGGTTAAATAAAACTTCCAACTAACTCACACCCTAACTCTAGTTGCCAATTTAGCTCATTCACTTTCCTTAGAATATACCTAATAGTCTAACTCAACTTTATAAGAGTTGAACACTCTCACGATATAGATAGATAACCCAAAATACCCTTTTATCCTAACTTGTCTCAGGGACTAAATCATGTAGTTCTAATACCAACTTGTGACGCCCTCAATCTCGGGGTTAGGAAATGAGGACCCACACACCTTTAAACTATAAATAAATAAGCATAAACCCCGATTAATTAAAAACAGGATTAAACAGGATTAAGTTTGAGACAAGATTACAACAACCAACCAGATAATATATAATATAACCCAAAAAAAAATGAAATTTACATAATCGATTCTGACTTGGAACCGACGGATACCCATTGTATCTTTATAAACTTTTCGACTAAGCGCTCGCTCACATATAACATATACTACCTGCTCTGGCATCTGGAAGCCTACAACATGGTAGGGGCCACCAGGTACGCTCTTACGAGCAGTGCGCCTAAGTCTGGCCATCCTCTTGCTTAACTGCCATGGTTAGAACAAAGCATAATAAATGAGTATAAAACTCAACAAATAACTAAATGACAGTTCTATGATGCAATAAACAATATCTTTTCACAATTACTTTTAGGGCATTCTACTGAAACTCTCTAGGTGACAGATTTCGATCTTTGGGCTAGGGAAGGTTTATGAAGGGATAGTTGTACTTTCAAGAATCAAGGTTCAAGATAAGGTGAAAGCTGACATTCATCATCAATGGGATCTCAAGGATCTTTAAATAGAAAGTGAGAATCTATTCAACTCTGGGAATCAATTATTTGGTTGATAACAATATCAGGATCAGAAGCAGGGTTCACAAGCTGTACGCTAAATAATATCACAATCAACTCATTTCGAATAATTATAAACCATTTCATTTTCAAAGAATCAATTTTCTAAAGCAATGTATTCAATATCTTTTATAAAGTGATAAGGAACCCTTGATTGGATTACTTTAACTTTCAATTAATATCAATAATACGGGTGATCAGCCTGTACCAACCTCCATCTGGTCGTTAAGGTACCTATGGCATAATTTCAGCCTTATACTGGACTAGCCCCGCTAGTCTCTTATATGACCAGATTAGTCCCACTAGTCTCTTACGTCTCAATCCAATCCATCAGGTATTCTTTTGGAAAACCTTGTTTTGGAAAATAAAGGTTTTACTAAATTTATTTTATCTTTACTAAGAATATGAAATCATTCGGACTCTTTCAAGTCGAAAATTATTATTAAGATCAATTTCAGGGATTCAAAGAAATCAACATAATCAAGACAATCAAATACTAATATTATGGTCAAGATCAAATGACAATAAGGATCTTAAGTTAAGGAATCAAATCAATCTTAGAAATTATTACAGAACAAGGTATACAAAGGAAAGATATAGGTTGTTCAAAATAATATGCAAGGGTGTTCACAAAGGTTCTTACAAGTTTATCAAGAATTCAAGGTATCCAAGGAATTAATAGGCAATAAGGGTATGAATCAACAGGTTTACAGTAAGGGTTTAAATAATAATCAGATCAAATCATTTACAAGGATACTATCAGGGTATTTCAAGGTATCAATAACAGGCATGGTGCAAGAATCAATATCAGGGTTCAAGAATTAATAACATGTTATACATGTTTATAAAAGATCAATACTCAATCATGGCATCATCAGTATCCTTTCAATACAAACATATACGAGTAGGCAAAGTTACTTTCCTGATTCGCTTTCATGTTTCACAAGGGTTGAACTACTGCAACCTAGTACACCTTTCCCTTTCCTAGCCTGAATGCCCTCACGCTCCGAATCTACAATCCAAAATATCAAAACCCTAATTAGATTCCCATTCGACGTTCCCGGAATGCTTAACAATTTCCCTTTATCGTAATACCCTAAGAGTACTTATACTCGATCATATACACAAAACACGCTTATACCATAACTCGTATACTTTAACCAAATAGTCATTGAATCACATTTTGCGACACAATTATGACACACAACATATAATCCTTGTATCCAAACTCTAATATAATAACAATTTTACAGTCTTATATCAAGATGACTCAATCCTTCCTTTTATATTATTTAATTCGAACCAAAACAAACAAATAAACCACATAATTCTTAGAAATCTCACATGCATTCACTTAGTGACCTCTTTTACACCCTTAATCATTCGACCCTTACAACCAAACATTATCAAGTACACTCAATTATAATCAAACATCAGCAAACACAATTAATCCTCATTTAATAACATGCAAGTACAATAATCACTTACACAATCAAGTGTCATCCTTTCTAATCCAAAAGCCGAATCATAATCACAATCAAAACCCTTTTTTAATTATCAAAAATTCAAACCTAAAATCAACATAAAAACCATCCAAAATTGACATGCAACCAAGTAATCATTTCAATTATCACTAGTAGCGCATAATCCCATAAAAATTAACTTAATCATTTTCCAATCATAAGACCCATTTGGGTTTTTCAAAAAAATACACATGCACAAAAATTTTTTGACATGCAAAGCTTTAAATTACAATTTCAATTCACTTTGACCTTTAACCTGACCATTCAACTCATTTTATTTAGAAATCAAACAAAACTCACTTGATTATAATAAAACCTTACATGCATGCCATGAAATTTCCTTAGAAACAAAGATTTATATTCAATATCAAGTCTAACACTAAAACAAATATGCAACTCATCATTCAAAATCAAAAACCCCTTTTTAACATCAAAATTCGAACTATCATCGAACAAAACCAAAGAAAATATCACATGCATTCATCATTTTAGATCTTTAAACTACATCTCAAACTAATTTCTAAAAATAAACAACAACAAACCATTTACATCAAAAATTCAACTTAATCTCTTCAAAAATCAAGAACCTTTCGAGTTTTAAAAGAAACATCACATGCAATACTTAAAATGACTTTTTTTGAATAGGTAGAGCTCAGGCACGTATCATAGCTCACCATCGCTTCACCGGAGTTTATCACTGGTGGCGGTGGCTTCAGGTGGTGCCCCCATTCGGGGGTTTCCATCCACAAAAACCTCCGATTTACTATCGAACAACAGCAAGTATCACATGCATCAACCATTCATCACAAATCACGAAAATCAAAGTCAAAATTTGCAAGAGAACTTCGAACCAAGGTTCTCGGCTCAACATCACACCCGAACACACACACACGCATGAAAACATCTACACACACATGAGCAAAATTTAAAGCCTACATAGAGATTAAGAATGAAGTTTTATTGAAGAATCCACAGAAATTGAGTGAGGAAGAGAGGTGTACCAAGAGGGAGGGAGGGAGAGAGAGAGAGAGAGAGAGAGAGAGAGAGAGAGACTTCGAGAGTGAGTGAGAGAGAAAAAAGAGAGATATGAGAGAAAGTGAGAGAAGAAAGAGAGTAGAGTCGGGTGAAAGAAAAAGAAAGAGGAGGGGAGGGAGTATATATATTGATTTGGTGAGGATAAGATAGTCCTTTCACCATTCTTTTTTATTTCCTTTTTCTCTGTTCCTTTTATTCTCACTTTAAAAATGAATTTAAATAATGAATAACTCTCTCAGAAAAGATGGGATTGTAAAGAATAATAATTTTAGAATAAAGATCTCGAAATTACCTTTTAATCCATATTTTTAAAATAATCTTTTGAGTGTACGGTTGATTTATTACGGGTTTTACAAGATTGCGCTCAAAATAGAATTATAACTCGATAAAATTATTTTAAAATACACCGATCATAAAATAAATCCATCTATCATTGTTATAAAGTCTCTAGGACTATTTTGAAGATAACAAAATAACTTTCACACCTTGAACATACTCGGATAATTTTATAAAAACATTTAAAGGTCCAATAAACCTTAATTTAAATCAAATAAATCCCTTTAGGTCATTTAAAAATCAACAGAGCACATCATCAAGCATATTTTCAAGTGATAACACGTATTCATATTTCACGACTCGTACTCAATCACAAAATTTCCCTTTCTATTATTATTATTATTCCCCTTTTCGCGTAACGGATCGCGTTCTGCTTGACGGCCCGACGCTGAGCGTTTCAATTATGCTTCACAATAAGTCCTTTATACCAACTGACACGTCACTGAAATATAATACTTACTTAAATATTTCCATTCACATATCAACACATAGTTCACATTTAAATATTTTTAATCTCTTTTAAAACAGATCTCATTCTTCCTGACGGCCCAACAACACAGCTTATCCCCTAAGCTGACTCATCAAACTGGAACACGTCATTTTACGTTCCCAGATACTAATACACAATAAAGACAATTAACCAATAAAATTATTTAACTCTTTATTTAATCACATAATTTATAATTACACCACAGAATTATACTTTATTCACTTAATCACGCCGCGAAATTCCCAGTCGCTACAATCCTTATTGCTTCAAGTCTTGCAAATGGAGCAAGTTTCGTCGTAATCAATTCATTCTTCCCATAAGTATCCTTTTGCAACCAACCTTGCCTTGTTTCTGGTAACTATACCATTTTCATCCATCTTGTTCCTGAACACCCATTTTGTTCCAATTATACTTCTGTTCTTTGGTGCAGGAACTAACTCCCAAACTTTGTTCCTTTCAAACTGATTCAGCTCTTCCTGCATGGCAGATATCCAATCAGGATCCATTAGAGCTTCTTCAGTTTTCTTTGGTTCTACTTGAGACAGGAAGCATGCATGTAGGCACTCATTAGCAGTTGCACTTCTAGTTCTCATACCAGCAGTAGGATCACCAATAATTGCTTCTCTAGTGTAACTTCTATCCCACTTCCTTGTGTGAGTTAGTTCACTTGTGCCTTCATTATTTTCTTCATTATTGGTATGACTGGTAGATCCTTCTTCTCTTTCTCCCCTTGAGTTTGTGCTATCAAATTCAAGTGTTTGAGATGAGCTTCCATTCCCATGATTTTCATGTTCAGTAGTCTCTTCATTCATCATCTGTTATGCATTAGCTTCATCTTCTCCATGAGAATCACTATCAATGTTGAGATTTTTAAATGCAAGGGCTTCAACTTCATTATCATCAAGGCATTCCAAGCCTGGACACTTGTCATTATCAAAAGTCACATATGTACTTTCCATAATATTCTTTTGATTAATCACATAGACCTTGTAGGCAGTCCTCTTCAATAAATATCCCAGAAAAATTGCTTGAAAAACCTTTGAGTTAAATTTTCTCACATATTCAGAGTTGTCTTTTAAAATGTAACACTTGCTTTAAAAGACATGAAGATGCTTTACAGTAGGATTTCTCTTAGACATGATTGAGTAAGGTAATTTACCATGGGCCTTGTTAATGAGATATTTGTTTTGAGTATAACACGCAGTGTTAACTGCTTCTTCCCAAAAACTTGTTGGCATCTTGCAGCATTGTTCTAGCAGCCTCTACCAATGTTCTATTCTTTCTTTCAACTACCCCATTTTGTTGAGGTGTTCTAGCAGCAGAGAACTCTTGAACAATGCCTTTGTTTTTGCAAAATTCACTTAATGTTGCATTCCTGAATTCAGTTCTATCATCACTTCTTAATCTCTTTACACAGTTTTGATCTTCAGACTATTTTTCTATGTTCTTTATGTGCTCAATTATGATGTGTGGAGTCTCGTCTTTAAAGTGCATGAACTCTACCCAAGTGTATCTTGAGAAATCATCCACCATCACAAGTGCATATTTGTTCCTTGAAATTGATAAGACATTTACTGGCCCAAACAAGTCCATGTGAATAAGTTGTAATCGTGAAATTATAGAATTCACAGTTTTTGACTTGGGACTTGATCTTTTCATTTTTCCTTTCTTACAGGCGTCACAAATTTCAACTTGAGCAAACTCCAGATTAGGCATGTCTCTTACTAACTCCTTTTTGACCAAGGTGTTAATTGCCTTGAAATTCAAGTGAGACAACTTTTTATGGCATAGCTTGCTTTGTTCTTCTGATGCCTTGGTGTATATGTTAAGTGGCATTTATGTCCACTTAGAATGCTCTATAAAGGATTGAATTAATATTTTGTACTCAAGTTATTTGTGTTTTTAATGTGTTTTATAGTGTTTTTGCATTTTAGGCGTATAACAAGAATCAAGGTAATGTAACATTATTTTGGTGCTAAATTGTTGCTAGGAGTGTGTCTAGGAAGATTGCTCAAGGATCGCCAACTCAAACCAGCAAGAAAAACAAAAATTAGGATTTTATTCCTGAAGGGCAGCGCGCCCTCGCTGTAGAAGCACGCGCCCGCGCTGAGATGCAGATTTGCAACGCGACCGCGCTGGTGAAGCACGCGGCCGCGCCAGGTCGGGATGACAGAATTCTGTTTCTACTTGGATTCTGAAAGTTTGAAGCCCTGGTTGATTTTACAGCATATATAATAAAAACTTAAGATCGTTTTTCATCACAAGATGTTCTAGAGCTTAAGGAGAAGGCGTAAGAAGACCGTATAGCACAATTCAACGAAGGCGAAAAAACCCTAGTTTAATCTTGTGATTCTTTGTTCTAAGTTATAATCTTGGATGCTAGTTTTCTTATTTGTGAATAACCTATATTCTTGTTACGTACTTGGTTTATTATTTATTCAATATAAAGACTACGTTTATTAAACCATACTTTTATCGGAACCCACGTTGATGATGAGTCCGATTATGGGATAATCGTTATCGTGGGGTTTTAACATATTTACTTATGGATTTCTTTAATTAATTTATTTCGATACCTTAGTGTGCGGTGATTGTATGATATCCTAGCATTGGTTGTGTTTATTCGTCTTATGAGCGTCGCGAACTTATAAGACAACATATTAATCTTTAATGAAGTGAAAGTGAATTAAGAGGTTTAGAACTTGCCATGCTAGCATAGGTTCATGTATTGTCATGCATGATTCGTAGGTAATTTTAACCATCTTACTTGCCCTATGTAATGACGATAGATAAATTGCCCCGTTATATTGTCAAATTTTATAGACATATAGGGTCTCAATTTAATTGGTGTTTATTTAGCTTCTATCTCTTTTGTGGATGTCTGGTAGTAGGGTATTCGTGCAACGAAATTGGCGTTTACTAGTTTCATGTTATCTAATTAGTGTCATCACCATTGCATGCTAAGGTTAAGAACAAAGAGGCTATTGAATGAAGTAGTAATGAAGTTAGAATCCCATGTTGTGTCATATAGTAAAATAATCATTTTTAATCTCTTAGTTAATGTTCTTAGTTTAATCTCTTAGTTAATCGTAGTTATAAATAATCTCAATTTATGATCATCTTAGCATTGAATAATAACCATAACATTATTGCATAAGTACATCAATTAAAATAACCTAAACCATTCTCTGTGGGAACAAACTAGAAATAATTCTATATTACTTGCGATCGCGTATACTTGCATGAATATTAGCGCGTATTTTCGTCCTAATAGTAAAAGCAACAAATACCATCCTCATTTGTTGAGTCCAAGTCTGCAACAAACAAGCTTCCTTTCCTTGCTCCTTTTAGAGCAACTTCATTGGTTTTCTTGCTGATGAAAATACATTCTTCTTTGTCAAATAAAACTTTAAAACTTTTGTTTGCAAATTGACTGACACTGAGAAGATTTACTTCAAGACCAGCTACCAATGCTACACCATCAATAACAACATTTTCAGAAATAATCTTGCCATAACCCATCCAAAGGTCACCAAGGGGCCATCTTTCACCTTAAATTGTGATAGCAGGGCCTTACCACCTGTCATATGTCTGGAACATCCACCGTCTATGATCCATATGACCTTCTTCATTTTTCCCTGCACACAATGAGTTTTAAGTGTGTTTAGCATCCCAAACAGTGTTGGGTACTTTCTTCATGTTAACTGATTTAGCAGAAGTAGAATGAGTTATTTCAGATAAAATATAATTCATTGACTGTTGTGCATTTTCCCTGTCTATTGTAGACCCGATTTTTATTTCTTTGTGGTCTACTCTCAACTTGTGGTAACTTTTCATCACTTTCAAGTTGCAAGGGATGTAATTAAACTTGTCACAGAATGAGTAGGGATCATTTGGATCTGCTTCATTGTATTTGCAGGCTCCTTCAACTGGCTTGCTAACAACCTTTTTGCAAAGGTGAGTTAGGTGATTCACAGAGCCACATTTCTCACATTTCTTTCTTGGAGCATCTGCAATATAAGCAAAATTGTTGCTTTTGTTTATCCCAATCTTCCCATTTCTATTTTTCTTCTTCTTTCTTGCATCTTCAGTTCTTGTTTCCTTGACAGGTGTCTTGGCATTTTAGTTTTCCATGAGCTTTTCTTCAGATTTGAAAGATTGAGTTGCTTCTGCATTTTTCTTCTCATTATCTTCATCAACAATTTCTTGCTTTATAATCAACCCTTCTTCACTGAAATTAACTTCACATGCCTTGAATATAGGTGAAACAACCTTTTTCAGCATAACTGGAACATTTTCATTTTCTGTTGTTTTTCTTTTGTCACATGTATCTTTCTTCTTGTTGTTCAAGGCATCATAATCAAGACCGATAGCAATATGCGCACATGGCATGTTCTTCTCATGATATTTTTCAACCAACTTAGATGCATTCTTGAAGGACTTTAACTTGACTTCATCCTTTTTCCAGCTTCTCCCTTAACACTGCTTCAATTTCATTTGCACACTTGAGCTTGTTCTTTAGATATACATTTTCTTGCTTAACAGCTTCAAGCTCTACCAGTAAAAACTTAGTTTCTTGTTTCTCATTTTCAAGCTTCGAATTTATCTTTATCAGTCTGCTAACTTCTTCATTAGCAGCAACCATACGTGTATGAATATGAAACATTTCTGTGCTCATCTTCTCTACAGTTTCCTTATATTGACTCACATTTAAATCAATGGTAGTAAGAGTTGGTACCTGTGATTTTTATGAGGATAACTCTCCTTGCTCCAAGGCCATTAGTGCATAATTACCAACTTCCTCATCTTCATCATTATCTGAGTCATCCCAACTCTTTCCCTCTGTAATATAAGCTTTGCTTTGCTGTTTCTTTCGAAGAGCTTCATACTTTGCTTCCAGTTCAAGATAAGCTTTGTCTTTCTTTGCTTTCTTGGGTTTCATATATTTTGTAGCAAAATGGCTTAGTTCATCACAATTGAAGCACCTTATTTTTAATCTGTCAATAGATCCAGTTTTGTAACCATTTTTGACATCAATTGTGTCCTTTACCCTTGAAGAATCTTGGCTTCTTTACTCTAATGTTGGAGAACTTCCTTGCCAGATAGGCCATTGACTGATCAAGCTCATCAAGTTCATTCAGGGTGTAAAACTCATCTTCTTCCAATTCCAGTATGACTTACTCCTGTGAATCATTGTTTCTTTGCTCACTGACTGAGGCAACTGGAGTCTGGGATCTTGGCTCATCATTAGAGGTCTGGCTTTCATTAACAATTAGAGCACTTGAACCATCTACCACATGCCCTTGACTAGCTCTTAATGATTTCCTTTGAACCATCTCTAATTCATATGTCTTTAAGATTCCATATAGAACTTCCAGTGTTATTCTGCTCAAGTCTCTCCCTTCTCTAATTGCTGAAATTTTCTGTTCCAAATGATTAGGGAGTGTAAACAAAAACTTCAAGTTCACTTCTTCATTTTTATAGTATTTGTCATGCAGCTGAAAGTCATTTATCAGCTTGGTAAAACTTTCAAACACATCAGTGATACTTTCTTTTGGCTTAGCCATGAAACCCTCATACTATAAAAATCAATATCCTTCTTTGATTAGATCTAACTTCCTAAGTTCCTTCACAGATTATTTCAATCTTTTCCCAAATCTGCTTAGCAGTGTCACAGTTGACAATGTTATTGTATATTACATTATCAAGTGACTCTATCAATATTAGCTATAAGCCACTATCTAGGGAAACTTTTTCTTTCTCAGGCTTAGTGTACTCAGAAGGATCTTTGGGAGCATGATAAGCTGGAATGACCATATCACCATCTGTAGATTCCTCAACACTAACCATAGGAGTGAATGGCCCATTTTTGAGAATCTGAATGTAGAGTGGATTGGCCATCCTGATAAACAGCAACATTTTCTTCTTCCATAGAGTGTAGTTAGTTTTATCAAAAGTAGGGATTTTAATGCTACTAATTTTCTGTGTATTCATTCTTCGAAGATCTTGAATCTGTTTACTTTCAGATTTTGCTCTGATACCTGTTAGGTCACACAACACTATAGAAGGGGGTTGAATATAGTGTTTATACAATCAAATCGATTTAGAACACAAGTATGTAACAGTAATCAAGTTTATTCAAAATAATAAGCTCTGTTACAAAGTAGGTTAAACTACTCTCTCAGTGATGGACAATATCACTAAGAGCTGCTAGGTTACAATGAATAATGTTCTCGTCAATCATAACACATATAGTGTAAACCCTAAGTTGTGTTTATATAGTACACAGTTACAAGATATTTTCTAATTGATATGGAATATAATTTTGTCTCCTAAAATATATCAATCAGATATTATCTTCTACAAGTCTTCTAGTTGTCCAACTCTTCATGCATATATTCTTTTGTTTTAGTCCAGATCCTCTCCTGTAAATCAACTGCATTCATTATCTAAAGTACCCGCACTTAAGTCCTGATATAAATCCTGACGGCCTTAAGTTCTGATATAAGTTCTGACTTCAGTAAGTTCTGATTTCCAGTAAGTACTGATAAGTCATGATATTGAGTTCTGAAACTAAACACAAATCAGATTAGACATGATATCTCAAATATATCTAATAATCTCCCCCAACTTGTAAATTATGAAAAATATACAAGTTAATAGATTTGATGATGTCAAACACATTTAAGTATAAATGTAATGAGAGTTTAATTAAACAACTAACTACAACTTACAGTCCTTGCAGCTTTTACCAATTTTACTGAGTCAATCTGAATCCAAAGTGATTCTTGACAAAGTTTGATATCAGCTTCTCTTCTGTATTTCTCAGGACTTGAGCTAATGTAGCATTGACTTGCTTCATTTCTTCATCTTGACTTCCAATCTGGTAGATTGCAGTCATAAGTGCTGAGATGTGATTTATTTCAAATCCATCACCAAGTCTGATTACTCTTGGATGAGATGAGTCTTCATTATAACACAGACATTTCTCTTTCAGAATAACTTCAAGTTTAGCAGAATTCTTCTTCATTGGAATTTCACTTCCATCATCTTCAACTATCTTTGGAACAAATTCTGCAACCCTTGATCCAGAGATTCTGGCTTTATCCCTTATAGTCTTCATGATGAAATTTGACCATCTTCTGGTAATCTCAGACTTTATCTCCGAAAGATAATGAAAGAATTGAAGTTCTTTCAAATATTTGTTCAGCACATATGATTCTGACATTCTGTATGTTCTTCCGTCTTTAAGAAATAGAATCAGCTTTTCTTTGACATTACTCTTATCATGAGCATCCATTACCACTTGAACAGATATAACCTTGTCAAGGTATTTTTGTGTAACTTCCTCAAGAGGTTTGTCAGTTAATAAGAATGGATCTCTGGTAATTACTTCAACTCTTATTTTGATCTTGGCTTCTTCAGAACCTAATCCAGCTCTGTCTCTTACTTCTCTGGCTTTCAATTCAATAGTCATGAAATTAGATAGTAGCTGATGGTTTAACATTTTTCCATAGGAGTTTCTTCTTATCAGTAACTGTCATCTTGCCCAAATCAACTTGAGCTCTGTCAGAGGTTGATGTCTTGATGACTTGTTCAGGATTGCAGATTCTTCTGTAGCTTGTTGTTCTTCACTCTAAACAACTTGAGCTATGTCAGAGGTTGTCTTAGATTCTTCTGTTATCTTCTTTCTTTTCATAGTTTCAACGGTTTCATCTTCTGCAGCTCTATCATCAAAAACCTGAACCATTTTGCACACAGGTTTCATCAGGATTTGAGGAATCTTCATCTCCTGTTCCTTTGTTGGTTCATCAATCTTTCCTTTCCCTTTTTCCTTGGGATCAATTTCAACTTGTCATCTTGTCTTGGGCTTTGAAGCCTCAAAAGTTGACCTTTCCTTGATCACAATGCCTTTTGCCTTTGGCCTTGGAGGTTTATTTGCATTAGAAGCTTTAGATTTAAGATTTGTCTTCTCAGCTGCAAATCTAGCTTCTTCCCCCTTTAGAGTCTCTAAATCTATTCCAGGATTATGCTTTAGAAATAATCTTCTAGCAATCTATTCATCAAGTGTCTGAATCTTGGGATCCTTATAGTAGACAGTAGTCTCCCTTCCCTTAAGCTTCAGAGTTTGTAAAAACTTCTGAGAGTCTTGACTTCCTCCTTGAATGAGAATATCAGAACTTGATATCAGACTTTGATTATCAGAACTTGCTTTCAGAACTTGAGCATTCACAGCTTCAGAACTTGTATTCTTCTGTGTAGAAGATTTGCTAGAATTAGAAATTAGTTTTTGTGAAGAAACTTTGCTGCTTTGCCCTTGACCTTGACTTTTTCCCTTGCTAGGGTTTCCCTGGTCATTTTCTTTATCATCCTTCTTCTTCAGTATTTGAATAGTAGAGCATTTGGACTTAGCTACCTTCTCCCCCTTTTTGGCATCATTTGATAGGATTAGAGAGAGAAGAAGTTCCACTGAAGATTGGATCTCATTCAAATGAGTCTATTGAGCAGCTTAATTGTGTAGGACCTCAACCAGTTAGGCCTACTGCTCTTCTTGAACTTTCTCAATAGATTCAACTTTCTCTTGAATAGGTCTGATAAACCTCTTCTTGTCTAGCTTGATCTCCATGTCCAGCTTATCAGCTTTTTCCAAAAGTTTATCAACCTTTTCATGAGTAATAGAGTGCTGACCCTGAAGATTTTTAGTACTGAGAGCTGTGAATTTAAGTTGAGCTTTGAAGTCAGAATTTTTCAACAACTCGTCAGCTTTTGCAATATGATCTGTCAGAGCTTTTGAGCTTGGAATGGATTCAGACTCATTCCACTTCTTGGTCCATTCAACTCCTCTATGAGTTTCTTCCCAAGGAACAGGAGCTTCTTCTTCAACATATTTCAACAGTTCCTCCTTTCCAAGAATTGGAGCTAGAGTGTTTACTAGAGCTGACTATCCAGAACTTGCTAGAAGCTCATCATTTTCTGAAAACACAAGAGTGTATATGGCTATAGGAGATTCTGGTATAACTTCATCTGTTTCTACATCCAGAATTGGAGTAGTTGGTATTTCAGCATTTAATGGAGAAACGGGTGGAGTTGTAACTTATCCTTGTGGTGCTTCCAGAAACAAGACAGATGGAATGTTCAGCCTATGAATGTCAATTTCAGGACTTAATCCTGAATCTTCAACTGTAATAGTTTCTTTGATTGGAGAGATAGGAGGTGTGATCGTTGTATCTTGAACAGTGTCTTCAGCAGCTGGAAGGGCTTCAATGACTGTAGGTTCTGATGAGATCAGAGATTCTTGATCCCCTTCCTCAGCATCTTTAGCATCCTCATATTGAAGTTGTGCCATATGCCTACCTGCTCTCATCTTCCTTGATCTTCTAGATGGAGGAGTGACTTTATCTGTATCAGAACTTGAAGGTCTTTTCCTTTTCAGAATTCCAGAACCCTCAGCTTCATTCTCTTTCCGAAAAATTACCTTTCCAGCTTCTATCTCCTTTTGAAGAAGTGATTCTTCAGCTGTTATTGTCACAGGTTCTGATGCATGAACCTGGACTTGCTCATCTTCATCTGATTCATCCCTCGGAATTATCTTTCTTCTTCTCCTTGGTGGAGATTGAGGAACAGATTTTTCTCTTGAAGATTTTACAACTTGCACCTTTTGGGAAGTACCAGAGGTTGGTTTGGTAGTAGGTGCTGATGGTTGTGGTTGAGAAGATTATGCTGGTTGAAAATAGGTTATGATAGTAGGCTGTGGTTGTGGTTGAGAGGATTGAGCTGGTTGAGTATTGGTAGGTTGTGTAGGTGGAGGTTGTGCTAGTGCTACATCAGGATTTATGGTATTGTATGTGTGAGGATCAGAATTTACTAAGAACTATTTTACAGATTGAGGAATTTGGAGGGTTCTTAGTACATTCTTCTTATTATCAACAGATAATAAGTCTGTGAAAGCCCTTTTAGCCAGTTTAAAAGATTGAATTGACTCACTAAAGTTTTTGGGCTTATCTGAACAACAAAAACTGTAAATGAGTTGACAATATCTAGCAAAGTAAACAGTATTTGGGTCCTCATTCATCCTATCCCCAATAAAACCCAAAATAGCAGTAGCATAATCAAAATGAGTTTGATTAAGAAGTGCATACCCCATTTGCTGACTCAGAATTGGAATGGCATCAAAGTTGGAGCATTTGTTGGCAAAAGCTCTAGTGATGCAGTCAAAGAAAAAACTCCACTCCCCTATAATGTATGGCCTTTTCAATTGTCCCAGCTTGGACAAACTTTTCTCATAGACAAGATTGGCCATCATACTTTGTAGAAGTGGCTCCTGAATCTGAGTATTAAAAGTGCAATTTTCTGGCAAGTGTAGAGCTTGTCGAACAGTTGACAAGTTAACTAGATGCTCATCTTCCCCTGTTGTGAAGATAATGCTTGGGGACCCATTTTCACCACCATCATCATATACCCCAGTCCTCCAAAACTCTAGTATTTGTGTTCCTGAGAGTAATTATGGTTGGGTCAGAGCATACACAATCTCACTGTTAGCAAGAAAGTCCTGAACGAAGTGAAGATCTGAAGGAGCATTGTCCTTGCTGAGAATAGCCATGTAGTTGTTGGGGACGAAATTGGCTCCATTAAAGATAACGTCCTTAGGTGCCATATCTGTAAGAAATTAAGTGAAAAAATTGTGTGTTTGCAAGGTGTTTGATAAAATGCCTGTAAGAAATAGCTTCAGAGAATATTAGAGAGTGAGAGAGAATAAGAGAGATTATAAAATAAGAATAGTAGGTAAAAGATTGTAAAATCTTTTAACTCTCTTATTTATACACTCCACGTGACAACGGCTATTTTTGTGAAGCAGAACAGACTTTTTACACCTGGCAGCATGGAAACAGTCAAAACAGTAATGAGTGGGCACGGTAAACGTGTAGTAATTATTGCTCACATGATGTTACCAAAACAAACACGCAACCCATTAACCAAATGATTATCACTATTTTTATCTCACTTAATTATTTTATGACAAAATATAACCGTTACAGTAAGTACTAAAAATAAGTCAAGTAATTAAATAATGCCATGTAAGCATCAGAGTTTCCAATCAAGATTTGCATCAGAACTTGACTATTATAAGAATTTAACGGTCATCGGAACATGGCTTCTGTACTCAAAAAGTGAATGACTGTTTCTGTGATTCTACACACAAATACTGACTGGTTTCTTTAGAGTTTAATCATCATAATTTTCATCAGAACTTGTCCTCAGAATTTATGCAAATAATACTTAACTGTTTGTCAAAAACAACTTAATCACCACAGTAATTTTCATCATTCATATGGAGTGATAGTGTGTGTATTTGCAAATGATCAGATAAAGATTAAAGTCTGGTAAACTTTAGATATCTTAGAAATAAGGCATAACTAAGAAAAATGCTTAAAATCTGTCTTTAATTTTGAAGTCTGCTATAGAATAAATTTATACAAGAGTCCACCTCAACTATTTGTGCTCATTTTATGCATCTTTTGACATTCTTTTTAAAGTGGCTTCTTAGTGTAAATGAGTCACAACTGCTATCAGAATTTAGGCTATTATCAGAATATTTTTCCAGTAATCAGAGAATGTGAAAAGTCACCAAGAAAAATTTATTTTAATTTCTAATGCATATAACTTAATACCAGCAATGAACTTGGGTCTTCCATTTCACATATTTACTCTAGATCTCAAAGGAGTACCTGATTTCAATTTTTTTTGGATAAGTGAGGCTTATCAAGCATGTAGTTCATCCTTAAGATTTACTGACATCAGAATTTGACAGATAAGAAATAATAATCTAGTTTGTGACTTAGTAATAAGATATAAGAAGTAAATTTGACTAAGATCAAAATCAGAGTTTGCTTGTGTTATGGATTTCCACATAAACAACTAATTCAAACATGGGATACATAGTTTGTTAAAGACTACTAAGTCAACATCTAGAAAAGTAATCCTCATTGGATTGAATAGTCACAGAACATTCAACACACTATCAGAGTATATAGAATCACATCAGATAATAATCAGTATTTAATATGATACAATTTAAGCACAGATTACATTGAGATAAGACAATCTGTAAACACTGATCATAAAGTCTGATGCATGAGAATAAAAACTAAATAGATTTTGAGAAAGAACCTGAAACCATTCCAAGTTCATTTACCAGTCTTGTAAAAGTAGCTTCATATAGAGGTTTTGTGAAGATATCTGCTAGTTGTTGATCTGTTGGGACAAAATGCAATTCCATTGTACATTGCATCACATATTCCCTTATGAAATGGTACCTAATGCTGATGTGCTTTGTCATTGAGTGTTGAACTGGATTTCCTATCATAGCAATAGCACTTTGATTATCACAGTAAATGGGTATTTTAGAAAATTCTAACCCATAGTCCAGTAACTGATTCTTCATTCAAAGAATCTGTGCACAACAGCTTCCTGCAGCAATATATTCTGCTTCTGCAGTTGATGTGGAAATTGATTTCTGTTTCTTGCTAAACCAAGAAACCAATCTGACTCCAAGAAATTGGCAGCTTCCACTAGTCCTTTTCCTGTCAATTTTGCATCCTGTAAAATCTGCATCTGAGTAACCTATTAGCTTAAAATTTGATTCCCTGGGATACCACAATCCTAGATCAGCTGTACCCTTGAGATACTTAAAAATTCTTTTCACAGCTATTAGATGAGGTTCTCTTGGATCAGCCTGAAATCTTGCACAAAGACAGGTAGCATACATGATATCAGGTCTACTTGTAGTTAAATAGAGTAAAGAGCCAATCATACCTCTGTATTTAGTAATATCTACTGATGCTCCAACATGTTTATCTAACTTGGTTGCAGTGGCCATGGGAGTGGATGTAGTTGAACAGTCTTGCATTCCAAATTTCTTGAGTAAATTTCTGGTGTACTTGGATTGATTTATGAAAGTACCTTCTTCATTTTGCTTGACTTGAAGTCCTAGAAAATAGCTAAGTTCTCCCATCATACTCATTTGATATATTGACTGCATTAGCTTTGCAAACCATTCACAGAGTTTGGCATTTATAGAACCAAAGATGATATCATCAACATATATGTTAGGTCACACACACTATAGAAGGGGGTTGAATACAGTGTTTATCACAATCAACTTGAATTAAAGAACACAAGTAACAGAAAACAAGCTTTATTAAACTTTGTTACAATATGGAACTGTCCTCTCTCAGTGATGAACAAATTATCACGAGAGCTGCTAGGGTTACAATTAATAATAACTTCGATTATGATAACACATATAGTGTAAACCCTATGTCTGTATTTATATACTACACAGTTACAAGATAATCGCTAATTGATATTGAATATGATTCTGTATCCTAAAATATATCAATTAGTTATCTTTTCTTCCAAGTATTCTATTCTTCATAGAATTCCTTCTTCATGCATATCTCTTCTTGCGTTTGTCTTGATCTTCTTTCCTCTCAATCAGCCGCCTTCCTTATCTGAAAGTCTCCTTAAGTCCTGATATTATCTCCTGATAAATATCTCCTAATCACTTAAGTTCTGACAACTTAAGTTCTGACTTCAGTATAAGTGTTGATTTCCAGTTAAGTACTGATTTGTCCTGTTTAAGTAAGATCTGAAAACTAAACACAAATCATATTAGACATGACATCACCAAATATATCTAACAATCTCCCCCAACTTGTAAATTAGCATAATATACAAGTTTAACAGATATTTGATGATGTCCAAAACATTAAGTACAAATGCATGAGAATTTGACTAGATAACTACAACTTACAGTCCTTGTAGATTTACCATCTTTAACTTCTGATAACAGCTTCAGTCTATATACACATCAGAATTTAGTAGTTGTAGATCTTGACTTGGCTTCAATTACTGATCTCTTTGATGTCAGGAGTTGTTCTGAGATAGTTCTTTAACAAACATCTCTCAGCATATTCAAGTTCATTAACCATCCTCCTTTTAGCATTCTTCAATTCAACTGTATCTTCACCAATTTGAAAGATAGCAGCCCTGAGATCATTTATTCTAGCTTTTCTTATGTCCTGATCTAGTCTGATCAAATATGCCTTGTCAGACTCAAGATTTAATTCCACAGCTTTATAACCCAAAAAGGTAGTTATAATCTTAGCAGAGTTAGGCTTCATCTCGACAATATCACCTTTGTGATCTCTGTACTTGGGAAAGTATGTGCTGTCAGACTTCACAGAATAAAGCTTCTTCTGTCTCTGAATTTGAGTCTTCAAATAATTTGCAGCATCATCTGTTAATATGTTCTTCACTTAAAATAAGAATAGAACATGTTCTAGTTCCTCATAATACTTCAGTGGTACAGCATTCTGCCTAATATGGTATACCCTTCCATCTGTCATAAAATATAACAAGATGTGTTCTTTCAAGAAGGTATGGTAAACCATCTATACAGATTCATGCTGATTCAATCTTTCAGGAGTTGCTCCAACACCTGGTTCACTTAAAGAAGTTGGATCATTGGTTGTGTTCTGTATTCTTCTTTCATCAGCACTACCCAATCCAGATTTATCTCTTGCTTCTTTTCCTGTAACCACTCTTGCTTCAAAACCACTTGTTGCAGTCTTCAAAGGTTGAGTCTGTTTAGCTTTGGTGAATCCTGGTAGGAGTAATTTTGAAGGTTTAACATGAGCAATGTCAGAGGTTTCCTTTAACTTATCTTCTGATATCAAGTCAACTTGAGCTATGTCAGAGGTTGCTTACTTCAGTGTCATATCAGAACTTACTATATCTTGACTCTGAACAACTTGAGCCATGACAGAGGTTGTTTGAGAAATCTTCCTTGAAATCAGAGTAAGATTAGCATCTTCATCAGATATTTCTTCATCCATAGTAGGCACATAAACCTTTACAGGTTCACCAACTTTTTCTTTGCCATTGGACCTTGAATCTATCTCCATTTGTGATTTGGCCTTAGTTGCCTCAGGATTTATCCTTTCTTTTATCACAATGCCTTTAGCCTTAGGAATTTTCTTTTCAACAACAGAAGCTTCAGATTTGGGGTTAACTTTTTCTAACTTAAGTCTAGCTTCTTCTTCCTTTAGACTCTCAAAATCCATTCCTGGATTTTCTTTCAGAAATAACTGTCTTGAAATTTCCTCATCAAGTTCCAGATATTTATCATAACTTATCCTTTTACCAGTATCAGAACTTATTCTTCACCCAGTATCAGAACTTATTCTTTGACTCATAGTTCCAGTTCTACTTAATGAAAGACCTTTACCTTGACCATGACCTCCACCCATTCCAGAGTTTTCCTGGTCATCTTTCCCATCATCCTTTCCCTTCAGTGTCTTAATAGGTTTGCATTTGGACTTAATTACTTTCTCCCCCTTTTTGGCATCAGCAGGTAAAAGAAGATAGACAAGCAATTCCACTCAGGATTGGATCTCATTGAGTTGAGATTGCTGAGAAGCTTGATTCTTAATAATATCATCAATCTGAGCCTGTTGCTTCTCTTAAGTTTTCTCAATGTGGCAATTCTGTCAAAGGCAGGCTTGAAAAACCTATTCTTTTCAAGTTTCACATTCATATCTTGCTGGAGTAAAGTTTCTTGAATTTTATTCACCTTGGAATGAGTGGTTGAGTGTTGACCTTGAAGGTATCTAGTACACAATGCAGTAACTCTCAGCTGTGCCTTGAAATCATCATTAACTAACATCTCGTCAGCCTTTGCCAAGTGCTCAGCAAGAATTCTTTCATTTGGAACAAAGGTAACTGTGTTCCATTCCTTAGTCCACTCCTGTCCTCTAGGAGTTTCACTCCAAAGTACTGGTGCATCTCCTCTAACAAACTTTTTTAACTAAATCAGCTTTTGAACGAGCTTGTAGAGGTGCATGCCCAGATGGACCAGCTGCATCAGCATCTACAATGGCAGCAGCTTCACCAGTAACTTCATCATTAGCAGCATCAAAATTTATAGAATCAGCATCATCAGCTTCTTCTGATAAAAGAATAGTATGAGTGGCTATTGAGGCTTCAACATCATCCTCTAAGTGTTGATCTCCAACTAAGTTCTAATCAACAGCCAAATCTTGATGCCCACCTAAAACCTGATTTTCATCATCCAGATTCAGAATAGGTGTAGTAGGAATATCTTCATTAAAATCAGCATCCAGAATTGGGGTTGTTGGTGGAGTGATTTGAGCTGGTGGAGCTTCCAAGTACATAACCTCAGGCACAATCAGGTTGTGAATATCAATCTCAGCACTTGTGCCTGGGTCTTCAGTATGTACTGGTTCATTTACAGGAGACATAGGAGGAGTAGGCAGTCTGTCTTGAGTAGTTTCTGGTTGTACTGAAGGAAGTAATTCAACAACAATTGATTTGTTGGGATCAGTGATTCCTGACCCCCTTCCTTACCTCTTTCTTCCAAAGTTTCTTTAGAATGTGATGATATACTGACAACCCTCCTGGTTCTTTGCTTTTATGTCTCTTTGCAGAATTAGAGACTTTGGGAGCTTTATCAGAATTTAGCTTTCGAAGCCTTTTTAGGGGCCTAGAACTCCCAATTTCAACATCATCTGAGAAGAGACCTTCTCAGCTTCTACAACAACAGGTTCTGATACTGGAACATGTTCCTCACTGTCTGACTCATCCCTCAGAACAATCCTCCTTCTCTTATGTTGTGTCTGAGGTACAGTCTTTGTCCTCTTTGGTTTGGAAGATGAAGGCCTCACAGAATGTGCTGATGGTGAAGGTTGAGATGTCTGTGATGGTTTCAAATATGTCCTGATGGAGGATTGAGTAGGTTGAGGTTGAGAAGTTTGAGGTGTAGGTGTGGTATGTTCTGATGGTTATTGTGGTGGCTGGGATGTGCTGGTGGGTTGAACATCAGGGTAAACAGATGTGTAGGTTTGAGGATCAGCATTTACAAGAATCTGTTTTACAGACTGAGGTATCTGTAAAGGTCTAACCATTGTTTTCTTAATGTCAGCATTTAACAAATCATTAAAAGCCCTTTTGTAAGTTTAAAGGGTGGAATTAAATCAGTGGTAGGTTGGGGATCATCAGCATAACAAAAATTATATATAAGCTGACAGAATCTAGCAAAGTATACTACATTCCTATCCTCTGTCATCCTATCCCCTATGAATCCTAGCACAGCACTTGCAAAATCAAAGTGAGTTTGATGAATAAGAGCATACCCGATTTGTTGACTCATAATTGAAATGGCATCAAAGTTGGAGCACTTATTGGCGAATGCCTTAGTGATACAATCGAAGAAAAAACTCCATTCCTTCCTGATATTTTCCCTTTTCAACTGTCCAAGCTTGCCCAAACTTTTCTCATAGCCCAAACTGGCCATGAGATGCTGTAGAACAGGGTCCTCCACTGTTGAAAAAGTACAGCCTTCTGGTAAGTGGAGAGCTTTACAAACTGCTCCAGGAGTAACCACATGCTCAACATCATTGACTTCAAATACGATGCTTGGAGTACCAGTAGCACCACCATCATCAAAAATCCCAGTCCGCCAAAATGTCAGAACTTGTTGGCTTGAAATAGTTTGAGGTTGGGTCAAAGCATACCCAATCTCACTATTTGCTAAAAAATCTTGCACAAAGTGCAAATCTGAAGGAGCTTCAGCCTTGTTCAAGTTTGCGGCATAGTTGTTTGGTACAAACTTGGCTCCATCAATAATTAAATCCTTGGGTGCCATGAGAAATAAGTGAGAAATAAAATTGCCTGTAAGATGTTTGATAAAATGTCTATTAAGAAACCGTCAGAAAAAGTGAGAGAGAATAAGAAAAGAGAGAGAGTAGAGTAAAACTGAAAATAAAAGATTTAAAAGTCTTTTATCTCTTTTACTTAGACACCCCACGTGACAGCAGTTAAAAAGTAGTGGAACAGACCTTTACACCAGTCAAACATGCAGCAGTTAAGGCAAAAATTAATGGGCAAGGTAAATAAGCAATTATTACTTATCACATGCAGTTTTTCAAGGAGAAAAACCGTCCCACTTACCAAGTAATCCCATTAAATAAATGATTATTACTGCTTTATCTCTCATAAACCAATATTAAAAAATTGTGATCGTTGAGGTAATGACCAAAAATAAACCAAGTAAATAAATACTGCCACGTAAGCATCAGAACTTGATTATTATCAGAATTTAACAAGTCATCAGAACTTGATTATTATCAGAATTTAACAGGTCATCAGAATATGAAACGAGTCAACAAGTCATTTTTAATGATTTCTGGAAATTGAATCCAGAGATTAGAAGGAATGTTGTATATAGGATAACGAGTTGGAACTCACCTTGTCTGAGCCATAGAAGTAAAACCAACCAAACTGAGTCATTGTTTGAGGGAAAAAAGAATTGATTTGTACTGAAGGATTATTGGTCAGTTATATAGACAAGGGAAGACCAAGGGATGCATGGACTGTGAAACGAAAAGAACTAAAGCCTCGTCTCCCTAGACCGATGAGTAATAATGACAGCCATTGGAAGCTTAAAACATGAGTTAATGAGCACACGAAACAAGTAAAAATTACTGTGCATATACGAGTACCATTAACCCAAATTATGTTGATTGTTTATATCTCACCCAAACATATTCTGATTTTAAATATGACTGTTTCAGATTTAACCACAAATAAGTCAAGTAAAAATCGGGATTTAATATCAGAACTTAGACTTATATCAGAACTTAACAGTCATCAGAACATGGTTCCTTAACTCGAAAAGTGAATGTCTATTTCTGTAATTCTTCACACAAATACTGATTTCATTTCTTCAGAACTTAATCATCAGAATTTCCATCATAACTTGTCCTCAGAATTTATGCAACTGACACTTAACCTGTTCATCTAAAATAACATTTATCACCACAGTAATTTTCATCATTCATATGGAGTGTATGTGTGTGCAGCAAGCTAAATATCAGATAAAGATTAAAGTCTGATTCACTTCAGTACATCTTAGAAATAAGGCATAACTAAGAACTTTGCTCAAAATCTGTCATAATTCTGAAGTCTACTATAGAATGAGTTCATGCATAAGTCCACCTCAACTGTTTTGTGCTCATTTTATGCATCTTTTGAAATTCCATCAGTGGCTTCTCAATGTAAGTGAGCGACTGCTTATCATAATTTATGCTATTATCAGAGTATTTCTCCAGTAATCATAGAGTGTGAAAAGTCACCAAGAAAATATTTATTTTGCTTTTCTAATGCATATAACTTAATACCAGCAATGCGCTTGGGTCTTCCCTTCCACATTTTTACTCTAGATCTCAAAGGAGTACCTGATTTTTATTTCTTTTTTTTTCTTTTCTTTACTTTTTCTTTTGATAAGTGAGGCTTATCAGCACTTAGTACATCCACCAGATTTACTAACATCAGAACTTAACAGATAAGAAGCACTATTCTAGTTTTTGAATTAGTAATAAGATACATAAAGTAAACATAACTAAGCTCAATATCAGAATTTACTTGTGTGAAAAGGTTTCCACATAAACAATTACTTCAAACATGGGATTTTTAGTATATTAAAGACTATTAGTTCAGTATCTTGCACAGTTATCCTCATTGGATTGAATAGTCACAGAAATATATATATCACTATCAGAGTTTAGAAATTCATATCAGACAACAATCAGCACTTTAGCAATTTTCAATATAAGCACAGAATACACAAAGATAGTAATATCTGTAAATACTGATCATAAAATCTGATGTATCAGAACATAAGCTAAGCAGATTTAGAGAAAGAACCTGAAACCATTCCAAGTTCATTTACCAATCTTGTAAAAGTAGCTTCACACAGTGGTTTTGTGAAGATATCTGCTAGTTGTTGGTCTGTTGGAACAAAATGCAATTCCACTGTACCTTCATCCACATGTTCCCTTATGAAGTGGTACCTAATGCTGATGTGCTTTGTCATTGAGTGTTGAACTGGATTACATGTCATAGCAATAGCACTTTGATTATCACAGTAAATAGGAATTTTAGAAAATTCTAACCCATAATCCAGTAACTGATTCTTCATCCAAAGAATTTGTGCACAACAGCTTCCTGCAGCAATGTATTCTGCTTCTGCAATTGATGTGGAAATTGACTTCTGTTTCTTGCTAAACCAAAAAACTAATCTGCCTCCAAGAAATTGGCAGCTTCCACTTGTGCTTTTCCTGTCAATTTTGCATCCTGCAAAATCTGCATCTGAGTAACCTATTAGCTTAAAGTCTGATTCTCTAGGATACCACAATCCCAGATCAGCTGTACCCTTAAGGTACATGAAAATTCGTTTCACAGCTATTAAGTGAGGTTCTCTTGGATCTGCTTGAAATCTTGCACAAAGATAGGTAGCATACATGATATCAAGTCTACTTCAGTTAGATAGAGTAATGAGCCAATCATACCTCTGTAATCAGTAATATCTACTGATGTACCAGTATCCTTATCCAATTTTGTTGCAGTGGCCATAGGAATGGATGCACTTGAACAATCTTGTATTCCAAATTTCTTCAGCAAATTTCTGGTGTACTTGGATTGACAAATAAAAGTGCCTTCTTCATTCTGCTTGACTTGAAGGCCCAGAAAATAGCTAAGTTCCCCCATCATACTCATTTAATATCTTGACTGCATCAGTTTGGCAAACTTTTGATAAGTGGCATTTTATACCACTTAGAACATCTTAAAATGGCTTAAATTGGTGTCTTGAAATCAAGTATTTTGTGTATTTGATGCGTTTTTCTAGTGTTTATGCATTTCAGGGTATTAGTTGTATTTCGGGGGAGGAATCATCAAGAATAAGCCTTGGCATGTGTTCACCGTTGCGAGAGGAAAGGAACGGGAAGATTACGGCGAAGAAACGGAGCAAACTTGGATTTTTTCCAGTGGAGGCCCGCGCGCCCGCGCAGCTATGCTGAGCGGCCGCGCAGCAACCTGCGCGCCCGCGCAGCTATGCTGAGCGGCCGCGCAGCTATGCTGAGCGGCCGCGCAGGGTCGGGAATTTTGCTGAATTATTTTAGACTTCTAATTCTGTTTGGCTTCCAACTTCTATGTAATCTGAGTTTTATGGGACTATTATATAAGTAGATTTGAGACGTTTTCACAGGGAGGAAGAAGAAGAAGAAGATTGTGTTTTACGCAAGAAGCGAAGGAGATAAGGAAGAAGACCGATTTAGCACACCGCAACGAAGAGGAAGCATATTTTCTTGTGATTCTTGTTTCGTTGTAACGTTGGATGCTAGTTTTCTTGCTTTGACTTATTTACTCTTGTGACGTACTCTGTTTTAATATAATTAGTTTAGTTATTATTTTCTTGTGTTTGTTATCATGATTTCATATGAACCCATGATGGCGATAAGTTCTATTATGGGCTAATCGTGATCATGGGGTAGTAACGGATTTATTATGGAATTCTTTAGTTAATTGTTTAATACTTTAGTGTGTGATGATTGCTTGATATCTAGTATTGGTTGTGCGTATTCGTCTTATGTGCGTCGCGAACATATAAGATAGGGTGTTAATCTCTTGTGAAGCGATGGTGGATCTTGAGATTTAGAACTTGCCATGCTAGCATAGGTTCATGTACGTTGTGCATGATTAGTGGGTAACTCTAACAGTTTTATTTGCCCTATGTAATCAAAAAGGAATAACTTGTGCTTAAATCGTTGTGTTGTCAATTTCTGTAGACATATAGGAACTCAACATAATTGATGACTATTCGACTTCTATCTTAATTGTGGATGCTTGGTAGAATGGTATTAGTACAATGAAAGTTGGCTTTTATCAGTTTCGTGTTATTCGATTAATATCATCACTGTCACATGCTAAAGGTAATAACAATGGCTATAGAAGGAAGTAATAATGAAGTTGCGATCTCATGAGTATTTTATTATTGATAAATTGAAGTGTTAGTTAAGTGGTTAATTAGGTAGTTAATTATAGTTAATATTTAATCAACAATTTTAAGTATTATTATCTTAACATTGAGAAGTAATCATACATTGGTGAGTGAGTTTAATTAGACAATAATTTAGTCTGAGTCTCTGAGGGAACGAACTAGAAAATATTCTATATTACTTGCGAACGCGTATACTTGCGTGAATATTAGCGCGTGTTTCCGCCCTAACAAGTTTTTGGCGCCGCTGCTGGGGACTCGGCGTATTTGTTTAGTTTATGTACTTACCATCATTGGTCATTAGGACTCAGTGATTAGGACGTAGTAGTTACTTATTTTTTCTGGTTGTGTTTCAGGTACTTTAGCAAGCGTTTATGTAAACTCGTTCTCGTGCTCGCAAGAGGACTTTAGATACAGCTGAGGAGACAGACGAAGTTCTTGATATTCCAGAGAAGTTAGATTTTGAGGATTCGGATTCAGGAACTGAGCAGAAAGAACCAGTAAACATGGGAGATCGTATTGTTCAAGCTGATCCAGCTCTTATGGATTTTTCTCGGCCTAAAATTGATGACATTCAGTCAAGCATCCTTCATCCGGCTATTCAAGCTAACACCTTTGAAATCAAGCCGGGCACTATTCAGATGGTGCAGAATTCTGTTTCTTTTGGAGGAGCGGCAACTGAAGACCCCAACATGCACATAAGGAATTTTGTCGAGATCTGCAGCACTTTTAAGTATAATGGCGTGACTGATGAGGCTATCAAGTTGAGGCTTTTCCCATTCTTACTAAGGGACAAGGCTAAAGACTGGTTACATTCTGAACCAGCTGGGTCCATCACTACGTGGCAAGATCTTGCCCAAAAGTTTCTGGTGAAGTTTTATCCGATGGCAAAGACTGCTGCTATGAGGAGTGCTCTTACTCAGTTTGCGCAGCAACCTACAAAATCTATGTGCGAGGCTTGGGAACGCTACAAGGAAATATTGAGAAAATGTCCACATCATGGAATGCCGGATTGGATGGTGATCACTGGTTTCTATAATGGTTTGGGGGCCCAATCTCGGCCCATGCTCGATGCAGCAGCTGGAGGCGCCTTATGGGCTAAAAGCTATACTGAGGCGTATAATCTTATCGAGACGATGGCTGCAAATGAGCATCAAAACCCAACTCAGAGGATGACGTCAGGCAAGGTAGCAGGTATTCTGGAAGTTGATGCAGCCACCGCTATTGCAGCCCAGCTCCAAGCGCTATCAATGAAGGTTGATTCTCTGGCTACGTATGGAGTTAATCAAATAGCTATGGTTTGTGAGCTTTGTGCAGGTTCTCATGCTACGGATCAGTGTTCTCTTGTAAACGAATCTGTTCAGTATGTGAATAATTATCAGCGACAACAGCAGCCTGTGCCAGCGACCTATCATCCTAACAACAGAAATCATCCAAATTTCAGCTGGGGGAATAATCAGAATGCTATTCAGCCACCATATCATCAAGAAGTGAGTAAATAGTTTAACCCACATGGATTCCAGCAACCACAGCAGTATGCTACAAGGTAATCATATCCTCAACAGGGAAGTGCAGCTGCACCTACTAGTGCTGATTTTGAGGAACTTAAGCTGTTGTGCAAGAGTCAGGCGGTTTCTATCAAGACCTTGGAAAATCAAATTGGTCAATTAGCCAATACAGTGCTCAATCGTCAACCTGGCACTCTTCCCAGTGACATAGAAGTACCAGGCAGGAAGGAAGCTAAAGAGCAAGTCAAGGCTATTACCTTAAGGTCTGGAAAAGTAGCTGATGCTGAAAAGGCAAAAGAAGTAGAAGCTGAAATTAGAGGTGAAGAATCTAAGCAAAAGGAGAAAGCGGCGGAACCAAGGAAGACTACTATTGAACACACTCTGCCTGAGGCTAATACAGGGGAGAAACAGCTCTATCCTCCACCAACTTTTCCTAAGAGATTGCAGCAACAAAAGCTGGATAGACAGTTCGGGAAGTTTCTGGAGGTGTTCAAGAAACTTCACATCAATATACCTTTCGCTGAGGCTCTGGAATAAATGCCTAGTTATGCGAAGTTTATGAAGACTATTCTTTCAAGGAAAATGAAACTGGATGACCTTGAAAACCCACGTACATGTCACTATAATTGGCTGACCGTTCCATTACTTACCCAAGGGGCATAGTTGAGGATGTGCTCGTCAAAGTGGATAAGCTCTTCTTTCCGGCAGATTTTGTTATTCTGGATTTTGAGGAAGATAAGAAGATTCCCATAATCTTGGGGAGGCCTTTCTTGGCTACTGGCCGTACCTTGATAGATGTGCAAAAAGGTGAACTTACTATGCGGGTCCAAGATCAGGATGTGACCTTCAACGTATTCAAGGCAATGAAATTCCCTACAGAAGATGAGGAGTGCTTAAAAGTGGATGTGATTGATTCTGCGGTTACTTCGAAACTCGATCACATGCTAATGTCTGATGCATTGGAAAAGGCCTTAGTGGGGGATTTTGACAGCGATGATGAAGATAGCAACGAGCAATTACAATATCTGAACGCTTCTCCCTGGAAGCGAATGCTGGACATACCATTTGAATCTCTTGGTACTTCTGACCTCAAGAACGCTGAAGGGAAGCTCAAACCATCAATAGAGGAAGCACCTACCTTGGAGCTCAAGCCATTACCTGAACACTTGAGGTATGCTTTTTTAGGTGATTCATCTACGTTACCTGTTATTATTTCATCTGGCCTTTCAGGTAGTGAGGAAAACAAGCTCTTAAGGATTTTGAGAGAATTCAAATCGGCTATAGGATGGACCATAGCAGACATCAAGGGGATAAGTCCTTCATATTGTATGTATAAAATTCTGCTAGAGGAAGGTAGTAAGCCAACTGTGGAACAGCAGCGAAGACTGAATCCCATCATGAAGGAGGTGGTGAAGAAAGAAATTCTGAAATGGCTAGATGCAGGCATCATTTATCCTATTTCTGACAGCTCGTGGGTGAGCCCCGTACAATGTGTACCTAAGAAGGGAGGTATCACTGTGGTCGCAAATGAAAAGAATGAGCTCATCCCTACTCGAACAGTTACAGGATGGAGAGTATGCATGGATTATAGAAAATTGAACAAAGCCACAAGGAAGGATCACTTCCCTCTTCCATTTATTGATCAGATGCTTGACAGATTGGCGGGACATGAGTATTTTTGTCTTCTGGATGGTTATTCCGGGTATAATCAGATTTGTATTGCACCAGAGGATCAGGAAAAGACTACCTTCACTTGTCCATTTGGCACATTTGCTTTTCGCAAAGTTTCGTTTGGGTTATGTGGCGCACCGGCCACCTTTCAGAGATGTATGATGGCTATATTCTCTGACATGATTGGAAATAACGTCGAAGTGTTCATGGATGACTTCTCCGTCTTTGGACACTCATACGATGAATGTTTGAATAATCTGCGCGCCGTACTTAAAAGATGTGTGGAAACTAATTTGGTGCTTAATTGGGAGAAATGTCATTTTATGGTGCGTGAAGGCATTATCCTTGGGCATAAGGTCTCTAGCAAGGGTCTGGAGGTGGACAAGGCCAAGGTGGGAGTCATTGAAAATCTTCCCCCACCTAATTATGTGAAAGGAATCCGTAGTTTTCTTGGTCATGCGGGTTTTTATCGGCGATTCATCAAGGACTTTTCAAAGATATCTAAGCCGTTGTGCAATTTGCTTGAAAAAGATGTGCCTTTCAAATTTGATGATGAATGTTTGGCAGCATTCGAGACTCTCAAGGAGAGTTTGATCACGGCACCAGTCATTACAGCACCAGATTGGACAGAACCATTTGAGATGATGTGTGATGCGAGTGATTATGCGGTAGGTGCAGTTCTGGGACAGCGCAAGAAAAATCTCTTCCATGTGGTCTACTATGCGAGTAAGACTTTAAATGGTGCCCAATTGAACTACACCACTACTGAGAAGGAGCTTTTGGCTATAGTCTTTGGCTTTGAGAAATTTCGATCTTATCTGCTTGGTACGAAAGTACAGTATTCACTGATCATGCAGCTATTCGCTATCTGGTTTCTAAGAAGGATTCGAAGCCGAGACTCATTCGTTGGGTGCTTTTACTTCAGGAATTTGAGTTAGAGATCAAAGATAGAAAAGGTACTGAGAATCAAGTAGCTGACCATCTCTCTAGGTTGGAGAATCCCGATTCTACTTCACAAGATAGGACGTTAATCAATGAATCTTTTCCGGATGAGCAGTTGTTTGCAATTCAGGAGGAAGAACCATGGTTTGCAGATATTGTAAACTATCTCGTCAGCAATATAATGCCTCTTAATTTGACATCCGCTCAAAAGAAGAAGTTTCTGTATGAGGTGAAGTGGTATATGTGGGATGAACCATATTTGTTTAGACAGGGAGCTGACCAGATCATCAGGAGATGTATCCCGTTCTGTGAGACGGAGGGGATATTACGAGACTGCCATTCCACGGTTTATGGGGGACACTATGGAGGTGAGAAGACGGCAGCTCATATTCTACAAGCAGGTTTTTTCTGGCCTACTTTGTTCAAGGATGCTCATCAGTTTGTTTTAAGGTGTGATCGTTGCCAAAGAGTGGGAAATTTGTCAAGGAAGGATGAAATGCCATTAAATGTGATGCTTGAAGTCGAGGTCTTTGATGTATGGGGAATCGATTTCATGGGGCCTTTTATCTCGTCTTGCAATAATCAGTACATCTTGCTGGCAGTCGATTATGTCTCAAAATGGGTCGAAGTTAAAGCTTTACCGACAAATGATGCAAAGGCAGTACTAAATTTTCTTCATAAGCAAATTTTCACAAGGTTTGGAACACCTCGGGTAATTGTAAGTGATGAAGGATCGCATTTTTGCAACCGTAAGTTCACTTCTATGATGCAGCGTTATAATGTGAATCATCGAGTAGCTACTGCCTATCATCCGTAAACAAATGGTCAAGCGGAAGTGTCTAACAGAGAGATAAAGCGCATTCTAGAGAAGGTTGTTTCTCCGTCAAGGAAGGATTGGTCTTTAAAGCTCGATGAAGCTGTTTGGGCTTACAGAACAGCATACAAAACTCCACTTGGGATGTCACCGTTCCAGTTGGTGTACGGTAAGGGATGTCATCTACCTGCGGAGCTTGAGCATAAGGCCTACTGGGCATTGAAGAAGTTGAACCTGGATTTAGATGCAGCTGGTAAGAAAAGAATGCTTCAGCTTAATGAACTGGATGAATTTCGACTTCAAGCGTACGAAAATAACAAAATGTATAAGGAAAAGGTGAAGAGGTGGCACGATAGGAAGCTACATCCAAAGTTATTTGTGCCAGGGCAACAAGTTCTTTTATTCAACTCTTGGCTCCGACTTTTTCCTGGGAAGTTGAAATCAAGGTGGTCTGGACCTTTTATTGTCAAAACTGTGTTTCCACATGGAGCGGTGGAAATTTTTGAGAATGATCCGGACCAAGCATTCAAGGTTAACGGTCAGCGGTTGAAGCACTACTATGGGGACATGGCAAACCGAGAAGTGGTTAGTGCAATTTTGTTGACTACTTGAGCAGGGTACGAAACGTCAAGCTAATGACGAAAAAGAAGCGCTGCGTGGGAGGCAACCCATGAATTATTGTTACAGGAACCCTTAGAAGTTAATAACCTATCCAAAAACACAAAAAAATCAGAAAACAGGGGCTGAAAAAAAAAATTCCAGTGACCCCCTGCGCGCCCGCGCAGCTAAGCTGAGCGGCCGCGCAGCAAGCTGAGCGCCCGCGCAGCTATGCTGAGCGGCCGCGCAGGGGTCGAGGACCAGAAATTTTTTTTACAGTTCAGAAAAAAAAAACCAAACAAAAACAAACACAAAAACAGTTTTAGCCCATAAACCCACGATTTATTCCCACTACCCCATCATTTTATCCCTTAATTCCCAAACCCTAATCTAATCCACACCCTATATATACATACACCTATCCTACATATCTCCCACAAAACTTCCTACACTTAAACCCTCTCACAAACATCAAATATTAGTTCTTACATGCTTTTATTCACGAATCAATGGCACCCAAGAGAGCACGCACTATTGACAGCATCAGCACAGTTCCTACTGCTGATTCATCGAGGGGTACTGCTGCAAGGCCTCGGTTAACTGACAGAGCCGCGGAGGAGGAGTACACTAGGCTGTTGGGTAAGCCGATTCTGAAGGAGAGGGGGTTTTTACCATCGGGGAGGGATGGTGAGTTGTTGCCCATGATTGCAGAGAAGGGGTGGATAGCTTTTTGTGAGTCACCCGAAGCAGTACCGATGAGCGTTGTTCGTGAGTTCTACGCAAACGCGAAGGCTGAAAAGAATGGGTTTTCTGTGGTCCGTGGGCTGACGGTTGATTATCATCCTGCGGCGATTCGCCGTGTGATTGGACAGCGAGAGAGGAAGCCCGAGGAGAAGAACTGGAATGAAAAGACTGCTGAGGATTTTGACTTGGATTTGATTTGTGCGACTCTCTGTCGATCGGGCACAGTTTGGACCCGCAGTATAGGCAATAATGAGTATCGTCACTTTCCGGCGATCGCCATGAACAGGTATGCCCGTGCATGGAATGCATTTATTTGTGCTAATATTTTGCCTTCTTCGCATGCACACGAGGTCACAGTTGAGAGAGCACAGCTGTTGTGGGGAATTCTGAATGAGGAGTACTATGTGGACCTTGGTGAGTTTATCTACCAAGGAATTCTGAAGTTTTTGAGGGGAGCAAAGCATATGAACATCCCTTATGCATCTACGGTTACGAAGCTATGTCGAGTAGTGAGAGTGAACTGGCCGGCTCATGAGCAGTTGCAGTTGCCAGCCGCTCCGATTGATTCTAGCACTCTGAATGGGATGCAGGAGTGGACCGGTGGTGAGCCTGAGGAGCATGGGCTGGGTTATCGTCTTCCAGGAGGGCGTCCAGCACGAGGTGCTACTATGGATAGGCCAGGGCGTGATGAGGATGGTTCTTCGAGAGCTCAGGAGGGTGCTGGGATGGTTGATGTCCAGTATAGGAGGCTTTCACGGCGGATGGATGCCATGTATGAGACACAGAGCAGGTTTGCTCAGGAACTCACCCTTGCGTTAGGGACTGCTTTTCGAGGCCTTGGAGCTGATATCCAGTGGCCAGTTTTTGGTGAGGACTCTGTATACCCGCCGCCTGATACTCCACCCACTGAGGGTGATGATGATGATGACTCCGAGTAGGTATACCCTGTGTTCCTTTCTACTACTTTCACTGAGGACAGTAAAGATTTTTAGTTTGGGGGTGGTAGTTAAGGAATTTTGTGTGTGTGTCATTTAGTTGCATATTCATGATAGTTTAGTTCATATAGTTGCATAATTTATGCCATATAGTTTTTTTTTATGAATGTCATGTAGCTCATGCATTTACCATGATCCCTTTTGCAATGATTTATCGACTGAATTGTGATATTGATGTGAGTGTAGTGATAGCATTAAAGTGATATTAAGTTGTGTAGGTTGATATGCATGCTAGAAACAATTGTAAGTCCACTAAGTCTTAGAGAATGCGAAAGGGCTAGATTGTGTTATGATTTGGTTGTTTTCAAGGTCAATCTACTTATTATGCTTAGAATTCGATTATAGGTTCTTAGTGATAAAGACATGAAAAAGAAAAATTTTGGAGAAAAAAATATAGAAGTTGTTGCTAGTTGTGGCTAGGCGTCAAATGGCTAGTAGTCGGCTCGCGTATGTTGCGAGTAGTCTAGGGTTGAGCAAGATGGAGCGAAACGCACTTGCTCAGAAATTAGAAAAAAAAAAAAAATTGGCATAATTGATCAAGAGTGGGCTCTTTGGTATTCGAGTTATTAAGTTCTTAGGGGACTTTGTGCCTAGCGACCTAAGGCTTTTAGAGTCTGGGATCCGCTAACCTAACGCTCGTTACATGGATATCATTGTATAAGTCTTTTGTGGACCTCACTCATTGCACGGTCAAATAAGCATTTGAGTTGTAAATAAAAAGCACGATTCCGTAGTAAGCTCCAGAGTTCTTGTAGTGTTGTATATCACTTTGTGCCTGGAATTTTTATTCTTTGTATAATCGTAGGATTGCCTTGAGGATAGTCTAGTCATAGTAATTGGTCTAGTTCCGAAGCATATCTGTTAAGCATTTGCACACACCACGTTTCTGGTTGTATGTCTGTTTGCATGAGTTTATTGATCTTTAGTTGTCTAACTGCATTCGTTGAGATGTGGCAATTTGGTTGATTAATTGTAGTAAGCGGGATCGCTGCATTTTCATATAGATTGTATTCATGCATATTTTTATTTGTTTTTGAGTCTGTGACGCTTGAGGGCAAGCATCGATTTAAGTTTGGGGGTGTGATAAGTGGCATTTTATACCACTTAGAACGTCTTAAAATGGCTTAAATTGGTGTCTTGAAATCAAGTATTTTGTGTATTTGATGCATTTTTCTAGTGTTTATGCATTTCAGGGTATTAGTTAAATTTCGGGGGAGGAATCATCAAGAATAAGCCTTGGCATGTGTTCACCGTTGCGAGAGGAAAGGAACGGGCAGATTACGGCGAAGAAACGGAGCAAACTTGGATTTTTTCCAGTGGAGGCCTGCGCGCCCGCGCAGCTATGTTGAGCGGCCGCGCAGCAACCTGCGCGCCCGCGCAGCTATGCTGAGCGGCCGCGCAGGGTCGGGAATTTTGCTGAATTATTTTAGACTTCTACTTCTGTTTGGCTTCCAACTTCTATGTAATCTGAGTTTTATGGGACTATTCTATAAGTAGATTTGAGACGTTTTCACATGGAGGAAGAAGAAGAAGAAGAAGATTGTGTTTTACGCAAGAAGCGAAGGAGATAAGGAAGAAGACCGATTTAGCACACCGCAACGAAGAGGAAGCATATTTTCTTGTGATTCTTGTTTCGTTGTAATGTTGGATGCTAGTTTTCTTGCTTTGACTTATTTACTCTTGTGACGTACTCTGTTTTAATATAATTAGTTTAGTTATTATTTTCTTGTGTTTGTTATCATGATTTCATATGAACCCATGATGGCGATAAGTTCTATTATGGGCTAATCGTGATCATGGGGTTGCAACGGATTTATTATGGAATTCTTTAGTTAATTGTTTAATACTTTAGTGTGTGATGATTGCTTGATATCTAGTATTGGTTGTGCGTATTCGTCTTATGTGCATCGCGAACATATAAGATAGGGTGTTAATCTCTTGTGAAGCGACGGTGGATCTTGAGATTTAGAACTTGCCATGCTAGCATAGGTTCATGTACGTTGTGCATGATTAGTGGGTAACTCTAACAGTTTTATTTGCCCTATGTAATCAAAAAGGAATAACTTGTGCTTAATTCGTTGTGTTGTCAATTTCTGTAGACATATAGGAACTCAACATAATTGATGACTATTCAACTTCTATCTTAATTGTGGATGCTTGGTAGAATGGTATTAGTACAATGAAAGTTGGCTTTTATCAGTTTCGTGTTATTCGATTAATATCATCACTATCACATGCTAAAGGTAATAACAATGGCTATAGAAGGAAGTAATAATGAAGTTGTGATCTCATGAGTGTTTTATTATTGATAAATTGAAGTGTTAGTTAAGTGGTTAATTAAGTAGTTAATTATAGTTAATATTTAATCAACAATTTTAAGTGTTATTATCTTAACATTGAGAAGTAATCATACATTGGTGAGTGAGTTTAATTAGACAATAATTTAGTCTGAGTCTCTGAGGGAACGAACTAGAAAATATTCTATATTACTTGCGAACGCGTATACTTGCGTGAATATTAGCGCGTGTTTCCGCCCTAACAACTTTTTACAAAGTCTATCATTTATAGAACCAAAAATGATATCATCAACATATATCTGCACCAAAAGTAAGTCCTTTCCATGGTTGAGATAAAACAATGTTTTGTCAATAGTCCCTCTGTTAAATCCACTTTCTAGAAGAAACTGAGCTAGTGTCTCATACCATGCTCTCGGAGCTTGCTTAAGGCCATAAAGTGCTTTGTCAAGTCTGTAGACATGATTAGGAAATTTTGAATCTATAAAACCTGGAGGTTGTTCAACGTATACTTCCTCTTCCAATTCTCCATTGAGAAAAGCACTTTTCATATCCATTTGAAAGACTGTAAACTTTTTGTGAGCAGCATAAGTCAAAAATATCCCTATGGCTTCCAATCTAGCAACTGGTGGAAATGTTTCATCATAATCAATTCCCTCATGTTGAGATATACTTTTGCAACCAGACTTGCTTTATTCCTTGTAATTATGCCATCACTATCAGTTTTGTTTCTGAACACCCACTTTGTACCAACAACAGATCTGTTCTTTGGTCTTGGCACTAGGGTCTAGACTTTGTTTCTTTCAAATTCATTTAACTCTTCCTGTATTGCTTGGACCCAATCAGCATCTTGAAGAGCTTATTCCACTTTCTTTGGTCCAGTCTGAGAGAGAAAAGAGTGATAAATACATTCATTTGATGTAGCTTTTCTAGTTCTGACACCTACATCAGGATTTCCAATAATTAAGTCAGGTGTATGTGCTTTAGTCCACTTCTTGCAGATGGAAGACTTTCTATAGAACTGAATGCTCCCCCATGATCCATGCTGTCTTCATCAATATTTTCTGATTCTCCCCCTAAAATTATGCTCTCTGAGTTGAATCCTTCAGAATTTGAGTTTCCAGAAATATCAATACTTGAGTTTCCAGAATTATCAGAATTTGGCCCAACAGAACTTGATGAATCAGAACTTGAAGAGCCTGTTATAGGTTATGATGCTTCTTGAACTGTGGTTGTATCTTCAGTATGCTCCCCCTGCACAAGTGCATCTTCCTATGGCGTAGTCACTACAGTTTCAATAATATCAGAGTTTAATTCATCAGAGTTTGCAGTATCAGGATTTAGACTGTCAGGATTTACAGTATCATAATTTAAAACTTCATTCTCAAATCTCAACTGATCATGATCATTGAAATCTTCAAGTCCAGTAATCTTCTTATTATCAAAAGAGACATTGATAG
This sequence comes from Apium graveolens, assembly GCF_009905375.1. NCBI lineage: Eukaryota > Viridiplantae > Streptophyta > Magnoliopsida > Apiales > Apiaceae > Apium > Apium graveolens. The sequence goes on along the minus strand of NC_133651.1, from coordinate 207,364,476 downwards.
ATTCCATGACTACCCTTATTCTTAAATTGTAGACTCTGAAGGCTTTTATGGAAAGTGGATATCCAACAAAAATTCCTTCATCAGCTTTTAAATCAAATTTGGATAACTGTTCAGGATGAGTCTTAAGAACAAAACACTTGCATCCAAATACATGAAATACTTCAGATTTGGCTTCTTTTTCTTCACCATCTGATATAGTGTCTTTCCATGCTTGTTAATGAGTGTTGCATTCTAAGTAAAACAAGCAGTCTGCACAGCTTCAGCCCAAAAATAGGTTGTAGCTTTGCTTCATCAAGCATAGTTCGTGCAGCTTCAATAAGAGTTCTATTATTTCTTTCAACAACTCCATTTTGCTGTGGAGTTATAGGAGAAGAAAATTCCTGCTTGATTCTATGGTCTTTGCAGAACTCTTCCATGATCAAATTCTTGAACTCAGTGCCATTATCACTTCTTATGATCTTCACAGAATCTTTGACCAATTTATCCAGTTGCTTGACATGATCAATCAAAATAGATGCAGTTTCACTTTTTGTGTGCAAGAGATACACCCATGTGTATCTGGTGAACTCATCCACTATGACCGTAGCATATTTCTTCTTTGCAATAGACATGACATTCACTGGACCAAATAGATCAACATGTAGTAGGTGATAGGGCTCAAGAATTGATGATTCAGTCTTGCTCTTGAAAGACGATTTTCTTTATTTTACCTTCTGACATGAATCACACAGGCCATCAGGAGCAAATACTGATTTTGGCAGTCCTCTCACAAGATCTTTCTTGACTAGCTCATTAATTATATTGTTGAAATTTAAATGAGAGAGTTTCTTGTGCCAATTCCAGCTTTCTTCAATTGATGCTCTACTTAACAGACAGATTACAGAACCATCAGTACTTGTTGAAAGCTTGGCTTCATAAATATTACCATGCCTGTATCCTTTCAGAACAACTTTGCCTGTAGATTTGCTTACAACTTCACAGTGTTCTTCAAAGAAATCCACATGATAACCTCTGTCACAGATTTGACTAACACTGAGCAGATTGTGTTTAAGTCCTGAGACCAGAGCTACTTTTTCAATGATGACATTCCCCAGATTGATATTGCCATATTCCAAAGTTTTTCCCATATTGCCATCTCCATAAGAAACACTTGGGCCATCTTTCTCCACAAAGTCTGATAGCAGGGCTTTATTTCTAGTCATATGTCCTGAACATCCACTGTCCCGAACTAGGATGTTTTTCTTGTTGCCCTGCAATCACAAAGACCACTAATAATTAGTTTTAAGGACCCAGACTTGCTTGGATCCTTTGGCCTTATTAAGTTTGTTAACATTTGCAGCGGATTTAGCATCAGAGTTTTTGTTAACATTTTTCTTATCAGCATTTATACTATCAGACTTTGTATCAGAACTTACACTGGAAGGAACAATGCTAACTTTCTTTAAAGAAGGTTTTATTTGATAATAATCATAGTACAAACTATGATATTCCTTACAAGTATAAATGGAATGCCATAACAATTCTTTCTAGGAGTATTAGGAACAGGCTTATAATCATTACTTTTATTCACACTTTCCTTTTCATTCCTATTTTTCCTAGGTGGCTTTACCTTGTTTACATTTTTAACATCTTTCAGCTTATGCTTAATCTGCTTCTTTGTCATTAAGCCTATGTTAACTTCAGTTGGCTTATCCTGCTTTGGTTTGTCAGAAGTTAATTTCTCTTTAACTTCTGATTTATCAATATCAGATTTTACAGCTACAAACTTAACAGGATTTACCTTAGGTTTTTATTTAACAACTACAAGCTCAATTTCTACAGTTCCCTTATCATTCTTATCATCTCCATAACCTAAGCCTTCTTTCCAGTTTCCACTACTTAACAAATTCTGAGTTATTCTGCCAGAGTTAGTCCAAATCCTGATAAACTCTTTTTCCTTTTCTAACTCAGTTTTTAGACATTCATTTATTTTAAGTATTTCATCCCTAACATAAAAGGCATCATCTCTATCTTTCTGAGTTTGATGGAACATGACTAACTCTTTTTCTAAATAATCATTCCTCTTCTTATAAGCAAGATTTTCAGAAGTTAATCTTTCACATGTTAAAATTTGATCTCTATAACTAATGAACATGGTTTTAAGATATCTTCTCAACTCATTAATATCATTAGTATAAAAGGCATAAGTAGTTTGAGGTACCTTTAACTCAGCAGCATCAGAACTGCTATCAGCATTTGCCATCAAGGCATAGTTCACCTCATTTTCAGAATTTGAAGTGTCTGTCCAGCTTTTCTTCTTTGTGACAAGAGCCTTTCCTTTGTCACTCCTCACTTTCTTGCAATCAGGAGATATGTGGCCTTTCTCGCCACAGTTGTAGCATTTGACATTTGTGTAATTTCCTCTGTCAGACTTTCCTCCTTTGCCTTTAGATTTTTTGAAACTCTTCTTATCAGAACTTGCACCTTTCCTGGAAAACTTCTTTCCTTTTCTGAATTTCCTGTATGCAATCCTTGTGATTCCTTTCACCATAAGAGCACACGGCTTCATCATCTGTTCATCAGGATCCATCTCAGGTAAGCTTTCAGTTTCAGAGTCATCATCAGTATCAGAACTTGATGATTCAGTATCAGACTTTGTGATGAGAGCTTTTCCCTTACCTTTCCTTGAGGCAGCTGCTTTGGGGGATTCCTCCTCAGCCTTAAGAGCAACTGTCCTTGACTTTTTTCCTTTTCTCTTATTTCTTTGTTCCATCTCAAGTTCATGAGTCTTGAGCATCCCATAAATTTCATCAAGAGTTGTTTCTTCAAGATTATAGTTGTCTCTTATAGTGGTGACCTTCAAATCCCAACTTTCAGGAAGTGCTAACAGGAATTTAAGATTTGAATCCTCAAGATCATATTCATTGTCAACTATTAACAAATCATTCAAGAGTTTGACAAATCTATCATATAAACCAGTTAATGACTCATCAGGCTTTGAGTCAAAGTGTTCATACTCTTGAGTGAGTATAGTCTTCATGTTCTTCTTAATTAATTCGGTTCCCTAGCATCTTGTCTCCAAAGCATTTCACATCTCCTTTGCAGTCTTGCAGTTGATTACCCTGTTTGACATTACATTATCAATAACACTATGCAGCAAGTGTCATACCTTAGCATCCTTAGCAATTGATGAGATATCTTCAGCAGTATAATCATTATTCTTCTTTGGTACAGACTTTGCTGGTTCACCTGCAACTACAACGGAGAGTTTGGTTGGCTTGTGTGGTCCTTCATTGATTCTGTCAAGGTATTCTGGATCAGTAGCTTCCAGAAACATAGACATCCTCACCTTCCATATGGAATATTCAGTAAGGGAACTCTAATAGTCTCATATCGACTATGGATTTGAGTCTTTGGAGGTTCTTCAGTTTTGATGGGCTTAGTTGGAGTTTGTTCTTCTTCAGACATGATTTTTTTCGGATCTTAAACTGTTTGTGTATTAACAGATCTGCTCTGATACCACTTATTAGGTCACACACACTGTAGAAGGGGGTTGAATATAGTGTTTATCACAATCAAATCGAATTAAAGAACACAAGTAATAGAAAACAAGCTTTATTAAACTCTGTTACAATATGGAACTGTCCTCTCTCAGTGATGAACAAATTATCACGAGAGCTGCTAGGGTTATAATTAATAATAACTTCGATTATGATAACACATATAATGTAAACCCTATATCTGTGTTTATATACTACACAGTTACAAGATAATTGCTAATTGATATTGAATATGATTATGTATCCTAAAATATATCAATTAGTTATCTTTTCTTCCAAGTATTCTATTCTTCATAGAATTCCTTCTTCATGCATATCTCTTCTAGCATTTGTCTTGATCTTCTTTCCTTTCAATCAGCCGCCTTCCTTATCTGAAAGTCTCATTAAGTCCTGATATTATCTTCTGATAAATATCTCCTGATCACTTAAGTTCTAACAACTTAAGTTCTGATTTTAGTATAAGTGATGATTTCCAGTTAAGTACTGATTTGTCCTGTTTAAGTAAGATCTGAAAACTAAACACAAATCATATTAGACATGACATCATCAAATATATCTAACAATATATCCGTATCAAAAGTAAGTCATTTCCATGGTTGAGGTAGAACAGAGTTTTATCAATTGTGCCTCTGGTAAATCCACTTTCCAGAAGGAATTGAGCTAAAGTCTCATACCATGCTCTTGGAGCTTGCTTAAGGCCATAAAGTGCTTTATCAAGCCTGTAGACATGATTTGGAAATTTTGGATCTACAAAGCCTGGAGGTTGTTCAACATATACCTCTTCTTCCAATTCTCCATTGAGAAAAACACTTTTCACATCCATTTGAAAGACTTTAAACTTCTTATGAACATCATAAGCCAATAAGATTCTTATGGCTTCCAATCTAGCAACTGGAGCAAATGTTTCATCATAGTCAATACCCTCCTGTTGAGAGTAACATTTAGCAACCAGCCTTGCTTTGTTTCTTTTAATTATGCCATCACTGTCAGTTTTGTTTCTGAACACCCATTTTGTGCCAATAATTGATCTGTTCTTTGGTCTCGGCACTAGAGTCCGAACTTTATTTCTTTCAAATTCATTTAAATCTTCCTGCATTTCTTGCACCCAATCAGCATCTTGAAGAGCTTCTTCCACTTTCATTGGTTCCGTCTGAGATTGAAAAGAATGATAGAGACATTCATTTATTGTTGTTGTTCTAGTTTTGACACCTGCTTCAAGATCTCCAATTATTAAGTCAGGTGTATGTGATTTAGTCCACTTCCTTATAGATGGAAGTTGATCTCTAGAACTGGATCCTCCCCCATGATCCATGGTATCTCCATCATCATTTTCCAATGCTCCCCCTGAAGTTATGCTCTCTGAAATTTCAGAATTTGAGTTGGATCCTTCAGGATTTGAAAAATCAGAGTTTCCTGAATTATCAGAATTTGGCTCATCAGAACTTGATAAATCAGAACTTGAAAAGCCAGTGACTGGTTCTGATGCTTCTTGAGAGTCTTGAGATGTGGTATGATCATCAGCTTGCTCTCCCTGAACAGGTGCATTTCCCTTTGGAGCAGTTACCACAGTTTCAATGACATCAGAGTTTAACCCGTCAGAACTTACAGGATCAGGATTTAGGTCATCAGAATTTACAGAATCAGAATTTACATCTTCATTTTCAAATCTCAGCTGATCATGATCATTGAAATCTTCAAGTCCAGTAATCTTTTTATCATCAAAAGATACATTGATAGATTCCATGACAACCATTATTCTTAAATTGTAGACTCTGAAGGCTTTTGTGAAAAGTGGATATCCAACAAAAATTCCTTCATCGGCTTTTAGATCAAATTTTGATAGTTGTTCAGGATGAGTCTTAAGAACAAAACACTTGCATCCAAATACATAAGAGTATTTCAGATTTGGCTTCTTTTTCTTCACCATCTCATATGGTGTTTTTCCATGCTTGTTTATGAGTGTAGCATTCTGTGTAAAATAAGCAGTCTGCACAGCTTCAGCCCAAAAGTAGGTTGGTAGCTTTGCTTCATCAATCATAGTTTGTGCAGCTTCAATAAGAGTCATGTTCTTTCTTTCTACAACTCCATTTTACCGTGGAGTTCCTGGTGCAGGAAATTCCTGCTTTATTCCATGCTCTTTGTAGAACTCTTCCACGATTGAATTCTTGAACTCAGTGCCATTATCACTTCTTATTATTTTAACAGAATCTTTGACTAACTTATTCGGCTGTCTAACATGATCAGTTAGAGTAGATGCAATTTCATTCTTCTTGTGCAAGAAATACACCCAAGTGTATCTTGTGAACTCATCCACTATAACCATAGCATATTTCTTCTTTGCAATAGACATGACATTGACTGTACCAAATAGATCAACACACAGTAAGTGATAAGGCTTAAGAATTGAGGATTCAGTTTTGCTCTTGAATGAAGATTTTCTTTGTTTTGCCTTTTGACATGAGTCACAAAGACCATCAGGAGCAAATACTGATTTTGGCAGTCCTCTCACGAGATCTTTCTTTACTAGCTCATTTATGTTGTTGAAATTTAAATGAGAGAGACTCTTGTGCCAATTCCAGCTTTCTTCAATTGGTGCTCTACTTAACAGACAGATTGCAGAACCATCAGAATTTGTTGAAAGTCTGGCTTCATATATGTTACCATGTCTGTAACCTTTCAGAACCACTTTGCCTATAAAATTACTTACAACTTCACAATGTTCTTCAAAGAAATCCACATGATAACCTCTGTCACAGATTTGACTCACACTTAGCAGATTGTGTTCAAGTCCTGAGACAAGAGCTACTGATTCAATTATGACATTCCCAAGATTGATATTGCCATATCCCAGAGTCTTTCCCATGTTGCCATCTCCATAAGAAACTCCTGGGCCAGCTTTCTCCACAAAGTCTGATAGCAGGGCTTTATTTCCAGTCATATGTCCTGAACATCCACTGTCCAGAACTAGGATTTTTCCTGTTGCCCTGCAATCACAAAGACCACTATTGGCTAGTTTTAAGGACCCGTACTTGCTTGGATCCTTTGGCCTTTTTAAGTTTGTTAGCATTTGCAGCGGATATAGTTTCAGAGTTTATGCTAACATGCTTTTTATCAGACTTTATATCAGACTTTGCATCAGAATTTACACTAGAAGGAATTACATTAACTTTCTTTAAAGAAGGTTTTATTTGATAATAATCATATTACAAACTATGATATTCCTTACAAGTATAAATAGAATGCCATAAACTACCACAATGAAAACAAGGATTTTGTGGTTTAAACCTAACAGACTGACTCTTAACTCCTGATCTAGGAGGTAAAGAGTTTATATCTTTATTTTTCCTGCAAAAAGAAGCAAGATGGTTAGAGTTTCCATAATTATATCATTTCTTTCTAGGAGCATTAGGAACAGGCATATAATTATTGCTTGTATTCACACCTTCCTTTCCATTCCTATTTTTCCTAGCTTCCTTGACCTTGTTTACATTTTTAATCTCTTTCAGCTTATGCTTAAGCTGCTTCTTTGTCATTAAGCCAACATTTACCACAGTTGGTTTATCCTGTTTTAATTTGTCAGAAGTTGACTTTTCTTTGACTTCTGTTTTAGAATCATTCATCTTTTCAGATTTTGACACATCAGTTTTTACAACAAATTTAACAGGATTTACCTTTGGCTTTTCAGCTTTCTTGGTAAAGTTTGGTTTAGATGACACAGTTTTCTTTCTTCTTTATCATCTAGGTAACCTAGTCCTTCCATCCAATTTCCATTTTCTAAGATTTTATGAGTTGTTCTTCCAGAGTTAGTCCAAGTTTTGATTATCTCATTTTCCTTTTCCAGTTCAGATTTAAGAGATTTATTCAATTTTAGCAGTTCATCTCTAACATACAAAGCCTCAACTCTTTTTTTCTAAGTTTGATGGAATATAACTAACTCTTTTTCAAAGTAGTCATTTCTGTTTTTAAGAGCAAGACTTTCAGATTTTAATCTCCCATTTCCTAAAGTCTGATCTCTAAAACTAATGAACATGGTTTTAATATATAATCTTAGCTCAGAAATATCATCAGTATGAAAAGCAAGAGTTGAATGAGGTACCTTCAATTCAGCAGTTCCAGAACTGCTATCAACATTTGCCATCAAAGCATAGTTCACCTCTTCTTCAGAATCAGAAGTGTCTGCCCGGTTTTTCTTCTTTGTGATAAGTGCCTGGCCTTTATCACTTTTTCCTTTCTTGCAGTCAGGAGAGATGTGGCCTCTTTCACCACAATTGTAGCATTTGACATTTGATTTGTCTCCTCTGTCAGACTTTCCTCCTTTGCCTTCAGACTTTTTGAACCCTTTCTTTTCAGAACTTCCACATTTCCTAGAAAACTTCTTGTCCTTTCTGAATTTCTTGTAGGCTATCTTTGTGATACCCTTCACCATAAGAGCACACAGTTGTATCATCTCTGCATCAACATCCACTTCATATAAATTTTCAGATTCTGAATCATCATCATCAGAATATGATGACTCTGAATCAGACTGTATGATGAGAGCCTTTCATTTTCCCCTCTTTGAGACAACCACTTTAGGAGAATCCTCCTCAGTTTTAATTGAAACTGTCTTTGACTTTCTTCCATGCCTTTTGCTCCTTTGATCCATCTCAATTTCATGAGTCTTGAGCATACCATAAATTTCATCAAGAGTAGTTTCAGCAAGGTCATAGTTGTCTCTTATGGTAGTAGACTTCAAATCCCAATTTCCAGGGAGAGCTAAAAGGAATTTTAAATTTGAATCTTCAAGATCATATTCCCTGTCCATCAGTGACAGGTCATTCAAGAGTTTGGCAAACCTGTCATATAAATCAGTTAATGATTCATCAGCTTTTGAATCAAAGTGCTCATACTCTTGTGTGAGTATAGTCTTCTTATTCTTTTTGATGGCTTCAGTTCCCTGGCATCTTGTCTCCAAAGCATCCCATATTTCCTTTGTAGTCTTGCATCCAATAACCCTGTTCGACATGACATTGTCAATTGCACTATGCAGCAAATGCCTTACCCTTGCATCCTTGGCAATAGATGAGATGTCTTCAAGTGTGTAATCACCTTTCTCCTTTGGTATCATCTTTGTTGGTTGATCAGCAACTGCAATAGAAAGCTTTGTTGGCTTATATGGTCCATCATTAATTCTATCAAGGTATTCTAGATCTGTTGTTTCCAGAAATATAGCTATCTTTACCTTTCATATAGGATACTCAGATGCTCTCAGTATGGGAACCCTAATAATCTCATATCGACTGTGGGCTTGATTGTTTTAAGTATCTTGAGTTTTGGTGGGCTTAGGTGGAGTTTATGTTTCTTCAGACATGATTGTAAACTGGATCTCACTGTTTGTATATCAACAGAGAGGCTCTGATACCACTTGTTAGGCCACACAACACTATAGAAGGGGGTTGAATATAGTGTTTATACAATCAAATTGATTTAGAACATAAGTATGTAACATTAATCAAGTTTATTCAATATAATAAGCTCTGTTACAAAGTAGGTTAAACTACTCTCTCAGTGATGAACAATATCACTAAAAACTGTTAGGTTACAATGAATAATGTTCTTGTCAATCATAACACATAAAGTGTAAACCCTAAGTTGTGTTTATATAGTACACAGTTACAAATATATTCTAATTGATATGGAATATAATTCTGTCTCCTAAAATATATCAATCAGATATTATCTTCTACAAGTCTTCTAGTTGTCCAACTCTTCATGCATGTCTTCTTTTGTTTTAGTCCAGATCCTCTCCTGTAAATCAGCCGCATTCCTTATCTGAAGTACCCGCACTTAAGTCCTGATATAAATCCTGACAGCCTTAAGTTCTGATATAAGTTCTGACTTCAGTAAGTTCTGATTTCCAGTAAGTACTGATAAGTCCTGATATTAAGTTCTGAAACTAAACACAAATCAGATTAGACATGACATCTCAAATATATCAAACAATACCACTGGTTAGGTAATGAATAACACACAGAGGGGGGGTGAATGTGTTTTAGTGTTTTTATGCTTTTCTTGAATCTTTTATGGTTGTGAACAAAGTAAATTAAATCTTGCAGTGAGATGTGTTAATACAAAAATTAAATAAGTAATAACAGTGAACACAAATCTTTCAAAACTCACTTAATTTTATATCAAAATTAAGAATATTTTGCTACAAAAGTTCTAGGATCTTTATTGATAAAGAGCTTAGCTTCTTCCTTGAGAGAATACAAGATTTTCTTATCTAAATTGTTACATCTAACAAAGGACCAGTGTTAACTTTATATGATAGTTAACTACTGGTTTACACAGTGTATAATAAGAGATGTTGTTCACTTTAGTAAATTGTCACTAATCATTCCATTTTAGGAAAAGTATATCTTCCATTTCTGGCTTAGCATATCTTTGCATACTGTGTTAACTTGATCTTCCTTTGACAGTTAATCTTCATCTTTGATCTTGCACACTCTTCAAACTGCCTTTTATAGACTTCTCAATCCAACTGGTTGGATTGTTTGTTAATTGTTAATCTTGGATATTGAACTGGTCTGAACTTTGTACTTTGAGTTTTACCTCGAGATCTCCAGTTTGGTATATAGAGAACTTGATATCTCGATAAGTATATTGGCTTATCGAGATCTCTCATTACTCTATAGTTGATTTGACTTGTAGAGGTCTCTGAGTTCTCTATAAGAGATTTTAACTTGTCGAGATCTCTCCACTTCATGTCTTCACTTTGGCTTATTGATGTCTCTGAGTTCTCTGGTGACTAATTGACTTGTCGATAACTCAGAGTTCGCTAATGATAATTGACTTGTCGATATCTCAGAGTTCTCTAGTGATAACTGATTTAACGATATCTCAGAGTTCTTTAATGATATTTGACTTGTCGATAACTCAGTGTTCTCTAGTGATATTTGACTTGTCGATAACTCTGAATTCTCTAGTGAAGAAATGACTTGTCGATATCTCCAATCTTCATGTCTTCAATTTGGCTTGTCGATATCTCTGAGTTCTCTAGTAGCTTTCCTGACTTCTCTATAAGTCATTCTGGAGTTCTCGAATGACTTCTCTATAACACTAAATCTGTGACTTCTCTATACAACTTACTTAGGGTTGTCAGTTGGACTTAGTCTTGTTATTGTATAGGCATGTCTTGCATAACAAAGATGGTCAGACTTAGGTGCACCGCTCGCAAGGGCATTCCTGGCGGTCTCTACCAGGTTGTAGGTTTCCAAATGCCAGAGCAGGTAGCAGCTGTGTGTATGAGCAAGTGAGTTAGTTGGAGGACTTGTATAAGCTGGTTCAGATATTTTGGGTTATCAGTTGATAAGTGGCATTTTATACCACTTAGAACGTCTTAAAATAGCTTAAATTGGTGTCTTGAAATCAAGTATTTTGTGTATTTGATGCGTTTTTCTAGTGTTTGTGCATTTCAGGGTAATAGTTGCATTTCGGAGGAGTAATCATCAAGAATAAGCCTTGGCATGTGTTCAGCATTGCGAGAGCAAAGAAAGGGGCATATTACAGCGAAGAAACGGAGAAAACTCAGGAATTTTCCAGTAGGGTCCTGAGCGGCCGCTCAGCAAATGGAGAAAACTCAGGAATTTTCCAGTAGGGTCCTGAGCGCCCGCTCAGCTATGCTGAGCGGCCGCGCAGGGTCGGGAAAAAAAATAAATTGTTTTAAGACTTCTACTTCTGTTTGGCTTCCAACTTCTATGTAATATGAGTTTTATGGGACTATTATATAAGTAGATTTAGAGACGTTTTCACAAGGTTGGATCGTTGTATTAAGCAAGGAGAGAAGGAGACAAGGAAGAAGACCGTTTTAGCACACCGCAACGAAGAGGAAGCATATTTTCTTGTGATTCTTTATTTCATTGTAACGTTGGATGCTAGTTTTCTTTGCTTTGAACCTATTACTCTTGTGACGTACTCTGGTTTAATATAATTAGTTTAGTTATTATTCTCTTGTGTTTGTTTATCATGTTTTCATATGAACCCATGATGACGATAAGTGTTATCATGGGCTAATCGTGATCATGGGGTCGTAATGGATTTACTATGGAATTCTTTAGTTAGTTGTTTAATACCTTAGTGTGTGATGATTGTATGATATCTAGTATTGGTTGTGCGTATTCGTCTTGTGTGCGTCGCGAACATATAAGATAGGGTGTTAATCTCTTGTGAAGCGACGGTGGATCTCGAGATTTAGAACTTGCCATGCTAGCATAGGTTCATGTATGATGTTGCATGATTAGTGGGTAACTCTAACCGTTTTATTCGCCCTATGTAATCAAAAGGAATAACTTGTGCTTAAATCATTATGTTGTCAATTTCTGTAGACATATAGGGACTCAACATAATTGATGTCTATTCAACTTCTATCTTAATTGTGGATGTGTGGTAGAATGGTATTAGTACAATAAAAGTTGACTTTTATCAGTTTCGTGTTATTCGATTAATATCATCACAGTTGCATGTTAAGGGTAATAACAATAACTATTGAAGGACGTAGTAATGAAGTTGTGATCTCATGAGTGTTTTAATATTGTTAATTCGAAGTGTTAATTAAGTGGCTAATTACGTAGTTAATTGTAGTTAATATTTAGTCAACAATCCTAAGTGTTAGTGTCTTAATATTGAGAAGTAATCATACATTGGTGAGTGAGTTTAATTGAACAATAATTAGTCTGAGTCTCTGTGGGAACGAACTAGAAAGTATTCTATATTACTTGCGAACGCGTATACTTGCGTGTATTATTAGCGCGTGTTTTCGCCCTAACAAGTTTTTGGCGCCGCTGCCGGGGACTCGGCGTATTTGTTTAGTTTATGTACTTACCATCATTGGTCGTTAGGACTCAGTGATTAAGACGTATTTGTTACTTATTGTTTCTGGTTGTGTTTCAGGTACTTTAGCAAGCGTTTATGCAAACTCGTTCTCGTACTCGCAAGAGGACTTTAGATACAGCTGAAAAGACAGACGAAGTTCTTGATATTCCAGAGAAGATAGATTTTAAAGATTCGGATTCAGGAAGTGAGCAGAAAGAACCAGTAATCATGGGTGATCGTATTGTTCAGGCCGATCCAGCTCTTATGGACTTTTCTCGGCCAAAAATTGATGATATTCAGTCAAGCATTTTTCATCCGCCTATTTAAGCTAACACCTTTGAAATCAAGCCGGGCACTATTCAGATGGTGCAGAATTCTGTTTCTTTTGGAGGAGCTGCGACTGAAGACCCCAACATGCATATGAGGAATTTTGTCGAGATCTGCAGTACTTTCAAGTATAATGGTGTGACTGATGAGGCTATCAAGCTGAGGCTTTTCCCATTCTCACTAAGGGACAAAGCTAAGGACTGGTTACATTCTGAACCAGCTGGGTCCATCACTACTTGGCAAGATCTTGCGCAAAAGTTTCTGGTGAAGTTTTATCCGATGGCAAAGACTGCTGCTATGCGGAGTGCTCTTACTCAGTTTGCGCAGCAACCTACAGAATCTATGTGCAAAGCTTGGGAACGCTACAAAGAAATGTTGAGAAAGTGTCCACATCATGGAATGCCCGATTGGATGGTGATCACTGGTTTCTATAATAGTTTGGGGGCCCAATCTCGGCCCATGCTCGATGCAGCAGCTGGAGGCGCCTTGTGGGCCAAAAGCTATACTGAGGCTTATAATCTTATCGAGACTATGGCTGCAAATGAGCATCAAAACCCAACTCAGAGGATGATGCCTGGGAAAGTAGCAGGTATTCTGGAAGTCGATGCAGCCACTGCTATTGTAGCGCAGCTCCAAGCGCTGTCTATGAAGGTCGATTATCTAGCTACATATGGAGTTAATCAAATAGCTATGGTCTGTGAGCTTTGTGCAGGTTCTCATGCTACGGATTAGTGTTCTCTTGTCAACGAATCTGTTCAGTATGTGAACAATTATCAGTGACAACAGCAGCCCGTGCCAGCTACTTATCATCCTAACAACAGAAATCATCCAAATTTCAGCTGGGGTAATAATCAGAATGATATTCAGCCACCATATCAACAAGGTGTGAGTAAACAGTTCAATCCACCTGGATTCTAGCAACCGCAGCAATATGCTCAAAGGCAATCATATCCTCAACAGGGAAGTGCAGCTGCACCTACTAGTGCTGATTTTGAGGAACTTAAGCTGTTATGCAAGAGTCAGGTGGTTTCTATCAAGACCTTGGAAAATCAAATCGGTCAAATAGCCAATGCAGTGCTCAATCGTCAACCTGGAACACTTCCCAGTGACACGGAAGTACCAGGCAGGAAGGAAGCTAAAGAGCAAGTCAAGGCTATTACCTTAAGGTCTGGGAAAGTTGATGATGCTGAAAAGGCAAAAGAAGGAGAAGCTGAAGTTAGAGATGAAGAAGCTAAGCAAAAGGAGAAAGCGGCGGAACCAAGGAAGACTACTGTTGAACACACTCTGCCTGAGGGTAATACAGGGGAGAAACAGCTCTATCCTCCACCACTTTTCCCTAAGAGATTGCAACAACAAAAGCTGGATAAGCAGTTCGGTAAGTTTCTGGAGGTGTTCAAGAAACTTCACATCAATATACCTTTCGCTGAGGCTATGGAGCAAATGCCTAATTATGCGAAGTTTATGAAGAGTATTCTTTCAAGGAAGGTGAAACTGGATGACCTTGAGACCGTTGCTCTAACGGAAGAATGCAGCGCTGTATTGCAGCAAAAGTTACCTCCAAAGCTTAAAGATCCAGGTAGCTTCACCATTCCTTGCACCATTGGCAAGTTGTCGTTTGACAAGTGCCTTTGTGATTTGGGAGCAAGCATCAATCTGATGCCGTTTTCGATCTTTAAAAAGTTGGATTTGCCTGATCCAAAACCCACCTAGATGTCTCTACAATTAGCTGATCGTTCTATTACTTACCCAAGGGGCATAGTGGAGGATGTGCTAGTCAAGGTGGATAAGCTCTTCTTTCCTGCGGACTTTGTTATTCTGGATTTCGAGGAAGATAAGAAGATTCCCATAATCTTGGGAAGACCTTTCTTGGCTAATGGTCGTACCTTGATAGATGTGTAGAAAGGTGAACTTACTATGCGGGTGCAGGATCAGGATGTGACCTTCAATGTATTCAAAGCAATGAAATTCCCTACAGAAGATGAGGAGTGCTTAAAAGTGGATGTGATTGATTCTGCGGTTACTTCAGAACTCGATCATATGCTAATGTCTGATGCATTAGAAAAGGTCTTAGTGGGGGATTTTGACAGTGATGATGAAGATGGCAACGAGCAATTACAATATCTGAATGCTTCTCCCTGGAGGCGAAAGCTGGACATGCCGTTTGAATCTCTTGGTACTTCTGACCTCAAGAATGCTGAAGGAAAGCTCAAACCATCAATTGAGGAAGCACCTACCTTGGAGCTCAAGCCATTACCTGAACACTTGAGGTATGCTTTTTTAGGTGAAGCATCTACTTTACCTGTTATTATTGCATCTGACCTTTCAGGTAGTGAGGAAGACAAGCTCTTAAGGATTTTGAGAGAATTCAAATCAGCTATTGGATGGACCATAGCAGACATCAAAGGGATCAGCCCTTCATATTGTATGCATAAGATTCTCCTAGAGGAGGGTAGTAAGCCAACTATTGAGCAGCAGAACAGACTTAATCATATCATGAAGGAGGTGGTGAAGATAGAAATTCTGAAATGGCTGGATGCAGGCATCATTTATCCTATTTCTGACAGTTCTTGGGTGAGCCCCGTACAATGTATGCCTAAGAAAGGAGGTATCACTGTGGTAGCAAATAAGAAGAATGAGCTCATCCCCACTCAAACAGTTACAGGATGGAGAGTATGCATGGATTACCGAAAGTTGAACAAGGCCACGAGGAAGGATCACTTCCCTCTTCCATTAATTGATCAGATGCTTGACAGGTTGGCTGGTCATGAGTATTATTGTCTTCTGGATGGCTACTCAGGGTATAATCAGATTTGTATTGCACCAGAGGATCAAGAAAAGACTACCTTCACTTGTCCATTTGGCACGTTTGCTTTTCACAGAGTTTCGTTTGGGTTATGTGGCGCACCGGCCACTTTTCAGAGATGTATGATGGCTATATTCTCTGACATGATTGGGAATAATGTTGAGGTGTTCATGGACTTCTCCGTCTTTGGACATTCGTATGATGAATGTTTGAATAATCTTCGTGCCGTGCTCAAAAGGTGTGTGGAAACTAATTTGGTGCTCAATTGGGAAAAATGTCATTTTATGGTGCGTGAAGGCATTATTCTTGGGCATAAGGTCTCTAGCAAGGGTCTTGAGGTGGATAAAGCCAAGGTGGGAGTCATTGAAAATCTTCCACCACCTATTTCTGTGAAAGGAATCCGTAGTTTTCTTGGTCATGCGGGTTTTTATCGGCGGTTCATCAAGGACTTTTCAAAGATATCTAAGCCGTTGTGCAACTTGCTTGAGAAAGATGTGCCTTTCAAATTTGATGATGAATGTTTGACGGCATTCGAGACTCTGAAGAAGAGTTTAATCACTGCGCCAGTTATTACAGCACCGGATTGGAAAGAGCCTTTTAAGATGATGTGTGATGCAAGTGATTATACGGTAGGTGCAGTTCTTGGGCAGCGCAAGAATAATCTCTTTCATGTGGTCTACTATGCTAGTAAGACCTTAAATGGGGCCCAAATGAACTACACCACTACTGAAAAGGAGCTCTTGGCTATAGTCTTTGGTTTCGAGAAATTTCAGTCCTATCTGCTTGGGACAAAAGTGACAGTATTCACTGATCATGCGGCCATTCGCTATTTGGTTTGGAAGAAGGATTCGAAGCCGAGACTCATTCGTTGGGTGCTCTTACTTCAGGAATTTGAGTTAGAGATCAAGGATCGAAAAGGTACTGAGAATCAAGTAGCTGACCATCTCTCTAGATTGGAGAATCCTGAGTCTACTTCACAGGATAAGACATTGATCAACGAATCTTTTTCGGATGAGCAGTTGTTCGCAGTTCAGGAGGAAGAGCCATGGTTTGCAGATATTATAAACTATCTTGTCAGCAATATAATGCCTCCTAATTTGACCTCAGCTCAAAAGAAGAAGTTTCTGCATGAGGTGAAGTGGTATATGTGGGATGAATCATATTTGTTTAGACAGGGAGCTGACCAGATCATCAGGAGATGTATCCCGTTCTGTGAGACAGAGGGGATATTACGAGACTGCCACTCCACAGTTTATGGTGGGCATTATGGTGGTGAGAAGACGACAGCTCGTATTCTGTAAGCAGGTTTTTTCTGGCCTACTTTGTTTAAGGATGCTCATCAGTTTGTTTTAAGGTGTGATCGTTGCCAAAGAGTGGGAAATTTGACGAGAAAGGATGAGATGCCGTTAAATGTGATGCTTGAAGTCGAGGTCTTTGATGTTTGGGGAATCGATTTCATGGGGCCTTTTGTCTCGTCCTGCAATAATCAGTACAACTTGCTGGCAGTCGATTATATCTCAAAATGGGTAGAATTCAAAGCTCTACCGACAAATGATGCAAAGGCAGTGTTGAATTTTCTTCATAAGCAGATTTTCACAAGGTTTGGAACGCCTCGGGTAATCATAAGTGATGAAAGGTCGTATTTCTGCAACCGTAAGTTCACTTCTATGATGCAGCGTTATAATGTGAATCATCGAGTTGCTACTGCCTATCATCCGCAAACAAATGGTCAAGCGGAAGTGTCTAACAGAGAGATCAAGCGCATTCTAGAGAAGGTTGTTTGTCCGTCAAGGAAGGATTGGTCTTTAAAGCTTGATGAAGCTGTTTGTGCTTACAGAACAGCATACAAAACTCCACTTGGTATGTCCCCGTTTCAACTGGTGTATGGTAAGGGATGTCATTTACCTGCGGAGCTTGAGCATAAGGCCTATTGGGCGTTGAAAAAGTTGAACCTGGATTTAGATGCAGCTGGTAAGAAGAGAATGCTTCAGCTTAATGAACTTGATGAATTTCGACTCCAAGCGTACGAGAATAACAAAATATACAAGAAAAAGGTGAAGAGGTGGCATGATAGGAAGCTACATCCTAAGTTATTCGTGCCGGGGCAACAAGTTCTCTTATTCAACTCTCGTCTCCGACTTTTTCCTGGGAAGTTGAAATCAAGGTGGTCTGGACCTTTTATTGTCAAAACTGTGTTTTCACATGGAGCGGTGGAGATTTTTGAGAATGATCCGGACCAAGCATTCAAGGTTAATGGTCAGCGTTTGAAGCACTGCTATGGGGACACGGCAAACTGAGAAGTGGTTAGTGTCGTTTTATTGTCAACTTGAGGAAGGTACGCAACGTCAAGCTAATGACGAAAAAGAAGCGATGCGTGGGAGGTAACCCATGATTTTTTGTTACAGGAACCCTTAGAAGTTAATAACCTATCCAAAACCACAAAAAAAATCTGAAAAACCGGGCTCGGAAAAAAAAGCTGAGCGCCCGCTCAGCTTTGCTGAGCGACCGCTCAGGGGTCGACTGTGATTTTTTTTTTTAAGTTCATAAAAAATCCAAAAAAAAAATCAGAAAATCAAAAAATAAATTACAGCCCCATTACCCACGATTTCTTTTCCCATTAACCCATGATTTTATCCCTCAAACCCACTCTTAATCTAATTTTAACCTAATCCATACCCTATATATACATACACCTATCCCATACATCTCCCACACACTTTCTACACTCAAACTCTCTCCCAAACATAAAAACACTATTCTCAAGCATTTTTATTCAGATTCAATGGCACCCAAAAGAGCAAGGACTATTGATAGCAGCAGCACAGTCCCTACTGCTGATTCATCGAGGGGTACTGCTGCGAGGCCTCGGTTGAATGACAGAGCTGCGGAGGAGGAGTACACTAGGCTTTTGGGGAAGCCGATTCTGAAGGAGAGGAGGTTTTTACCATCGGGGAGAGATGGTGAGTTGCTACCGATGATTGCTGAGAAGGGGTGGATAGCTTTCTGTGAGTCGCCTGAAACAGTACCGATGAGCGTGGTTCGCGAGTTCTATGCAAATGCGAAGACCGAGAAGAATGGGTTTTCTGTGGTCTGAGGGCTGACGGTTGATTATCACCCAGCGGCGATTCGCCGTGTGATTGGGCAGCGAGAGAGGAAGCCCGAGGAGGAGAACTGGAATGAGAAGACTGCTGAGGATTTTGACTTGAATTTGATTTGTGCTACTCTCTGTAGGCCGGGCACAGTTTGGACCTTCAAGACTGGAACTAATGAGTATCGTCACTTTCCAGTGATCGCGATGAACAGGTATGCCCGTGCATGGAATGCGTTTATTTGTGCTAATATTCTGCCTTTTTCGCATGCACATGAGGTCACAGTTGAGAGAGCACAGTTGTTGTGGGGAATTTTGAATGTGGAGTACTATATGGACCTTGGTGAGTTTATCTACCAAGGAATTCTGAAGTTTTTGAGGGGAGCTAAGCACATGAACATCCCTTATGCATCCACGGTCACGAAGCTTTGTCGAGCAGTGGGAGTGAACTGGCCGTCTCATGAGCAGTTGCAGTTGCCGGCCGCTCCGATTGATTCTGGGACTCTAAATGGGATGCAGGAGTGGACCGGTGGTGAGCCCGAGGAGCATGGGCTGGGTTATCGTCTTCCAGGAGGGCGTCCAGCACGAGGTGCTACTATGGTTAGGCCTAGGCGTGATGAAGCTGGTTCTTCGAGAGCTCAGGAGGGTGCTGGGATGGCTGATGCCCAGTATAGGAGGCTGTCACGGCGGATGGATGCCATGTACGAGACGCAGAGCAGGTTTGCTCAGGAGCTCACCCTTGCGTTAGGGACTGCTTTTCGGGGCCTTGGAGCTGACATCCAGTGACCAGTTTTTGGTGAGGACTCTGCATACCCGCCGACTGATACTCCACCCACTGAGGGTGATGATGATGATGACTCCAAGTAGGTATACCCTGTGTTCCTTTCTACTACCTTCACTGGGGACAGTGAAGATTTTAAGTTTGGGGTGGTAGTTAAGGAATATTTTGTGTGTGTGTCATATAGCTGCATATTTATGATAGTTTAGTTCATATAGTTGCATAATTTTTGCCATATAATTTTTTTATTTTATAGCTTTATTTGTTTATCATATCATATAGCTCATGCATATGCCATGATCCCTTTTGCGATGATTTACTGACTGATTTGTGATGTTGATGCGAGTGTAGTGACGGCGTTAAAGTAATGTTGAGTCATGTAGGTTGATATGCATGCTAGAAACACTTGTATTTTCACTAAGTCTTAGAGAATGCTTAAGGACTAGATTGTTGTTATGATCTGATTGTTTTCGAGGTTAATCTAATTATTATGCTTAGAATTTGATAATAGGTTCTTAGTGATAAAGGCATGAAAAAGAAAAAATGGAGTAAAAAATGAAATTTGTTGCTAATTATGGCTAGGCGTCAAATGACTAGTAGCCGGCTCGCATGTTATGCGAGTAGTATAGGGTTGAGCAAGATGGAGTGAAACGCACTTGCTCAGAAATTTTGAAAAAAAAAAGAAAAAGAAAAAAAATGGAAAAAAAGAAAAAAAAAAGAAAAAAAGAGTATGTGTTTATGCATAATTGATCACGAGTGGGCTCTTTGGTATTCGAGTTATTAAGTTCTTAGGGGACTTTGTGCCTAGTGACCTAAGGCTTTTAGAGTCTGGGATCTGCTAACCTAACGCTCGCTACATGGATACCATTGTATAAGTCTTTTGTGGACATCACTCATTGCACGGTCAAATAAGCATTGCTGTTATGAATAAAAGCATGATTCCGTAATAAGCTCCAGAATTCTTGTAGTGTTATAAGTCACTTTGTGCCTAGAATTTTTATTCTTTGTATAATCATGTGATTGCCTTGATGATAGTTGAGTCATAATAATTGATTTAGTTCCGAAGCATATCTGTTAAGCATCTGCACACACCACGTTTCTGGCTGTATGTTAGCTGGCATGATTTGATTCATCTTTAGTCGCCTAATTGCATTTGTTGAGATGTTGTAAGTTGGTTGGTTTGTTCGTAGTAAGGGGGATCGCTGCATTTCATATAGATTGCATTCATGCATGTTTTGATCTGTTTTTGAGTCTGTGACGCTTGAGGACAAGTATCGATTTAAGTTTGGGGGTGTGATAAGTGGCATTTTATACCACTTAAAACGTCTTAAAATAGCTTAAATTGGTGTCTTGAAATCAAGTATTTTGTGTATTTGATGCGTTTTTCTAGTGTTTGTGCATTTCAGGGTAATAGTTGCATTTCGGAGGAGTAATCATCAAGAATAAGCCTTGGCATGTGTTCAACATTGCGAGAGGAAAGAAAGGGGCAGATTACAGCGAAGAAACGGAGCAAACTCAGGAATTTTCCAGTAGGGTCCTGAGCGCCCGCTCAGCTATGCTGAGCGGCCGCGCAGAAAGCTGAGCGCCCGCTCAGCTATGCTGAGCGGCCGCGCAGGGTCGGGAAAAAAGATAAATTGTTTTAAGACTTCTACTTCTGTTTGGCTTCCAACTTCTATGTAATCTGAGTTTTATGGGACTATTATATAAGTAGATTTAGAGACGTTTTCACAAGGTTGGATCGTTGTATTAAGCAAGGAGAGAAGAAGACAAGGAAGAAGACCGTTTTAGCACACCGCAACGAAGAGAAAGCCTATTTTCTTGTGATTCTTTATTTCGTTGTAACGTTGGATGCTAGTTTTCTTTGCTTTGAACCTATTACTCTTGTGACGTACTCTGGTTTAATATAATTAGTTAAGTTATTATTCTCTTGTGTTTGTTTATCATGTTTTCATATGAACCCATGATGACGATAAGTGCTATCATGGGCTAATCGTGATCATGGGGTCGTAACGGATTGTTTAATACCTTAGTGTGTGATGATTGTATGATATCTAGTATTGGTTATGCGTATTCGTCTTGTGTCGTCGCGAACATATAAGATAGGGTGTTAATCTCTTGTGAAGCGACGGTAGATCTCGAGATTTAGAACTTGCCATGCTAGCATAGGTTCATGTATGATGTTGCATGATTAGTGGGTAACTCTAACCGTTTTATTCGCCCTATGTAATCAAAAGGAATAACTTGTGCTTAAATCATTATGTTGTCAATTTCTGTAGACATATAGGGAGGGACTCAACATAATTGATACCTATTCAACTTCTATCTTAATTGTAGATGTGTGGTAGAATGGTATTAGTACAATGAAAGTTGGCTTTTATCAGTTTCGTGTTATTCGATTAATATCATCATTGTTGCATGCTAAGGGTAATAACAATAACTATTGAAGGACGTAGTAATGAAGTTGTGATCTCATTAGTGTTTTAATATTGTTAATTCGAAGTGTTAATTAAGTGGTTAACTACGTAGTTAATTGTAGTTAATATTTAGTCAACAATTCTAAGTGTTAGTGTCTTAACATTGAGAAGTAATCATACATTGGTGAGTGAGTTTAATTGAACAATAACTAGTCTGAGTCTCTGTGGGAACGAACTAGAAAGTATTTTATATTACTTGCGAACGCGTATACTTGCGTGTATTATTAGCGCGTGTTTTCGCCCTAACATCAGTCGATTCCATGTCGGAATCGAATAAATTTGAATTTAAGTATATTTTGGGTTGTAATATATTTATTCTGATTTGTAGTTGTAATCTTGTCTCATACTTATTCCTGTGTAGATCTTGTTATTATTATCGGGATTTATTATATCTGTTGTTATTGTATTAGTTTAATGCTGTGTGAGTTCTCATTTCCCAAACCCGAGATTGAGGGCGCCACATAAACTTTATTCGGTCAAGTATTTTAGTAATCGAAATTTGAAATTTTTAATACGTGGACTATATACTGCTTTTATTCTTTGGAAATTGAGTAAGAGCCGCTTTTCCGTAAATATTTTTGAATGCTAAATATAACGGGCATATTTGTGTACGGGCTTATAAGTTACTTATTTTTTATTTTAGAGTCGAATTTAAAATTTATAAAATGATAAGTTGAATGTTGGTAACGACGTACTTTTTATCAATTTATTTTATATTTTCACCTTTTATTAATTTTGTTTTTAAATATATGTTTTTAATTTTTATTTTTTTAATTTAAAATCCACGAATTAAGATAATTATATTTAAATTTGTTTATTTTTGTTTAATTAAGTGGAATTCAAACTTTTATTCAAATACTTATATAACTAATAAGTATTAATCTATTTATACTTATAAGTGATTTATTCATTTTAAATTATAAATTATTTATTTTAAAATTTCTCAAACTTGCACAACCTCTAATCAAATAAATATACAAATTTTAGAGATCAAAATGTAAAATTGAATAAAATTCACCAATCTTATAGGAAACTTTGGCTGAGCTACTGCTTCTTGTCTTGAAGAATAAAAGAGTCGCAACTTTAATTTCCTTTTGCTTTGTGTTATGTTATGTGAATTACACTAATCAAAATATTACGACTTAGTTTGATTTAATTTTTTTCACCGCATTAGAGATAGAAAATATGTCTAAATATATAATTGTGAAGCAAAACTCGAGGGCGCACGGTATTTAGTTTTGTCATGTACTAAATATGTATTTTTTAGTTGCGCACCCTTTTAAAAACGAGAACGGAATTCATATTTATGTAAGTTTTTAACAAGCAAATAAGTATATCCATCATGGTCATTTGTATATAATATATATTTACACACTATCTCGTGCATTTTGACATTTTCGACAATTGAATATAAAAAATGAGATATGTTAGTCATTATTTCAAAATAATTATATGAATTAATAATATAATAGAACTAGTAAAGAGTCAGAATTCCAATATTCTCAATATTCATTAAAACAATAATTTTAGAATATATATGTTTGTATTATATTTGTATTACATATATTACGTTTCTTTTGTATATATATTACATTACATTACATTACATAATTGTTCGAATGAGTAGAAAAATCAATCTATTAATGACAAATATTTGTTCTAAATCAAATATCAAACATATACAACTTAAATGATAATTTTTATATTTCTTTTAACATATTTAAGAAAAAAATACACTGACAAATAAGATATCATGAACACAATATTAAAAAACAAAAAAAAAAGAGTAAAGAAAATTGAGTAAAAAGAAGAGGTTGAACAGAAACCCTAAGAATCGGCAATCCATAACTCAGCAGCTCGAACATAACCCAGCGCCTCTCGACTCACCGATTCAAACCCATCCCCAACTCGCTCCTCTCATTTCACATGCTCTCTCAGGTTCTTCTCTAATTTCTACATCCTATATTTACATATCTCTAGCTTTCTTTTGTTCAATTCTTGTTGTTTAATTACACAACTGCCCCCTCATAATTTCACCCACAATTGCTGAGTTTCATATTCTATACACACATATTTTTGTATGTATAATTTGTGCTCATCAGAATTTTTAGGATATTTGGGTAATCATTGTTTTCGAAATCTTGGTTAAATTTTACTGCTTTTTTAGCTCTGTGTACTGAATTCTTGTTTATTAGTTATTGTTCTTGATTTTAGTAAAGTTAATTTGGTTCAGTTAGTGATTGGGGGTGTTTTCTATATTTAGTTAATTTACGAGTTTCGTTAAACTTTATGATGGCCGATAACCGGTTTGCTGCCAGTTATGAAACATACATATTCGGTTTTATCTAGTTTTGCTATTGAGTTGTTGAATATGGCTATTTGAAACTCTACGGTGTGAGACGTCGTTGTTGTTACGTGGAGGAATGTGACAGCGGTGTGAGTGGTCTAGTTAAAGGCTTATTTGACATTGTTGTTGTCAATAGGGAATGTGTTTTGCGGGGATGGAATGGGAGGAAAGTGTAGTTTCTTATGGGGGAAAATGGTCAAATGCGTAGTTGGTATAGCACTTTATTGATTTCTGCTGTTGGTTGATGTGGCCTTGTTATGTTTCCTTCAAGTGATCATGAACATTTTACTTTATTTTATAAGATACATTGCATCTTGGTTAAACAATGGGATTGTTGTTTTGTTGCAAAGAAGAGAGTATAGTTGTTTGACATTAAATACATTTGATTTAGTGCATTTTGTAGTTATGTGTATTTTTTTTGATGACATGTGCTTGATAATAAATTCGATTTAATGGCAGTTGTGTATAGGTTGAAAAACAAATTCATGAGTGCTTGAGTGTATATGGCATCACATCGTTCCTCTGGAATTGTTGACCCTGGATGGGAGCATGGTGTTGCTCAGGATGAGAGAAAAAAGAAGGTTAGATGCAATTATTGCGGAAAGGTAGTTAGTGGTGGAATTTACAGATTGAAGCAACATTTAGCACGAGTTTCTGGAGAAGTAACATACTGTGATAAAGCGCCGGAGGAGGTGTACTTGAAAATGAGAGATAATCTAGAAGGATGTAGATTTAGTAAAAGAGCAAGGAAAAATGAATATGATGAGCAAGCATACCTAACTTTTCCCTCTAATGATGAAGCGGAGGAAGAAGAGCATGCTGGATATAGGAATAAAGGAAAGCAATTGGTAGGGGACAATGGATTGGTGATAAATTTACCCCCTCTTCGTTCATTAGGATATGTTGACCCTGGTTGGGAACATGGTGTTCCACAGGATGAAAGGAAGAAAAAGGTCAAATGTAACTATTGTGAGAAAATTGTAAGTGGTGGTATTAATCGTTTTAAGCAGCATCTAGCTAGAATACCGGGAGAAGTTGCACCTTGTAAAAGTGCTCCAGAGGAAGTATTTTTTAAAATAAAAGAAAATATGAAATGGCATCGTTCAGGAAAGAGGCAGAGAAGAACGGATTCGAAGGAGGTATCAGCAATCTATATGCACTCGGATAATGAAGAGGAAGATGATGAGCAAGAAGTGACTGCTGTACACTCTCTGAGCAATGGCATACCATTACATGAAGATTCAAGATTAGGAAGAGACTCAAGAAGGATGCTAAGAGGCACATCTTCAATAATGGAGGCTGAACCATGGTTAAGAAGACCACATTTTGAAACTATAGTTTCGAAGTCTCCAACAAGCGATACACCTCTAAATTCCCAACAAGGAAAATTTGGTACCTGCAAAAGATTCCGTAAGGAAGTTAACTCCGCAATTTGCAAATTCTTTTACCATGCAGGAATTCCTTCCCAGGCAGCAAATTCCCCTTATTTTCATAAGATGCTCAAGTTGGTTGGTCAATATGGAGAAGGTTTGGTTGGTCCTTCAGCCAATGTAATATCAGGTCGATTTCTACAAGATGAGATTTCAGTCATAAAAAGTTACCTTGAGGAGTGCAAAATTTCGTGGACAGTTACTGGATGCTCTATCTTGGCAGATAGTTGGACGGATTCGCGCGGAAGAATGTTGATTAATATCTTGGTTTCCTGCCCCCATGGTATGTACTTTGTACGTTCAGTTGATGCCACTGATGAGTTTGAAGATGCTATGTACTTATTTAAGTTGCTTGACAAGGTGGTAGAAGAGATGGGCGAAGAAAATATAGTGCAGGTAACTAAAGTCAATTGTGTATATATATAATTAAAGACTATCTGGTATCATCTTTGTGGTTTTATGCTCATTCTACCACCTATACTATCTTCACTCTACTAGGTAATCACTGATAATACACCAAGTTATCAGGCTGCTGGAAAAATGCTTGAAGAGAAAAGAAAAAACTTATTTTGGACTCCCTGTCTTGGCTATTGCATTGAACGGATGCTTGACGATTTTATGAAGATTAAATGGGTTGGAGAGTGCATGGAAAAAAGTCAAAGTATTACGAAGTTCATTTACAACCGTATCTGGCTGTTAAATCTTATGAAGAGTGAGTACACCGGCGGAAAAGAACTTTTGCTACCCTCAGTTACCCGATGTGCATCAAGTTTTTCTACTTTGCAGAATCTTTTGGATCATAGAATTGGCCTCAAACGATTATTTCAGTCAAATAAATGGCTTTCCTCTCGATGGTCGCAAATGGAAGAGGGTAAAGAGGTAGAGAGGGTTGTACTGAACCCTACTTTTTGGAAGAAGATGTTGTTTGTCAGGAAATCTGTGGACCCTATCATGGAAGTTCTTCAAAAGATTACTAGTGATGATAGCCTTTCTATGCCATTTATCTATAATGATATGTGCAGAGCTAAGCTTTGTATTAAAAGTAATCATAACGATAATGTACGCAAGTATGGACCCTTCTGGAGTGTTATAGACAAAAACTGGAATTCACTATACCACCATCCTTTGTATTTGGCTGCTTACTTCCTCAATCCATCGTACAGATATCGTCCTGATTTTGTTCAGGTAACCAGCTGATTTTGTTTTAATATTTTTTCTAATGAGTCTACTCTGAAGAGAAGTATACAGGCTAAAGAGTAATGTATAGAAATTATCTGTTATATGCGCTTAACTGTAGCACCCAGAGGTTGTTCGTGGACTTAATGCATGCATTGTTCGACTGGAGCCAGACAGTGGAAAAAGAATTTCTGCATCCATGCAGGTAATCAATATTAAGTGTAACTTCTTTTCAGTTGTCCTTCTTTTATTCAACTTCCAGTTGTTGCACCCTGTCACTGCTGCAGATTTCTGATTTTGGTTCTGCAAAAGCTGATTTTGGAACTGACTTGGCTATTGGTACCAGAGCGGAGCTTAATCCAGGTATATTTACTAACCCGGAAGCTTGTAACAGG
Source organism: Apium graveolens (assembly GCF_009905375.1). Classification (NCBI taxonomy): domain Eukaryota; kingdom Viridiplantae; phylum Streptophyta; class Magnoliopsida; order Apiales; family Apiaceae; genus Apium; species Apium graveolens. Next base: position 207,337,269 of record NC_133651.1, on the reverse strand, counting down.
TTTTTATGGTTTGAACTTGATACATTTTAAATATTCTTTTCTTCTTGTCTCCTTAGCTGCATGGTGGCAACAGCATGGCATAAACTGTGTCGAGTTGCAAAGAATTGCAGTTCGTATATTGAGCCAAACATGCTCGTCATTTGGGTGTGAGCACAACTGGAGTATATATGATCAGATCATTAGCCAAAGTCACAACCGCGTGGCACGGAAAAAACTAAATGATTTCATTTACGTTCATTACAATCTGCGACTCAGGGAACGCCAAATAAGGAAGACTTCTAATGACTTGATATCCATTGACAGTGTTTTACAAGAATATTTACTTTATGACTGGATTGTGGATACAGAGAAACCAATACTGCAAGAAGATGAGGTACGACCTTAATTCACCCAAAGTAAATAATTGATTGAGAGAATAACTTGTATTAAATTAAACGAGGATATTTATTTTCATGAACTGAAGTCAGAACAGGTGAATCGGTACCATATCCTTTCTTTTTTTTATGTGATGCGCCAAGCCTTTATTTTACGCATTTATGTGTTATACATGCGATATTAGCTTGAGAAGTATATCCTGACTTGCTCATAAGCTGTTCTGAATATAACATGTTTTAAACATCATCTAATAAATTGTAAAAGATCTCATCTTGCATAACTTTGCTGAAAACATGATTTTTATTCTATGAACTAGGTTATCCCTAGAAATGAAATGGAACAAGTTGATCCATATGAAAATGAGGTGGAGTATGAAGATGGACATGTTGAGGCCAGGAAAGGATGCATGCAACTGGTAACTTTGGCTGATGTACAGCCCTTGGATGTCAATCCTGCTAATAATTTCAGTACTGCCACAGATGATGACGACTATGAGGATGATGATAATAATATCAATTTTCTTGATGACAATATGAGTAACAGTGAGCACTAGTCCCCTTAAATGACAAAATGAAGCTTAGAGTACATGTTTTCGTGTACTTAATGTTGTAGGGATCTTGTTACAGTATATCAATGTAAAGTGACAATGGTTGAATATTGTAGGCACCGGCCTGAAAATAACATTTTAGTGAAGAACCTCAAGATAGGGTCTAGTATTGCTCTTTCCTGCTGTATCAACGAAGTCCCCTCTGAGTGAGGGCCTTCGCAGTTTTTTGAGTCTCGCATGAAAAGGTGCCCCTTGCTATTACTGCTCGAGTTTTGTAAATAAATGGTGGTTTAATGTGGATTCGATGCTACATTTTTTACTTGAGGGTATACTGAAATGAGATCAACTTGGTACCTTGATTTTCGGGTTAAATATCAGGTAGGTTACTTACTCACTGGTTACAAAATTGACTCAAATGAGTTACTCATTTAAATATTTATATTAAAAATATAACTCTATTGTTAGTCGAAATTCTTAAAAATATTATATATCGAGTTTTCCATATTTTTTGTTAATGATATTACATCCAAATGAAAGGTTACGAGTTCTACTATTTTAGATAATATTGTTAGATTTTTAAAATTTATCAACTATTTATTTTTAATTTTTTGATTGTATTATTTGATTTAAATAAAAATAAATAGTAAATAAATTTTAAAAAATTTAAAAATATTATCTAAAATACTAGAACTCAGAATCTTTCATTTGGATGTAATATCATTCATAAAAAAATGTGTGAAACTCAATATATAATATTTTTAAGAATTTCGACTAATGATAGAGTGATATTTTTGATATAAATATTTAAATGAGTGACTCATTTGAGTCAATTTTGTAACCAGTAACTCACTTGAAACATTTGGATGCAGTAAGCGACCTACTTGATAATTAACCCCTTGATTTTCCTAGACAATTGATCTTTCTTTGGAGACCGGAAGACTGAAACTATTATATCAGATGATAAGTAACAATTCATTACAGATTTTGAACATGGTTTAACTCTGTTGAAAACATGTGCCATAAAGCAAAACCCTATCTATATATATACAATCACATATGGAGCATTTAGAGAGAACTCTCCCTTGGGTAAATCTTTGCATATTCAACCAAATACAGCAAAAACACCAACAACTCGGAGAGTAATATTTATCAAGTTACAAAAAACAAAGAGAAGTATAACCTAAGTAAGCTTCTTTCAGTTCTGAATGGTAGAATACTCTGAAATCTACACACTACAGATAAGGTTTATGATGTACACAACAGTTAGTTGAGTTACAAAAGACTTTACACAATGCCTTCAACTTTGCGAAAGTAAGTTTTCTGTTCATTCTTGGAAACAAATTACTTATTCTCCACAGAAATTGCAAAAAAAGGAAAGGCGTCCCCTTATTTGGATACTCAGCATCCAGAGTGCACCAAATTTAAAATAAATATTTTTATGCAATGCACAGATCCAACGTTAGTGCTGAGGTATATACAGGTCTCCAACAATAGCTACATATTTAGTGGTAGGCTATGGTAAGGGTTCCTGAGAATCTCCAAGACGAGACAAATGAAGATAAGCATCTGTCCCTGCATAACAAACACATACAAGTATGTTAAACAAACGGGCCAGAAATACATAGGAATGATCTTGCTGAAAATGTATCACACTGAAGTTGGAAAGTGCAATAGAAGTATTTGCACAGATTTTAATCTGATACCAAATACAAATTTGATACCTGCTCTCTACACGCTACTGAAAGTTAATTTGGTCGTAAACATGCAACGGAGTACTACAGACATACTGTAAAATGTTCTCAACCTTATCACTTCAAATACACCGAATTCTACAGAATGGTTTATAGAGGATACCATCTTCCTTTAATAACAAGAGGTCGAGGGCCCAGGCCTAGGTGGATGCATGTGTGTGCGTGTGAGTATAAAAACATCAAATTTATGCAACTGACCTTAACTATATAATTTAAGTATATACAGAATGGATGCAGTTTAGATGACCATCATGCATTAGTAACTGAGTAATATAGTAAAAAACTATGGAAGACCAAAGGGGATCCAAAAATAACAGATCCATACCTCGGGTGCACCATGTTGCTTGACATTGAACAAATATAATTTAAAAGAGTAAAAAGGTTCTCAACGTACCATATCCTTCCATAGAGATAATTTGCAGATCCCCGCCAAAATATCGGGCGTACAAACGACTAATAGGAAGCCCATACCCATAACCAGCCATTGTGGCCATATTAGCAGTATCTAGATCTGGCTGCTCACAGAGCGGGTCTCTTGCAGTGCTGTAGAGATATGTAAAAATTTTCGGAAGACCACTTCTTGCTATTCCACCTCCTTCATCAGATACCTACATATCAAAGAACATTCTCTTTAAGAATAGTTTTTAAGATCAGCAAGGTTGCCTACTTTGTTATGAGCAGATCAGAGACACGAATTCTAAAGACACTTATTTTAGACCTTAATGGTAACATCTTCTGATCCATCAGCAACGATTATTCGAACAGGAGGTGCAATTTTATCTGAGTCCATAAATCTCTCTTGAACAGCTCGCAGTGAGTTCTTGACCAACTCAAAAACCATCATATGCAAGTGTGTCGGAACATACCTGTAATGGGAGTTAATAAAAATCAACAACAAACATAAATTTACTCGAAATTTAAACCATTTAGACGTATAATTGTATCGTCTATAGTCAAACTTCAATACTAATATATTAATGGTCAGACAGCAATAGATAACTTTCATTTCTGTAAATACAGTAGTAGTCCAAATTCCAAACCATCAGGAGAACAGGAAAATAGAGATACACACAAGCTTCCTCTACTGGAATTATACAAAGAAAAAAGATCTGCAGAAGGTCATTAATCAGGAGAAACACTTACGGGAAAGTAAAGTTAGGATCTCCATAGATGCTGAAATCAGGTGCACTGCCATATTCTCTTAGACAAATGCTGCGAGCATCCTCACTGGCACCTCTTACTACCTCCAGTGGAGACATTTTTGTATGAATATAACCTACAACATCAGGAGGAGGATTGGGATTGTGCAGTTCAACGTGTTGACCTGAGTTTAAGACAGATGTTCGTTACAATTTTTCCCACCATGTTCCATATTTACTAACCAAGCACTACGGAATACATAAAGACAATATTGTGACATGCCATGGACAATATATGTTATGTAGGAAACAGAAAACTGACCAATAAGCATACGGATCCCTATCCTGGACATATAAAAACGATCTAGAAACTGGTGAATTTCGTCAAGACCCTCATATTCGATTTTTGGATCCAGAGATTTCTTCAGCTGCTGCACCCCTAGGGCCAGCGTCGGGACAACATTATTGTGTCTCACCTTTATCATTTTTATCATATTTGTGAACTCCAGCTCATCATTTTTGTCCTTGATTTCAGGAAACGATCTAAAATCCTTGAAGGAATCCAAATACCAATCACGGACCTTGAAAGTTAAGAGTACAAAGACAAAATCAGTATCTACACTGAGCCTACTAGGTCTAAAACCAACTCCAACTCATGGAACGGATTAAAAGCACCATAGGGAAGCAAACAATAGTTAACCTGAGAAGTTAAGTTTGCGTCACGACTTCAAAACTAACAGGGAAGCACATCCTTTGCAATAGGCATACTATAGAGGGTCTAATTTTACATCCCTATCCCTTTGGTAAGTAATAGGATTCCAAAACAGGAACATACAAGTGGACATTGTCTTTTCCTCCCATTATCGAGAATTGACACGTAAATTTCTGGGTGTGCATAACAAAATGAAATTCGGTGAACCATAATGGGTACATATGGATTAACTGCCGCTACATTATATCAAATATACATATACTACAAACATTAAGATTTGAAGACTGTCCTTATTCCTGTTTTTTAAACCAAGAAGCATCCATCATTCTTTAGTTGTATATGTTAACTAAAGACAGTACTGATTCCTAGCACTATTTAAAACTTCTAGAAATTGTACTATACATCATACATAAATATATATAAAATACTACTAATAAACATTGATCAGAACAAAGAAGGAACTTAAAAGTAAACTAATATAAAACATCCCACATAAAGAATCTTTTCACACAACATTAACAGTTGTACCAAACTAGGAAACTTTTATATTCTCTTCCCCTCACACCCACATCCAAATATTCCACATTAAATATTAAAACAAACACCAACCTACTATTAAAAATCATAAATCACATTTCTTTATACCGCAACAACACAACATAAATATCAAAGCACTTATTAAATAAGGCTACAGAATCTAAAATCCAATTAATTTTCAAAAAAAAAATAAAAACCCATCATCAGTATCCAATAAATAACCCAAAATATTAAAAATAAAATGAAAATTCAGATTACCTTAATGACAGCAGGTTTATCGGAAAGGCCATAAGGGAGAGTCTCGAGCTCAATAGCTCTTCTCGCAATTCTAATAGGCAATTCTTTCTGAAGAAACTGGGCGGAAATTAGCAAGTTTCGATCAGTGGGTCTCGAACCAAACTCCATCATGTAACGCAAACTGACCCCTGTTTGTTTCATACAACCCCATTTGTGGGCTTCATCGATTAGGGTCTTTGAGAATGATTCGTACAGCTTCTTGGTCGCCATGGCAAGAAACTTGAGGATGATGATGGAATAATGGTGGGCTAATAAAGGAGTGGTAGTGTGAAATTGTGGGAATCAATTTGGACAAGCAAAAGGTGAATTCACATGTTATTACAAGAGGCATCGATACTTACATGGGAGTGTATGTATAGGTCTAGAGACAATGAAAAAGATGTTATTGTTCGTCTCCTTTTTTTCTGTTTCTTTTGTGCTTGCTGTGAAATTAAATAAACCATAAATTCATTTATTTTTAAATTATAGTATAAAATGTAAATCTGATTAATTATTAAAAAACAATTCTTATAAAAAGTTTGTGAGTTTACTAATTTCATTCTAAAAATATTTATTCAGATATCATTTGGAATCAAATGCATTTTCTTTTTTATTATTTCTTAAAAATAATTAAAATTATTTTCATTACATTTGATTTAACTAGCGTAACTTGTTAAGTAACTTATTATATAATTAAATTTATTAAATATTAAATTTATGATTCTAGTTAATTTTGATTTAATTTTGTTGATTTAAGTTAAAAAGTTGCAAACTGTATAAAAATGAGCTATACTTATAAATTGGGTTAATTGCACTTTACACCCTATTACTATTTTTCAAAAACAAATTTGTACCAGAATTTTGAAAAATTCAATTTGCACATCTATACTTCAATTTTGGAATTTATTATGTACCCCTTTCGCGAATTTTGTTGAATTGGGTAGGGGTAAAAACGAAAATTCAACAATATATTTAATTAAAATAAAATTTAGCTTGTTCAAATATTATTAAAAATTGTATATTATTTTATATAAACTATAAATAATAATTTTTAATTTTCAAATAACAGTATTAATTTTATATTTGATTTTTATTTTTTTAATATAAATTTCAAAATTATATTATGTACTTAATTAAATAGCGGAAGAGTGTTTTCTTTAAGAGAAAAGCATTTGTTTTAAAATATGGATAAATAATTCATACGGAACATATAATTAAATTAATTTAAAATGAGTAGATATAAATAAAATGTCACAGTTGAGATTAGTGAAGAAATTTGAGTTTAACCGAAGAGGATTTAATAAAATTTTGGTTCTAAAATTTTAGACACTACCCATAATTCTATGAATTTATCTATATTTACACTTGGGAGAGCCCATGAAATAATTAGATTTGAAATTATTTGTGTTTTTTGATGTGGTTAATTGTACCCTCTAGGCATTTGTATTTTTAATTGAACAAGTCCATTTGGAATAGGTCGATAAATATTTTGATTGAAAGTTTGATGTGGTTGTTCTTGTTTTAAAAATATTTAGTTGATATAAGCTGAAAAAGACAGCAAAAGTAACGGCAGCGGTTTAAACATTAGAAAGGATAAGCATACATATTAGGAGTAGGAGGAGGCATTGCAATTGGTCCAACAAGTACAAATGTTGTTAAGGCATTCATATTTATAGAGTTGTTCACCAAAACGCTGCGTACAAATCCTGTAACACACGTCCATGTCACAATTCGCCATTACGAAACGCCGCACCGTACATCCTTGTGGCGTTGCTCCTGAACTTGAAGGCCCTGCAGTGCTTGCAAATTACTCCAACTTAAATTTGGGGTAACCAACTACATTATTTTATGTATTCTAATCTTTTCGGTAGGAGTCCCATTTAATTACCCCTTGTAATATATGTCTTCCTAAAGATGTTGTGTGAATTCAGAGAAAGGATAAAATTGAGTATTCTCGGCTTTTTTAAATAAAAACGGCAAAACCAATACTTATTTGATTTGTACATTGCACAATATGTATAAACTTTTGTCAAGTACCTGGAGATGGGTCATTCTGGTTAAGGGAGCTTTTGAAATCCCCATCTGCATAACTATTACTACATCTAATCGCCAAAACAAAAGCGCTGATAACAATAATATAGCAAATCAAGATGTTCTTCATATTATCCGCCGTTCACTTCCAACTTAACAAGTAACAAAATACTATGAATAACAACTTCACTTTCTACATTATTTATATACCACTCACATGCATTCAATTCAATATTAATTGCTCTGGAACAGATATCACATCAATTTATGTATTAAATACAACTTGGTCTCAGCTTTATGTTACAGTTTTCAAATTAAGATTTCTTCTTCTATTTAGATTACATAAAGCTCTCATCACTTGTATTTAACAGACTACATTGCATACGAGTAATTTTTTATTTATAAAAAATTCTCATAGCTTATTTATCATAATCTATTGCATTTATGTCCCTGTTATGGATAAAAAACTAAGGTTATTATTTGCTGTATTTATTACTAAGATTCGGGAGCTCAAGGCCTTTAATGGCTGCTCTCGTGTTTCGTGACTCGATCTGCCTTTTACGAGATGCCTACGTATCTCTGTGAATTAGAGAATCAAGCCAAAAAACGTAGTTCTGATTTGTGGGGTGAGGCCCCTTATATAGATGTTGGGAGTCCTTGAATTGGACTTGGTATAGGAGACTTGGTGGGCAAGTCTCATAATTAGAATGGACTTTGGAGTCCTAGATAGTAGGAAACTGATTCCTTATCCTTTTAGGTCCCCTTGAGGCTAATCTCTAAGGATTTATATCCTTATCGGGACTCTTCTCAACATCTGATTTTTCCCTTATTAATTAATTACGAAATTAATTAATAATCAGGGCTTTTGGGCCTTTTTTATTCCATCAGGTCTGATCTGGTCCATCAGGCTTAACCTTTCTGGTCTGAGTATCATATATCTTTTTATTGGGCCTAGCAGCCCACAGCTTGTACAATTAATGCAGTATTTAATTATACAATCATAATTTATTTATCCCTATCATTTGCCCCCCAACTTTTGGGAAACATTGATTAGGTTTCGCAGAAGTTAAGTCTATTCGTTCCCTTACAGGGTTTCGTTTCTCCGTAAAGTGTGGAGCGACCTACACATTTACAATGAATTTTTCCTTTTATTCAGAATTATCTTAATTTCCACGAATTTTTCCCTTATTTCCGGGATTTTTCCCTTATTTTCTGGATTTTTTCCCTAATTTTCTGGGATTTTCCCTAATTTTCTGGGATTTTTCCCTAATTTTCTTGGATTTTCCCCTAATTTTCTGGGATTTTCCCCTAATTTTCTGGGATTTTCCCTAATTTTCTGGGATTTTCCCTAATTTTCTGGGATTTTTCCCTAATTTTCTGGATTTTTCAGATTTCCAGCCCTTTTTCGACCAGGATCCTGGTCGAAATTTCGACCTGGATCCTAGTCGAAAATAGGGGTCAGCCTTGCCATCCTAGTCGAAGGAATTCGACTAGGATCGACGACCTGGAATTCGACCAGGATCCTAGTCGAAATTTCGACCTGGATCTAGGACCTGGAATTCGACCAGGATCCTAGTCGAAAATTCGACCTGGATCTAGGTCGAAAATTCCACCTTTTTTTTAGCTTCTTGTCATGAGCCTATCGACTAGGATTTCGACTAGGATTCTAGTCGATATTTCGACCTGAATTCTGTTCGAAAATTCTTTGGTTTTCTTGCTTCCTGGTCGAAGGATTTCGACTAGGATCCACGACCTGGAATTCGACCAGGATCCTAGTCGAACTTCGACCTGGATTTTTAATCCCCATTTTTTGAAAGATGCTTGGTTTATTCGACCTCATTCCTGGTCGAAGCTTCGACCTCAATTCAGTCCCGTTATTCCAGCTATTTTCGGGTGTCTGCTCGAAAGATTTCGGGCAGGATTCACGACCTGGAATTCGACCTGGATTCTGGTCTTTTTTACCCGTTATTTTCGGGTGTCTGCTCGAAAGATTTCGGGCAGGATTCACGACCTGGATTTCGACCTGGTTCCTGGTCTTCCACTAGCCTTCTTTATTTAGCTTTAATTTAGGGTATTGTATTTTCCAAATCCTAATTGGATTTGGGCCTGGCCTTTTTTGTTGGGCCTTATTAAATTTTACTGAGCCTCTATTATTGGGCTTTTCCAAATCTTATTGGGCCTCTTTTATTGGGCCTTTTCAAATCTTATTGGGCCTCTTTTATTGGGCCTTTTCAAATCTTATTGGGCATTTTCAAATCTTATTGGGCCTCTTTTATTGATCCGGGCTTAATACACCCTGTTTAGAATGCTCTAGAATTCCTAGGAATATTCTGGAATATTCTTTTTTCTGGGCTTTTTCCTATGGGCTTTTGTTCTCAATGGGCTTTTCGTCCCTTCAACTTCCTTTTCCTCTTATATAAAGGAATGAGGAAAGGCTATTACTTCTCACTTTCTCATTTCTTAGTTTTCTTCTTTATCTTCCTGCTAAGATTCTCAGAGGAATAACAGCAAGTCGGAGCTCAAAGCCTTTTTCAGGAGCGCTTCTTCAGGTAAGATTCCTCCCTTTGCTTTTCGTGTCTATTTTTCCATTGTGTGCCATTTTAAGATAGCCTATTTACGTGCCCCTTACTTTTTTCAGATGGCTGACAAAAGAATGACTCGCTTGGCCAAGATGAACGTGGCTAGAAAGTCCAACGATTTTCCTATTCGATCGAGGTATACTTCCTTAATCGACATGATCAACACTCGAGGGGACGAGTATCCGTCTGATGCGCATCTGGACGCGCACGATCATATTAGTGCTTTACGGGATCCCAAGGAGCTGGAAAAGTTGAGCAGCTGCTTCAAAATCAAGGAGCCTTTTAAGCTGGTTCTTGCGGGTCCGGCCGACAGGGCCTGTCAGTGGAAGAAGGACGCGCTATGCGTCTATAGGGATACTCTAAGGGCAGGTATTAGACTCCCTTTTCATCCATTCATTCCTTTGCTACTGGCTGATGTGGGCATCAGCCCTTGCCAACTTCCCCCTAATTCCTGGAGGTTGATTCTGTGCTATCTGTCGCAATGCGCCAAACACAACGTCCCCACATCTGTTGCTGTCTTCAGGAAGATTTTTCAGTTCAAAAACAGCCCTGATAAAAGTCCGGGTTGGGTTTCTATCAACCAGCGCCCCACTATCCCCCATATCGTGAATGGGAAGTCCATCCCTGACAACAACTTGGGGTGGAAGAAAGATTTTTTGTTTGTTATTTGGGAAGGTGGAGATTGGGGCTCCCTGTTTCGATCATCCTTTGGGCTGGCCATGGACGGGAGCCCAAATGACATAACTTTGTCTGAGGAGGAGGCTAGAGGTTTCAACCTCCTTACGCAAGACAACGGTACTTCCCATTCTTGGGACCTTATCCGGGAGACCGTCCTGGTAGAACGCGGCCTTTCGCCCGTTAATAAGAAAAGTAAGTTCCCTTTCTTACCTCCTTTATTTCCTGCACTTTTATTTCATTGGTTTTCAACTGACTTTATTTATTGCAGTGGCTGAGAAGATTGAGGAGGCTACCAAGCCGAAGAACCTGGAGACAACCAGGATGAAAAGGGCCGGGAAGATCTTTAAAGACCCTCGACTGGGTGACCGCTTCCCCGAGTTCCTTCTTCAGGCAACAGAGCCAGATGAGGAAGGCCCCAGCCAAGTTCTGCGCACCAAGCAGAGGCCAGGGGCCTATTTTCAACCTGCTTGGGGGATCCGGGGCAAGGACTCAATTGTGGGCAGCACGGCGCTGTCCAAGGAATGGTCTAAGCGTTCCATCTCCCCGGTGGATTATCAAGATTTTGTCCTTCAACAGGACTTAGAGGGGAATGAGCTATTTGGAGCCCAGGCTCTGGCGACGGTACGTCCTTTACTTATGCCCTTCGTACTTATCTTTCCATGTTTCTTTTCTAAACTTTCGCTGTTTCTCTTGCAGGCTAACGCCCATTTCCAAGGGGCCATTCACCAAGCTAAGGCTTGGAAAATTGGCCTGGAAGATGCCAATAAGAAGTTGGAGGAGGCCAACCAAAAAATAGAGGCCCTTGAAGCTCAACTGGCCTCTTCCACTTCTGACCTGGAGACGGCCCGAGCCAAAAATGTCATTCTGAAGGCGCAGAAGGACAAAGCCTTTGATGGCTGGATGGACACCCAAGAATTCAAGGACTTGATGGTGGAGCATGATGCCCTTCTTCACCCGGTTAGCTATAAAGAGGGCTGGGATGCTGCTGTGGAGGCCATCCAGGATGAGTTTCCAGAGGTCCTTGAGCAGTCCCCCTTTCCTTGCCCTGTGCGGGTTCCAGAGCTTGGAGGTGTTACTGAGAAGCTTGCTGTTATGATCAAGGATGGAGAGGAGGAAGATTCTTCTGAAGAGGAGTTTGAGCCTGTCGCTAAGAAGGTCAGGGTGAAAGAGCCTCCAAAAGCAGCGCCTCAACAGCCAACATCTCCTGCAGAGGGAACTTCTACAGGGACTTCAGAGGGGACAACCGAGATGTCCGAAGGAACGACTGAGACTTCCGAGGAGACTTCGGATAGTGGTTTTGAGGAATCTCAGCCTTCCAAGGCCTAACTTTTTGTATATCTTCTTTTTGAACTTTATTCATATCTAAACTTGTTACCCTTCGGGGTTATATTTCATATGTTGCTTTTCTTGCCTCTTTCTGTTTTAACTTTACAATCTTAATACGCATTTGAACTTTAAACATCCTTAGATATAAATAATTTCAAACTCTTTAATATGAAGTCTGGTTTTCCAAAACCTTACACAGCATGGGTTCGACCCTAATCAACAATAACTAGACAATGTAAATTCTACTGGAATATAAAATCCTACGCAAGCAAAGCTTCAAGGTGCTTTTAAACCTACTTGTCACAATGACAAGTGAGAATCGTACTTCGCCTATCTTACACGTAGTAAACCTTCAGGTTTTATGCGTGCCAGGTCCTCGGGACTTCAAAACCTTCCATAGTTTCCAGCTTGTAGGTTCCTCTACCCTGAACGCTCTTGACTCTGTACGGCCCTTCCCAATTCGGGGCAAGCTTTCCTTTCTGTCCGACACCAGAAGCCTCTATTTTTCTCAAGACTAGGTCACCTTGTTTGAAAAACCTCTCTTTAACCCTTAGGTTGTGGTAGAATGAAGCCTTTTTCTGATATTCTACTATCTTTGCATGTGCTTTATCTCGCACTTCATCGATTAAATCCAGGGCTAACCTCTGCCCTTCCTCATTTTCTTCTGCATTGAAAGCCTGAATCCTTGGAGAGGAATGTGATATCTCTACTGGAACTACTGCTTCTGCCCCATATGCCAACATGAAGGGAGTTGCTCCTGTCGTGACTCTACAAGTAGTCCTGTAGGCCCATAATATTGGAAGTATCTCATCCACCCAATTATTTCTTGACTTCTCGATCCTCTTCTTTAGTCCATCCAGGATTATCCGATTTGCTACCTCTGTTTGCCCATTGGCTTGCGGGTGAGCCACAGAGGTGAATCGTAACTCAATTTCATTTTCTTCACAATACCTCTTGAATTCCTCATTGTTGAATTGTGTTCCATTGTCAGTGATGAGGATACGGGGAATTCCATATCGGCACATAATGTTTTCCCACAGGAATTGTGCAACCTGCTTAGTTGTGATTTTGGCCAAGGGTTTGGCTTCGATCCACTTGGTGAAATAATCAATGGCTACAATCAGAAATTTCCTTTGTGCCGTGGCCATAGGAAAAGGCCCTAGAATATCCATCCCCCACATGGCAAAGGGAATAGGCGAGTTGATAGAGGTCAGCATCTCGGGGGGTTATCTAACAACTGGTGCATGCTTCTAACAGCGATCACACTTCTTCACATATTCTTTGGCATCAGCCATCATTTCTGGCCAATAGAAGCCTAAACGAGTTATCTTATGAGCCAAGGCCCTGCCCCCCAAGTGTTGTCCACAAATACCTTCATGCACTTCTTCAAGAGCCAAGCGTGCCTCATCGGGCCTGAGACACCTCAAGTAGGGAACCACGAAAGATCTTTTGTAAAGAATCCCATCTATCAAAGAGTACCTTAGTGCCCGAACAGTTAACTTCCGTGCTTCAGTTGCATCACTTGGCAACCAACCGATCTGAATGTGAGCCTTGATGGGATCAATCCATGACGTCCCCAAGCCTATGGGAGCCACTAGCTTAATATCTATGCTTCGTGTCTTCAAAACACGGAAGTACACACTTCCTGAACTTTCTTCAATCTCAGACGAAGCGAACTTTGATAGCGCATCTGCCTTAACATTTTCTTCCCTTGGAATGTGTTCAACATGGCATTCATTAAATTGGGTCATCACAGCCCTTACTAGGCGGACATACTTAGCCATCGTATCATCCCTTGCCTCAAATTCTCCCTTTACCTGGGATATGATCAGCTTCGAGTCTCCACGGACCTTTAAGTTTTTGACTCTAAGTGTCCCATCTAGACCAAGGCCAGCTATCAGGGCTTCATATTCTGCCTCATTGTTTGTGGTTGGAAAATCTAGCTTCATAGCATACTCAATTAAGAACCCATCAGGGCTTTGCAAAACCAACCCTGCTCCACTGGAATTTGTTTTTGATGCTCCATCAAAATAGAAAACCCAATATTCTTTCTCCTTATCATCCTTCTCCCTGTCCCCATTGTCGACTCCCTTGTCTTGAGGTATGGTATCTTCCTGCCCCCCGACTTCTTGGTTGGGTATGGTACATTCCACCACGAAGTCAGCTAGTGCCTGGGCTTTTATAGCCGTACGTGGCTTATACTTGAGATCAAACTCTCCCAACTCTATTGCCCACTTAATCAGTCTCCCACTTGCCTTGGGACTGTGAATGATATTTCTCAGTGGCTGATTTGTTAGCACTTCAATCTGGTGAGCTTGAAAATAAGGACGCAGCTTTCTTGAAGCCATTACCAAGGCTAAAGTGAATTTCTCAATAGTTGAATAATCAACTCAGCACCATGCAAAATTTTGCTGACATAGTATACGGGTTTCTGGACTTTCAGTTCTTCCTTAACCAACACCGCGCTCAAGGCGCTCTCTGAAACAGCCAAGTACAAGAATAAAATTTCACTCAGAACTGGCTTGGCCAACAACGGGGCCTGGGCCATATACTTCTTTAACTCTTCAAATGCCTTTTGGTTTTCCTCACTCCATACAAAGTCTTTGATGCTCTTTAGCGATTTGAAGAATGACAAACACTTGTCCCCCGACTTGGAGATGAATCGTCCTAGCGCAGCAACCCTTCCTGTAAGCTTTTGAATATCCTTAACAGTTTTTGGTGGTTCCATGTCCAGGATCGCCTTTATCTTATCCGGGTTAGCCTCAATTCCCCTCTTTGAGACCATCAGTCCCAAGAATTTTCCAGATCCTACTCCGAAAGCACACTTCGTAGGATTCAACATCATCTTGTGGTACCTCAGGACCTCAAAAGCTTCCCTTAAATGGGCTATATGATCAGTCTTTACTAGACTCTTGACTAACATGTCATCAACATAGACTTCCATAGTCTTACCAATAAGATCCTTAAAAATTCTATTCACCAACCTTTGATAGGTGGCTCCTGCATTCTTGAGACCAAACGCCATAACAAGATAACAATAAACACCAAAGTCAGTGATAAATGATACCTTTGGAATGTCATCCTTATGCATTTTGATCTGGTTGTATCCGCTAAATCCATCCATGAAACTCAGCATCTCATGTCCAGCAGTGGCATCAATCAAAGTATCAATTCTAGGCAGCGGAAAACAGTCTTTGGGGCATGCATCATTCAGATCAGTGAAGTCTATACACATCCTCCACTTTCCATTAGCCTTCTTCACCATTACAGGGTTTGTTAACCACTCCGGAAATTGTATCTCCTCAATGAAACCAGCCTCTAAGAGCTTTTCTACTTCCTGTTTTATAGCCTCTTGTCTTTCCGGGGCAAAATTTCTTTTCTTTTGTTTCACTGTCTTCCGGCTTGGATCCACGTTTAGCTTGTGAGTAATTAACTCCGGGTCTATGCCTGGCATATCAGCTGCTGACCATGCAAATACATCACTATTTTCTTGCAAAAATTTCACTAACTTCCCTCTAAGGGGCTCCTCTAATGTGGCTCCAATGAAAGTCGTCCTCTCAGGATTCTCGGGGTCTAAAGGAACCGAAACCAATTCTTCTGCTGGCCTTCCTCTATTCTCATCATTTTCTCGAACATCCATATCTTCAATAGGAAGAACCTGCCCCCCGACTCCATCTGCCCTCAAAGAGGCCACATAACAGCTTCTAGCCATTTTTTGATCTCCTCTCTCTTCTCCAATCCCGTTTCGGGTGGGAAACTTCATGACTGAATGGTAGGAAGATGGGACTGCCTTGAAGGCATGTATCCCTGTTCTCCCCATGATAGCATTATAAGTTGAACTAGCCTTTACCACCACGAAATCCAGCATCTGCGTTGCTTGCCTTGGCTCCGTACCTATGGTGGTTGGCAATTTGATTATCCCTTCCACAGGACATTCTACTCCAGCAAATCCATATATCGGCATGTCGGTTGGTGTCAACTGGGAGTCGTTATACCCCATCCTTAGAAAGGTGTCGTGGAGCAAGATATCCACAGAAGCACCATTATCCACAAGGACCCTCTTAACAGGGCTATTTCCTATTATTGGTGTTATGACCAGCTGGTCGTCATGGGAAACTTCACACCCTCTAGGTCGGAATCATCAAAAGCCAATGTTACTTCTGTCCTGGCCCTCTTCGGGGCTTCTCCAACAATATGCATAACCTCTCTAGTATATGCCTTTCTGGAATTTTTGGACAATCCAGCAGCAGTTGGACCTCCAAAGATCGTGTTTATCACAAGCCCTCGAGGTCTCGGCCTTCCATAAATGGTGTTTATAACTGGTCCTCTAGGCTGGGGGTTTCGCCCCTGATCGTCTTGGTCCCTCCTACGATCCTCAAAGTTCTTCCTTCCATTATTATTCCTATCCCCTCCTTCTCCAGTATATTTGTTCAATCTTCCTTTTCGAATGAGGAACTCAATTTCATCTTTCAATTGCCTACACTCATCGGTGTCATGGCCAACATCTTTGTGAAACCTGCAATACTTGCTCTTATCTAGCTTGGCGGGATCAGCCTTCAAGGGCTTAGGCCAGCGAACATCTCTGTCTTTCTCAATCTCTATCAAAATCTGACTTCTAGGAGCATTCAGCTTAGCGTATTCAGTGAAATTTTGCCCAGGTCCTCCCTTCTTGGGGGTTAAATCAGGGTTTTGTTCGGTTCTATGATATTTGTCCTTTGCAATATATTCTAAATCAGTTTTTCGCTTCTTGCCTCCAGTGGGCTCATTACTTACTACGGTCTTCCTCATGCTTTCTTCAACCTTGATATACTTCCCTGCCCTCTCTTGGAGTTGCAACATGTTTTCAGGGGGACGTTTGGCCAAGGACATCTTGAAAAACTCATCCCTGGTTCCTTGTTGCAGTGCTATCATGGCTACCTTATCATCAAGGTCTGGGACTTTTAAAGCCTCCTTTGTAAAACGATTCAGGTAATCTCTCAAGGATTCCTTAGCTCCCTGCACAAGACTCATAAGAGATGCTGAACTTTTCTCATGGACTCTTCCACTGATGAATTGCTTAATAAAAGCCTGACTTAATTCTCTGAACGATCCAATAGAATTTGGGGGCAGGCGACTGTACCATCTTTGAGCTATACCCGACAGGGTTTGAGGGAAGGCCCGACACTTTATAGCATCATTCACGGGTTGCAGCAGCAGTGCATTAGAGAATGTCCTAACATGATTAGCGGGGTCTCCCGTACCATCATAGGCTTTGATAGTGGGCATCTTGAATTTCCTCGAGATATGGGCATTCATTATCTCTTCTGTGAAGGGTGGAGTTGGATCATCAGGATCTCCAAGAGGAAGGAGATTGCTTGGATCAGTTCTTGGGACATCAGCCCTTCTTCTTACCGAACCATCCAGGTCTATGACAGGAGGAGGATTTCTCCCCCTAGGAGGTATCTGGGGTCTGGTGGCCTGGTGAGCCTCCAAATCACGCCTCAGCCTTTGGATTTCAGCCTCATGAACCCTGATCCTTTCCTGCACTTCTCGGGGATTCGCCCCTGGGGTGCTTTGGGGGCGTTGCCTTCCATCGGCCATTGGCTCTTTTCCAGGATGCCTCCTTCTCGGGGCCACTTCATCATCCGAAGATTCGGAGTCTCTTTCACTGTAAGGACCAGAAAATTCCCGATCCTCAGGGATAGGACCCAAACCTCGTATATAGGGGGCGACTGCCCTCGTGCTTCGCTTCGCCCAGCATATCCGCTTCCTCCAACCTCAGGGTGAAGGGGCATCCTATAAGGGGGGTTAGTAGTAACAATAGTTGAATATTCATACCCGACGGGTCGAGAATTCACAGGTATATGTACTTGTTGAACTTGAGGATTCGTACCTTGAATAGTCGGGGTAGTTGTCCCTTGTGGCTGAGGATGAGTTGCCCCTGTCTGGGCTTCCCCCTGAGTAGATGCATAAGTTGAATGGGGAAGAACCTCCACGGTTGATGAAATCACCTGGGTTGTCTCTGATGGTGTTCCTTCCTCTAGAGCTCCAATTGTTCTCCGTGTTCTCGCCATGGTTGTTGTTGCGATTCCCACAGACGGCGCCAAATGTTATGGATAAAAAACTAAGGTTATTATTTGCTGTATTTATTACTAAGATTCGGGAGCAAAGGGCCTTTAATGGCTGCTCTCGTATTTCGTGACTCGATCTGCCTTTACGAGATGCCTACGTATCTCTGTGAATTAGAGAATCAAGCCAAAAAACGTAGTTCTGATTTGTGGGGTGAGGCCCCTTATATAGATGTTGGGAGTCCTTGAATTGGACTTGGTATAGGAGACTTGGTGGGCAAGTCTCATAATTAGAATGGACTTTGGAGTCCTAGATAGTAGGAAACTGATTTCTTATCCTTTTAGGTCCCCTTGAGGCTAATCTCTAAGGATTTATATCCTTATCGGGACTCTTCTCAACATCTAATTTTTCCCTTATTAATTAATTATGAAATTAATTAATAATCAGGGCTTTTGGGCCTTTTTTATTCCATCAGGCCTGATCTGGTCCATCAGGCTTAACCTTTCTGGTCTGAGTATCATATATCTTTTTATTGGGCCTAGCAGCCCACAACTTGTACAATTAATGCAGTATTTAATTATACAATCATAATTTATTTATCCCTATCAGTCCCCATATCATCAAAGCCCACCAAATTCAATCTACACACATTAATCTACTAACGGGTAACAAAATATTTAACAAGTTCTTTACCGATCTTTACTATGTTTCCAAATTTTTTATCGATATACCTATCATATTTGACTTTTTGTGGTAAATCAATAAATTACATCAATCTTAATTATTTTAAAAATTTGAAAATATGTATTAAAGTAGATTACATTTACTTTCTAATGATATAATTTTTATAATTTTTTTGATTATATATTCTATAAAATTTTCGGTCAAAATTGGGTAAATTTGCCCACAAAAAAAGTCATGACAGATAAATTGGGACGGAGAGAGTAGATGGAGAAAAAAAAAGAAAAAAAAATAAATACAGGAGAAAATTTTAAAAAAAAATTTGGTACGTAATTTTCTTTATGCTCTTGAGTAAAGAAAATAAAGTGAAGATAAGTTAAACTATTCAATATACTAGTTTACGAAGCCGCGCTTCGCAGCGGCATTCTCAAATAATGTTCCATTTTTTTCATTTTTTGTATTTCTCATCTAATCTTGGTTATTCTGAAATATGAATAATAAATAAATATAATAAATATGAAGTTTAAAAAGTTATTATCATGTTAAACATGTTTACTTTAATGAGCTACTTTCTCATTATTCACAAATCTAATATCATAAAATCATATTATTTATTAGTCAATAACTAATGTAATGTTTTTTCTATTTAACAATATAAAAATTTGAGAAAATTACAAAATAGATTAAAACGATATGAGAGGCGAGAGCTCACTGTACTCGTCTTTTCATCATATAGAAAGAAATAATGAAATAATGATTTTAAAAAAATATTGAGAAAACATATTTATAAATATTTGTCATTCTAACATTTTATAGGTTAAATTTTTTTATAAAACAATTAGGAAAATATAATGTAGTACGTTGATTTTAGGAGAAAGAAGAGAAATTGTATTAAAAAGGAAATTTTGAAAAATATTAAGATGGAAAGTTGATTTAACAAGAATGGAGATTTTTTAGAAAAATATTAAGATGGTAAGTTGATTTCAAAATTTTTAATGGAAGATCTTGTACAAACTTTAGGATTATTACGAATAATGATAATATATTTAGAATAATATAAGTTTGAGGAGTATATTAAAATGGTAAGTTGATTTCAAAAAATTTAATGAAAGATCTTGTAGAAAGTTTATGAGAATATTACGAATGATGAGAATATATTTAGAAGAATATAATGTAACTGTAACTTTTGATATTTATTAACTCAAAAAATTGAGAAAATTAGAAAAATAGAATGAGACGATTTGAGATGCGCCACCTAAACGCCCCCGTCTTCTCTTTTACATGAGAAAGTAGAGAAAGAAGAGAAATTGTATTAAAAACGAAATTTTGAAAAAAAAGAAAGGAGAAGTTTTAGGAAATATTAAAATGATAAGTTGATTTCAAAAAATTTAATGAAAGATCTTGTAGAAACTTTAGGAGATTATTACGAATGATGTAATATATTTAGAAAAATATAAGTTTTAGGAGAATATTAAAATGATAAGTTGATTTCAAAAAATTTAATGAAAGATCTTGTAGAAACTTTAGGAGAATATTACGAGGTGATAATATATTTAGAAAAATATAAAGTAACTGTAACTTTTTATATATTTATTAACTCAAAAAATTGAGAAAATTAGAAAAACAGAATGTGACAATTTGAGATGTGCCACCTAAACGCCCCCGTCTTCTCCTTTATATGAGAAATGAGAAGTTCTAGAGAATATTAAGATGATAAGTAGATTTCAAAAAATTTAATGAAAGTTCTTGTAGAAACTTGAGGAGAATATTACGAATGATGATAATATATTTAAAAGAATATAAGTTTTAGAAGAATATTAAAAGGGTAAGTTGATTTCAAAAAATTTGATGGAAGATCTGTTAGGACGAAAACACGCGCTAATATTCACGCAAGTATACGCGATCGCAAGTAATATAGAATTAATTCTAGTTCGTTCACATAGAGACTGATTTAGGTTAATTTCAATCAATGTACTTATGCAACAATGGTATGGTTATTATTCAATGCTAAGATGATAACAAGTTGAGATTGTTTTTAACTAAGATATTAACTAACATGCAATTAAACTAAGAGATTGAAAGGGTTGATTACTTATATAAGACAAACATGGGGTTCTAACTTCATTACTACTTCTTTCAATAGCCTTTTTGTTCTTAACCTTAGCATGTAATGGTGATGACAACTAATCAGATAATACGAAACTAGTAAACGCCAATGTTAGGTCACACACATACTGTAGAGGGGGTGAATACAGTGTATAGTACACTCAAATCGAACTTTAAGATCTTCAGTAACAGAAAACAAACTTTATTGAAACAATAAACTCTGTTACAGTATGGAACTGTTACCTCTCAGTGATGAACAAATATCACGAGAGCTGCTAGGGTTACAATGAATAATCTTTTCTAATAATGATAACTCTTATAGTGTAAACCCTATGTCTGTGTTTATATACTACACAGTTACAAGATAATCGCTAATTGATATGGAATATAATTCTGCTTCCTAAAATATATCAATCAGATATCTTTTCTTCCAAGTATTCCATTCTTCACGGAATTCCTTCTTCATGCATATCTCTTCTTATGTTTATCTCGATCTTCTTTCCTTTAATCAGCTACTGTCCTTATCTGATTGTCCTTCAGCACTTAAGTTATGATATCTATCTTCTGATGATTATCTCCTGATAATATAAGTACTGATATCCTTAAGTCCTGACTTCCAGTATAAGTACTGATCAACAGTTAAGTACTGATTTATCCTGTTCACGTAAGATCTGAAAGCTAAACATAAAACATATTAGCCATGACATTATCAAATATATCTAACAATCTCCCCCAACTTGTAAATTAACAAAATATACAAGTTTAACAGATATTTGATGATGTCAAAAACATTAAGTACAAATGCATGAGAAATAGACTAGATAACTACAACTTACAGTCCTTAAAGTTTTTACCAATTTTAACTTCTGATAACAACTTCAATCTGTATAAATATCAGAATTTAAGCAATTGTAGATCTTCGACTTGGCTTCTTCATTTTCTGATCTCTCTGATGTCAGGAGTTGTTCTGAGATAGTTCTTCAACAAACATTTCTCAGCATATCTTAGTTCATCAATCATTCTCCTTTTAACACCTTTAAGCTCAGCAGTATCTTCACCAGTTTGAAAGATTGCAGCTTTGAGATCATTAATCTTTGCTTTTCTTAACTCCTGATCTAGTCTTATGACATAAGCTTTGTCTGACTCAAGATTGAATTCAAGTCCCTTAATACCAAGATACGTTCTGATCTGTGCAGTATTAGGCTTTATATCAACAATATCACCATTGTGATCTCTGTACTTTGAAACATATCTGTTGTCAGACTTAACAGAATAAAGCCTTTTCTGTCTCTGAATCTGTTCTTTTAAGTAGTTTGCAGCAGTCTCTGTTATTCTGTCATCCACTTGAAGTAAGAAAAGTACATGCTCCAATTCTTCAAAATACTTTAAAGGAATGGCATTTTGTCTTATATGATAAACCCTACCATCTGTCATGAAATACAACATGATGTATTCTTTCAAGTAGGTATGGTAAACCATCTATACAAATTCCAGTTGATTCAATCTCTCAGGAGTTGCTCCAATACCTGGTTCACTCAAGGAAGTTGGATCATTGGTAGTGTTGTGTACTCTTCTTTCATCAGCACTTCCCAATCCAGTTTTATCTCTAGCTTCCTTTCCAGTAACTACTCTTGCTTCAAAACCACTTGCAGTAGTCTTCAAAGATTGAGTCTGTTTTGCTTTAGTGAATCCTGGTAGGAGTGTCTTTGATCTATTTTCTGATATCAAGTTAACTTGAGCACTGTCAGAGGTTACTTGCTTCTTCTGAATATCAGAACTTACAATTTCTTGACTCTGAACAACTTGAGCCATGTCAGAGGTTGTTTTAAGAACTTTTCTTGTAGTCAGAGCAAGATCATCTTTTCCATCAGTAATTTCTTCTTCCTCAGGAGGTACATAAGGCTTGATAGGTTCACCAACCTTTTCTTTACCCTTGGATCTTGGATTTATCTGTGGTTGTGATCTAGCCAAAGTTGCTTCAGTATGTGTCCTTTCTTATCACAATGCCTTTAGGTTTTGGAAGTAACTTTTTACCAGAGGCTTCAGATTTAGATGTGACTTTCTCTGATTTAAGTCTGGCTTCTTCTTCCTTTAAACTTTCCAAGTCCATCCCTGGATTTTCTTGAAGAAATAACTGTCTTGACATTTCCTCATCAAGATCTAGAAGTTCATCAGAACTTATCCTTTTACCAGCAGCAGAACTTATTCTTTTCCCAGTATCAGAACTTGTTCTGTGACTAGCTTGTCTTGATGTAAACCTTCTACCTTGACTAAGACCACTACCCATTCCAGAGGTTCCTTGGTCATCTTTTCCATCATCATTTCCTCGCAGTGTCTTGTTGGTTGTGCATTTGGACTTAATTACCTTCTCCCCCTTTTTGGCATCAGCAGGTAATAAAAGAGAGATAAGTAGTTCCACTGAGGTCTGGATTTCAGTAAGTTGCGATTGCTGAGAAGCTTGATTTGTCAGAATTTGATCAATCTGAGCTTGTTGTTTCTCTTGAGTTTTCTCAATATAAGCAACCCTGTCAATGGTAGGTTGGAAGAACTTTTTCTTATCAATTTTCCAAACTTGTTCCTGTTTGATAAAGTTCTCCTGAATCTTGTGTAGCTCTGCATGAGTATTGGAATGAAGACCTTGTAGATGTTTAGTACTCAATGCAGTGACTCTAAGCTGGGTTTTAAAATCATCAGAATTTAACATTTCATCAGCTTTAGTCAAGTGCTCAGCAAGATGTAAAGCATTTGGAACACATGAAACTGAGTTCCATTCCTTAGTCCACTCCTGACCTGCAGGAGTTTCACTCCAAGGCACTGGTGCATCCCTGATAACAAACTCCTTTACCAGTTCAGACTTAGGAAGAGTCGGTGGAGGAGTATGTCCTGAAGGACCTGCTTCATCAGCATCTACAGTTGTAGCAGCTTCACCAGTATCTCCAACATGTGCAGCATCAGAACTTAAAGAATCAGTATCTTCTGATAAGACAACAGTGTGAGTAGCAATGGAGGCTTCAGCATCCTCTAATTACTGATCTGATACTAAGTTCTGATCAACAGCCATATCCTGATGCTCACCTAAAATCTGATCATCAGCATCTTGATGCAGAGAAGGTGTTGTTGATAACTCTGGAGTTTGAACAGCATCAGTAACAGGTGTTGTGGAAGGATTATTTGCTGTTGGAGCTTCTAAGAAAAGAATTGCAGGCACAACCAGGTTCTGAATATCAATTTCAGCACTTGTTCCTGGATCAACAAGAGACACAGATGGTGAGTTAGCCTTGTCAGATACAGCTTCCTGAGATGGAGTTGATGGAGAAGAAGTGACTGGAGCAAATTCCTTGCCTTGTGAGATCAGAGATTCCTGATCCCCTTCCTTAGCTGCTTCCTCCTCATCATCTGAAACTGGCCTTTGTGCCCTCTGTTTCTTGTACTTCCTTGTTGATTTGGATTCCTTGGGAGTTTCAGGAACTATCATACGTCCAAGCCTCTTGAGAAGCCTAGAACCCCCAATTTCAGAATCCTTCTGAGAAGTTGCTTTCTCAGCTTCAACCACCACAGGTTCTGAAGAAGGAATCTGTTCCTCAGAATCTGATTCATCTCTCAAAGTAAATCTCCTCCTCTTTTGAGGTGTTTGAGGAACAGTCTTTGTTCTCTTTGGCTTAGAAGATGTAGGCTTCACAGTAGGTGCTGAAGAAGAAGGTTGAGCAGTCTGTGAAGTGGAAAGATAGGATTGAAGATAAGTTCTGAGGGTAGGTTGAGTAGAATGAGAGGTAGGTACTGAGGTTGATGGATTTTGGGTGGTTGGAGGTGGTTGGACATCAGAGTAAACAGATCTATAAGTATCATGATCAGCATTTACCAGGATCTGTTTCACAGACTTAGGAATCTGTAATGGTCTAACCACTTTCTTCTTAGTATCAGCATTTACCAGGTCATTAAAGTATCGTTTTGCAACCTTAAAAGGTGGGGTTTGAGTGCTGACTAAATGAGGTTCATCAGTACAGTAAGTGTAAATAAGTTGACAGAATCTAGCAAAATAAACAACATCTCGATCCTCTGTCATCCTATCCCCAATAAAACCAATTATTCCAGTTGCAAAATCAAAATGAGTTTGATGGATAATAGCATACCCTATGTGCTGACTCAGAATTGGGATAGCATCAAAATTTGAACATTTGTTCCCAAAGGCTTTGGTGATGCAATCAAAGAAAAAACTCCATTCTCTTCTGATATTAGCCCGTTTCAACTGTCCAAGTTTCGTCAGACTCTTTTCATATCCCAATTCAGCCATTAACTCCCGAAGGGCTGAGTCCTCTGGAACTGAGAAAGTATAATCCTCTGGAAGATGTAAAGCCCTGCGTACTGTACCAGGAGTGACTACAAAAGATGAATCACCCACTTGGAAGATAATACTGGGAGTTCCACGGTTGCCACCATCATCAAAAACGCCAGTCCTCCAGAACCTGAGAACTTGTTGACTTGAAAATAATTCAGGCTGAGTTAAGGCGTACCCAACCTCACTATGTGCAAGAAGATCTTGCACAAAGTGCAATTCAGATGGAGCTTCAGCATGATCAAGAATTGCAGCATAGTTGTTTGGAACAAACTTTGCTCCGTCAATGATTAAATCCTTTGGTGCTATGTGAAAAAATTGAGAATTAAGTATGCCTGATAGGTGTTTGATATAATGTCTGTATGAAAACAACGGAAAAAGTAAAGTGAAGGAGAGTAAAAGTAAGAAGAGAGATAAAAGATGAAGAAATTAAAAAGATTACAAAAATCTTCTCTCTGTTGTACTTATACAAAAAAAAAATATTACCGTTGGACACCTGTCAGACATGCAGTAATAACGGATAGTTACTGGGCTCGAGAAAACAGGAATGATTACTTACCCAGTTGCCTTGTTTCAAGGAAAAACCGTTCCATTAATCAAGAGAAACAGTTTTAATTCAAAATTTAAACCGTTAGCACTGATTGAATTATTTTTCACTGCAATATTGATATTCTGAAAATAAATCATGTTAAAAATGACCGAGATAATTTCGATGAATAAGTGCTGAAAATGAATCAGAACTTAATTAAAAACAAAATTTAAATGGTCATCAGAATATCAATCAGGATTTATCAACACAAGATAAAATAACTCAGAGACAAAATCTTGAAGTAAAAACAATTTTCATTAATATATCAAGTCAATACATTTATGAAATGGAAATTACATCAATACTTATACAAGATTTTCCCTAAGCTTCTAATCCTAACGTCAACAGCTTTAGTCCTAGCTAAGAAGCCTGACAAAGCTGATGATGAAGAAGAACAGGAAGAAGACGAGATTAAGTCATCTTCCTCTTCCTATCTTCGACAAACAAGATGGCGAGTCGTATGATTCGCTCTTGCTGACGGATAGCTTCCCGCCTTTCCTCCTCCAATCGCTCCAGATGGCGATGGTAATCCATATAGAAGAATAGGAGGTGAGTTAGCACCTCCTGTGGGACAGAATCCCAGATCTCCTCAGGAATGGCTGTTACATGCCACTCCTGCTGCCAGTCGGCACAACTTAGCTCCATTGTGAAGGTTTGGTTGTTCAAAAACATGTTGTATCGAACCATTGTGTTTTTGATAGAAGAAGGAGGATAAGTGTGTGAGAAGAATGTGATGGAAAGACTAATATGAAGTGGTTGCTTATATAGGCAAGAGAATGCCAAGAGACGCAAAGATATTTAATGCTGACAGGTAGAATTAATTTTACCTCGTCTCCCTAGACTTTGAAAAAGAATAACAGTCATTGGAAATAGAAAGCATGGTCTAGACCGCATAAGACACAAGAAACAGTGGACTGTTCAAGTGCAAATACCATTAATCCTAATCACAATGACTATTAATCTTCCACTTCAACATATTCGAGTACGAACTGAGACTGTTACCAAATTTTATTCACAGATAAGTCAAGTAAAGGATTAGATGGAGAAATCAGAACTTAGACCTATACCAGAACTTAACAGTCATCAGAACATAATTTCTTAACTCGAAAAAGGAATGCCCATCTTAGTAAATACTCATACAAGTTCTGAGTTATGGACGTCAGAACTTAAGCATCAGAACGTGTAACTTAGAACTTGTCCTCAGAATTTGTGCAATAATGACACAATGACTGTTTATCTAAAATAAGATAGACCACCACAGAAATTTTCATCATTCAGATGGAGTGATTAGTGTGTGCATTAAGCTAAAAAACAGACAAAGAGTAAAGTCTGATTCACTTCAATACATCTTAGAAATAAGGCATAACTAAAATTTTGCTAAAGATCTGTCATTGTCCTGAAACCTACTGATGAATGAGTTTATGCTAGAGTCCATCTCAACTGTTTTGTGCTAATTTTATGCATCTTTTGCAATTCTGTTTTACAGTGGCTTCTCAGTGTAAGTGAGTCACGACTGTTTATCAGAATTTATGCTATTTTCAAAGTATTTCTCCAGTAATCATAGAGTGTGAAAAGTCACCAAGAAAATATTTTGCTTTTCTGATGCATATTTACTTAATACCAGCAATACACTTGGGTCGTCCCTTCCACATTTTGACTCTAGATCTCAAAGGAGTACCTGATTTTAATCTTTGATCTTTTTGCTTTTTCTTTTGATAAGAGAGGTCTATCAGCACTTAGTACATTCAGCAGTTTTACTAGTATCATAACTTAATAGATGAGTAGCATTATTCTAATTTGTGACTTAGTAATAAGATATACAAAATGAACTTAACTAAGCTCAGTTATCAGAATTTGCTAGTATCATAAGATTTCCACTGAAATAATTACTTCTTCCATGGAATCATTTGTTTATTGAAGACTACTAGGTCAGTATCTAGCACAGTTATCCTCATAGGATTGAATAGGTACTAGAACAGACATATCACTTATCAGAGTTTAGAAACATATATCAGACAACAGTCAGTACTTAAAGACATTTATCAATTAAGCACAGAATACACAATGAGATTAATTCTGTAAATACTGAGCATAAAGTCTGATAACACAGAACAAGTCTAAGCAGATTTAGAAAAAGAACCTGAAACCATTCCAAGTTCATTTATCAATCTTGTAAAAGTAGCTTCACATAATGGTTTTGTGAAGATATCTGCCAACTGTTGATCTGTGGGAACAAAATGCAATTCCACTGTACCTTCATCCACATGTTCCCTGATGAAGTGGTACCTGATGCTGATGTGCTTTGTCATTGAGTGTTGAACTGGATTACCTGTCATAGCAATAGCACTTTGATTATCACAGTAAATAGGGATTTTGAAATATGTTAACCCATAATCCAGTAACTGATTCTTCATCCAAAGAATCTGTGCACAACAGCTTCCTGCAGCAATATACTCTGCTTCTGCAGTTGATGTGGAAATTGACTTTTGTTTCTTGCTGTACCAAGAAACCAATCTGCCTCCAAGAAATTGGCAGCTTCCACTTGTGCTTTTCCTGTCAATTTTGCAACCTGCAAAATCTGCATCTGAGTAACCTATTAGTTTAAAATCTGATTCTCTAGGATACCATAATCCTAGAGCAGCTGTCCCTTTAAGATACTTAAAGATTCTTTTTACAGCTGTTAAGTGAGGTTCCCTTGGATCTGCTTGAAATCTTGCACAAAGACAGGTAGCATACATGATATCAGGTCTACTAGCAATTAGATAGAGTAGAGAGCCAATCATACCTCTGTAGTCAGTAATATCTACTGTTTTACCGGTATCCTTATCCAGTTTTATTGCAGTGGCCATTGGAGTGGATGCACTTGAACAATCTTGCATTCCAAATTTCTTTAGCAAGTTTCTGGTGTACTTGGTTTGACAAATAAAAGTGCCTTCCTCATTCTGCTTGACTTGAAGGCCCAGAAAATAGCTAAGTTCCCCCATCATACTCATCTGATATCTTGACTGCATTAGTTTGGCAAACTTCTTGCAAAGTTTGTCATTTGTAGATCCAAAAATGACATCATCAACATAAATCTGGACCAGAAGTAAGTCCTTTCCATGGTTGAGGTAGAACAGTGTTTTGTCTATTGTCCCTCTGTTGAATCCACTTTCCAGAAGAAACTGAGCTAAAGTCTCATACCATGCTCTAGGAGCTTGCTTAAGTCCATAAAGTGCTTTATCAAGTCTGTAGACATAGTCTGGATGTTTGGTATCTACAAAACCTGGAGGTTGTTCAACATATACCTCTTCCTCCAATTCTCCATTGAGAAAAGCACTTTTCACATCCATTTGAAAGACAGTAAACTTTTTGTGAGCAGCATAAGCCAAAAATATCCTTATGGCTTCTAACCTAGCAACTGGTGCAAATGTTTCATCATAATCAATTCCCTCCTGTTGAGAATATCCTTTTGCAACCAGCCTTGCCTTATTCCTTGTAATTATGCAATCACTGTCAGTTTTATTTCTGAATACCCACTTTGTACCAACAACAGATCTATTCTTTGGTCTTGGTACTAGGGTCCAGACTTTGTTTCTTTCAAATTCATTCAACTCTTCCTGCATTGCTTGCACCCAATCAGCATCTTGAAGAGCTTCTTCCACTTTCTTTGGCTCAGTCTGAGAGAGAAAAGAATTGTAAAGACACTCATTTGAAGTACCTGTTCTAGTTCTGACACCTGCATCAGGATTTCCAATTATCAAATCAGGTGTATGTGATTTTGTCCACTTCCTTGCAGATGGAAGGTTTTCTCTAGAACTGGATGCTCCCCCATGATCCATGCTATCTTCATTTTCATTTTCTGATGCTCCCCCCTGAAACTATGCTCTCTGAGTTGGATTCTTCAGTATTTAGATTTTCAGTACTATCAGAACTTGGCTTATCAGAACTTGACGAATCAGAACTTGAAGAGCCAGATGCATGTTCGGATGTTTCTTGAGATGTGGTAGGATCTTGAGTATGCTCCCCCTGCATAGGTGCATCTTCCTTTAACGCAGTCACCACAGTTTCAATAATATCAGAGTTTAATCCATCAGAGTTTGTAGTATCAGGACTTAGACTGTCAGGATTTTCAGTATCAGAATATGAGTCTTCATTTTCAAATCTCAGCTGATCATGGTCAATGAAATCTTTAAGACCAGTGATCTTCTTGTCATCAAAAGAGACATTGATAGATTCCATGACCACTTTTATTCTCAAATTATAGACTCTGAAGGCTTTTGTGGAAAGTGGATATCAAACAAAGATTCCTTCATCAGCTTTTAGATCAAACTTTGATAGCTGTTCAGGATGAGTCTTGAGAACAAAACACTTGCATCCAAATACATGAAAATATTTCAGATTTGGCTTCTTTTTCTTCACCATCTCATATGGTGTTTTTCCATGCTTGTTAATGAGTGTTGCATTTTGAGTAAAACAGGCAGTCTACACAGCTTCAGCCCAGAAATAGGTTGGAAGCTTTGCTTCTTCAAGCATTGTACGTGCAGCTTCAATGAGAGTTCTATTCTTCCTTTCAACAACTCCATTTTGCTGTGGAGTTCCAGGAGCAGAAAATTCCTGCTTTATTCCATGGCTTTTGCAGAACTCTTCCATTATCAAATTCTTGAACTCAGTGCCATTATCACTCCTTAAAATTTTCATAGAATCTTTGACCATTTTATCCAGCTGTTTGACATGATCAATCAAGATAGATGCAGTTTCACTTTTTGTGTGCAAGAAATACACCCATGTGTATCTGGTGAACTCATCCACTATGACCAACGCATACTTCTTCTTTGCAATAGACATGACATTTACTGGACCAAATAGATCAACATGTATAAGATGATAAGGCTCAAGAATTGATGAATCAGTCTTGCTCTTGAATGAAGATTTTCTTTGTTTGGCTTTCTGATATGAATCACAAAGACCATCAGGAGCAAATACTGTGTTTGGCAATCCTCTCACAAGATCTTTCTTGACCATTTCATTTATATTGTTGAAATTTAAATGAGAGAGTTTCTTATGCCAATTCCAGCTTTCTTCAATTGATGCTCTACTTAACAGACAGATTGTAGAGCCATCAGTACTTGTTGAAAGCTTAGCTTCATAAATGTTACCACGTCTGTATCCTTTCAGAACAACTTTGCCTTTAGATTTACTCACAACTTCACAGTGTTCTTCAAAGAAATCAACATGATAACCTCTGTCACAGATTTGACTTATACTCAGTAGGTTATGTTTAAGTCCTGAGACCAGAGCTACTTGTTTAATTATGACATTTCCAAGATTGATATTGCCATATCCCAATGTTTTTCCAATGTTGCCATCTCCATAAGAAACACTTGGGCCAGCTTTCTCCACAAAGTCTGATAGCAGGGCCTTATTTCCAGTCATATGTCCTGAACATCCACTGTCCAGAACTAGAATATTTTTCCTGTTGCCCTGCAATCACAAAGACCACTAATTATTAGTTTTAAGGACCCAGACTTGCTTGGATCCTTTGGCCTTATTAAGTTTGTTAACATTTGTAGCGGATTTAGCATCAGAATTTATGTTAACATTTTTCTTATTAGAATTTACATTATCAGACTTTGAATTAGAATTTACACTAGAAGGAACAATGGAAACTTTCTTCAAAGAAGGTTTTATTTGATAATAATCATAGTATAAACTATGATATTCCTTACAAGTATAAATGGAATGCCATAAACTACCACAATGAAAACAAGGATTTTGTGGTTTGTATCTAACAGACTGACTCTTAACTCCTGATTTTGAAGGTAAGGAGTTAATATTCTTATTTTTCCTGCAAAAAGAAGCCAGATGGTTAGAACTTCCACAGTTATGACATGTTTTCCTAGGAGCATCAGGAATAGGTTTATAATCATTGCTTTTATTCACACCTTCCTTTCCATTCCTATTTTTCCTAGGTGATTTTACCTTGTTTGCATTCTTGACATCTTTCAGCTTATGCTTAAGCTGCTTCTTTGTCATTAAGCCTATGTTTACTTCAGCTGTCTTTTCCTGTTTTAGTTTGTCAGAAGTTAATTCCTCTTTAACTTCTGATTTCTCATTATCAGACTTTACAGTTACAAACTTAACAGGTTTTAACTTTGGCTTTTGCTTAACAACAGGCTTAATTTCTTCAGTTCGTTTATCATTCTTATTCTCTCCATAACCTAAGCCCTCTTTCCAATTTTCACTACTTAGCAAATTTTGAGTTGTTCTGCCAGAGTTAGTCCAAGTCCTGATTATCTCTCTTTCCTTTTCTAACTCAGTTTTTAGAGATTCATTCATTTTTAGCACTTCATTCCTAACATAAAAAGCATCATCTCTATCCTTCTGAGTTTGATGGAATATAACTAACTCTTTTTCTAAGAAATCATTTCTTTTCTTAAAAGCAAGATTTTCAGAAGTTAATCTTTCACATGTTAAGGTTTGATCTCTATAACTAACAAACATGGTTTTAAGATATCTTCTCAACTCATTAATATCATCAGTATGAAAAGCATAAGTAGTCTGAGGTACCTTTATTTCAGCAGCTTCAGAACTGCTCTCAGCACTTTCTTTATCAGCATTTGCCATCAATGCATAGTTCTCCTCACTTTCAGAGTCTGAAGTGTCTGTCTAGCTTTTCTGCTTTGTGACAAGAGCCTTGCCTCTGTCACCCTTTACCTTCTTGCAGTCAGGAGATATGTGGCCTTTCTCACCAAAGTTATAGCATTTAACATTGGTGTAATCTCCTCTGTCAGACTTTCCTCCTCTGCCTTCAGATCTTCTGAAATTCTTCTTATCAGAACTTATGCTTTTCCTGGAAAACTTCTTTCCCTTCCTGAACTTCCTGTATGCAATCTTGGTGATTCCTTTCACCATAAGAGCATACAGCTTCATCATCTCCTCATCAGCATCAGTCTCAGGCAAGCTTTCAGAATCTGAGTCATCATCACTCTCAGAACTTGATGACTCAGTATCAGACTTTATGAAAAGAGCTTTACCCTTGTCTTTCTTTGAGGAAGCTGCTTTGGGGAATTCTTCTTCAGCCTTAAGAGCAACTGTCCTTGACTTTCCTCCTTTCCTCTTGCTTCTTTGTTCCATCTCCAGCTCATGAGTCTTGAGCATTCCATAGATTTCGTCAAGAGTTGTTTCATCAAGATTGTAGTTGTCTCTTATTGTCGTTGCCTTCAAATCCCAGCATTCAGGAAGAGCTAACAGGAACTTAAGGTTTGAATCTTCAAGATCATACTCTTTATCAACCAATGACAAATCATTCAAAAGTTTGACAAATCTATCATATAAATCATTCAATGACTCATTAGTCTTTGAGTCAAAGTGTTCATACTCTTGAGTGAGTATTGTCTTCCTGTTCTTCTTAATTGTGTCAGTTCCCTGACACCTTGTTTCCAGAGCATCCCATATCTCCTTAGCAGTCTTGCAGTTGATTACCCTGTTTGACATTACATTATCAATGGCACTATGCAGTAAGTGTCGTACCTTAGCATCCTTAGCAATTGATGCTATGTCCTCAGCAGTATAATCACTCTTCTCCTTTGGTACGGTCATTGCTGCTTCACCTGCAACTGCAACAGCGAGTTTGGTTGGTTTTTGAGGACCTTCCTTGATTCTATCCAGGTATTCTGGATCTGTTGCTTCCAGGAACATGGTCATCCTTACCTTCCATATGGGATATTCAGATGGTCTCAGTATGGGGACTCTGATGGTCTCATACCGACTCTGAATTTGTGTCTTTGGTGGTTCCTCAGTTGTGGTAGGCTTAGTTGGAGTTTCTGTGTCCGACATGATTGTGTTTGGATCTTTAACTGTATGTAAGTTAACAGATAGGCTCTGATACCAATTGTTAGGTCACACACACACTGTAGAGGGGGTGAATACAGTGTATAGTATACTCAAATCGAACTTTAAGATCTTAAGTAACAGAAAACAAACTTTATTGAAACAATAAACTCTGTTACAGTATGGAACTGTTATCTCTCAGTGATGAACAAATATCACGAGAGCTGCTAGGGTTATAATGAATAATCTTTTCTAATAATGATAACTCTTATAGTGTAAACCCTATGTCTGTGTTTATATACTACACAGTTACAAGATAATCGCTAATTGATATGGAATATAATTCTGCTTCCTAAAATATATCAATCAGATATCTTTTCTTCCAAGTATTCCATTCTTCACGGAATTCCTTCTTCATGCATATCTCTTCTTATGTTTATCTCGATCTTCTTTCCTTTAATCAACTACTGTCCTTATCTGATTGTCCTTCAGCACTTAAGTTCTGATATCTATCTTCTGATGATTATCTCCTGATAATATAAGTACTGATATCCTTAAGTCCTGACTTCCAGTATAAGTACTGATCAACAGTTAAGTACTGATTTATCCTGTTCACGTAAGATCTGAAAGCTAAACATAAAACATATTAGCCATGACATTATCAAATATATCTAACAGCCAACTTTCGTTGTGCGAATACCCACTACCAGACATCCACAAAAGAGATAGAAGCTGAATAGACACCAATTATATTGAGACCCTATATGTCTATAGAATTTGACAACATAACGGTTTAATGCACAAGTTATCTATCGTGATTACATAAGGCAAGTAAGATGGTCAAAATTACCTATGAATCATGCATAAAAAGTACATGAACCTATGCTAGCATGGCAAGTTCTAAACCCTTGTTAGGTCTCAATATATTTGTAGAAGGGGGGTTGAATACAAACAATACCGTTTAATCGAATAAAATGCGGAATAAAAAGTGAAACAAAATTCAAGTTAAATAAAATTATTATTAAACTTGAAAGGTGTTACAACAACAGTATCGTTTACAAGGGATTAATCTCAAATCAATTATCATAAATCTAGAATAAATTCGACATGAACTTTTTCTATTTTTGCAATAAAAAGATCAAATGCTAAAAGCGATTTGAGATTAAGTTCTAGGGATTTCGATCCGCTAGATAGTTACACAAGAACAAGAAAGATATTTCTAGTGGATTGGATTTAACAATAAATACTAGAAATAAATGATCTGTGAATTTGCAATAAGTTCTCTGCAGGTTTCTTTTGTTCTGTGTTCTGCTGAATGATATTCAATTCTCTGCTTTTCTTGAAAAACAGCTGTTGTGCTTTATATTGACTCCTGTGATTTTAATTGGCAAGACAATCCATTTAGCCCGGCATGACAATCCTTTGAACTGGTAAGACTTTCGGTAGGACTATCAATTGAACTGATAGGACTTTCAGCAAGACAATCTAAATGAACTGACAAGACAATCAAATGAACTGGCATAACTTTCGGTATGACTATTGATTGTCATACTGATTGTCTTGCTAATACAAAAAATAGTCTTGCTGAATTAATATAGAATATTAATTCAAAATTAATTCTGAAATACATAATATTAATTCAGAATTAATTAATCAATTAATTCAATTAATCAATAAATTAATCTTTGCAGATATAATTTATTTTCTTAATTAAATTATACGACTTAATTAATTAATAGAGAATTAATACTACTCTTGAACAGCAACCATTCTTCTGAAAATCTTCTGAAAATCATTGTCAATTATGAATCAATTCCACCACTTCAATGTTGACACTCGATGTACTGTCTGGTTCATGAGTGACTAACTCCCGTGACGTTTCTTCATGCCTTGACCTTGATACTCTTGATTTTCTTCATACTAAATCCTTGTAATTAATTGATACTTTGACGAGATCTTTGTCACTTTATTAAATCCACAATCTTGATTTATATCAATGAGGCTTGATCAATTTCTTGAGCTTCTTCCAGTGAATTAAGTCATCAAGTCTGTAGACGAACAATGTTACTTAATCCTTTGACATATGTTACTATGAGAGATCTCTCTGACGATAGAACCACTATTTACTTGTTACATCCTTATTTGAGTTGAGTTAAATCCTCGAATAAACAAATAGGCTATGACATATGCCTTTCAATCTCCCCCTATTTGTTTGTTAGACAATAACAACTAATACCTAGAGGATAACTCAACTAACAAATAAGAAAAAGATATAAACAGTAATGCAAAGTAAATAGTAGAAAAGTTCTGGATTATATTTAACATTTTCCAGATTCCAAAAGAAATTTACAAGTGAATACAAAATAGATGTTCCTCTAGCCTGAACATATAACTACATTAGTCTATCTTGATTCATAAAGCTCTAATCATATTACATTGAGTTTTGAGCTAATTGAATTCAGTTGTCCTCCCTTCCGAATTCACCTTCTTCCAACTCTTCACCTTCTTCCAAATCTTGAAGCAACTCCTTGTCAATGACACGATCCTTTTCTGAAGTGAAGTTGTCTGGTCTAACTGGTTGAACTCCAACTGTCTTTAGCTTATTCTTGAGTTGATTGTACCTTTTAATATTCTTTTCACAATAAGCTTGAATCAGATCAGCTGCTTGAGTTTTCAACATGGATGAATATCCAGCAGTTCTTAAGTGATGTTCCATCCAGACCAGATGTTTAGCTGAGTAGTCTTTAAGAGATTGTGAATCGAGCTGGTAGATTTGAAGACATTCAGACTTAAAGAATCTTACCTGATGAGGATTGTTGACCACTTGAGGACTAGCCCTGCTAGCAAACTCTTTGAGCCTTTCTCGAAGAACTTCATTTAATTCTGAGCTTCTTTTGACTTTGTTGAGAAGAACCCAAATCTCTGACAAAGAACGATTCTCAAACAGATGAAGTGACACCTTGAAAGATCCTTCGCTCTGACAATATACAAATATGTTCATCTCATTTAGTGATCTATCAAAGGCAGCTGTGATCCTTGAGACTTCAGTCTTTATAGTATTCATGTACATGTCATTGTTTGGATTAGAGATCTCCAGCTTGTCCAGAAGGTGTAGAAACTGCCTATCATTGTTTGTGCTCAGCTGAGGCATATCAAGTACTCTCCTAGCTTCATCCCATTTTTCACCAATCTTCAGTCTGACATCTCTTCTCCTTTCTTGAGCCTTATTGTCATGAAGACGTTGCTTTTGAAGAGTTTCTATTCTTTGGATGTCTTTCCTCATGTCAATGATCTGGGATACCTTTTTGAGTTCAGCTTCTTTTCTTTTCATCTCTGACTGCTGCTGCTGAAACTCTTTCTCAAATAGAGGATCCACTGGAGCTTCCTCTTCCCATTCTCCAAAATCACTTTCCTCCTCAGCTTCAAAGAAACCATCTTTATCTTCCAAGACTGGTTCAGTGGGAACGTCACAAATATCAAAGTCATCCTGTTCTCCACTATAGTAGATATCATCAGGCTTCCTTGTGCCTCCAGCAGACGAATCTTTTTCTTTTCCCTTTTCACTTCTCCCTTTCTTCTCCCCCTTAGTTGAGGAATCCTCTACAGACTTTCTGAAAGGAATATGTCCTAAGTCCAATCATGTATGAGGATTTAGGAATAACTTTTATGTAATCTGTTTTAATTTCATTGATATTAATAAAAGACTTGTTTTGTTTTTATTACGGGCTTTATCTATTTAAGTGTTTAAATAAGATATACCATAGTTTAGAGTAAAGCTTTTTATGGATTATGATGAGATCATAATAGTGAGACCTAAAAGATGATAACTCTAAACTTAAATAGTTCCTGGTCGTAGGATTACTAACTGGTAATTAATAATCCGCAAAGATCGGTACATACTATGCTTGCTTCATTATGAAGGATGTCTGTTCTCATAAACATTTGTGGTGACACTATAGCTAGTATATAGGTGCTTATTATAGAATAAGTTTACTGAACATGACTCGCCCAGCTGAACAACTGATGGAGTTCACTCACGTGTCAGCAGTTGTTCACATAGTGATAGTTGTACAAGTATCCTTAGACTTGAGGTCATCATAGTCATCTTGTGTACACTGAACTATGCTTTGGTTTAGTTCTTAGTCTCCAGGGAAAATTATTAGGGCTCTACTGGGTATAGGAATTTGTACACGAAGATAGTGTATGATCAATAAAGGATCTACCCCTTCCAGTGAAGGAAGCGAATGTTCAAGGCTGATCCACTTATGCTAGTTCAGGAATCTCTGGCCAGAGTGAATGAAATTAGAAAGGAGTTTCTAATTTGCATAGAACTAAGCATAGTAAATGGTAAGCAAGTGATTGAATTAGATAGGCTTGACACGAGATCCATGCCTTGTATTTAATCGGGACATTGTAGGGTAGAAGGAGTTTATTGTACGGTAACTATTCACTGAATAGGTTCTTGGTATTCTAAGCAGTGAATTCATATTATCCGGATAGTCGCGATATGCTGAGAAGTATCCCTCACGATGTAGAATAAATGTGATTAATTAATTAATCATATTTAATAAATTAGAGAATTTATATAAATAATGATAAAATAGTTTTATTATTATTTATTTCTACTACCGGCTTAATATTGAACCTACAGGGTCACACCATAAAAAGAGAATGATTTAATGGTGGAGGAATTAATTAATAATGGCTGATAATTATTTATTTATGAAATAAATAATTAATTGGAAAATTTAATAATTGATTAAATGAGATTTAATTGATTATAAATTAATTAAGAAAAGTTCTTAATATTATTAATTAAGGATTTAATTTTTGGAAATTAAATCAAGAGAGAGAATTATTTCTAAAGTGTTTAGAAAAAGGATTAATAATTAAAAGGTGTTTTAATTATTAATGAGAATAATAAATGGGATAATAATAATAATATTTATGGGAAAATTTCAGCTGAAAATTTTGCCTATAAATATACTATTATAGACCCTATATTTGATTCGAACCCAGAAACCCAAAAGTTTTAGAAAACCAAATTCTCTCCACCTCCTCCTCCTCCTTAACGTCATTTTCTTGGTGGATACCGGTGGAGTGCTTCACGTTTGAGGAGCAGCTGCTAAGGATCTCCGAACGTTGCTTTTGGATCGCATATTAAAGGTTAGTAATCGATCCCTATATTTTTACCACGATTTATATGCTTTTATTTGGATTTTATGTGTGTAAAAGTGTTTTTCCATGCCTTCGATGCGATTAAAATCCAATAATGGTATCAGAGCATAGGTTGTATGCATATAGATCTGTGGTAAAAATTTCAGAATTTTATGTGCTTGTATGAATTAATTATGATTTTTACAAGTTATATCATGGATTAATTTTGTCTGATGAGAAATCGTTTCTCAGAATAATTTTGAATGTTGATCTGGGTTCTACAAGTGTTGTAGATCGTTTGGGTATTTTTTTCATAATTTTATGATGTATAGATTATTTAATATGAATTTTTGAAGTTGTTGTAATTAAATTCATAATTAAATAAATCATATATATATATATATATAAATTGAAAGCATGTATATATATCTGCATCTGTACTTTGTCTGTGTTGTTTATGCTGCTGCACGGATAGAAAAGCAGACAGAGAACGCTGAGTTGTCAGGCACGGCAACCGAGAAAGAAAAAGACGGCGGCTGCTGCAAGAAAGAAAAAAAAAGGAGGTGTCGCGCATTCCGGGAATGCGTTACACCCTGTGGCGCATTCACGGAATGCGTTACACCTTTTAATTGGTTAAAAGGGTTGTAACGCATCACCAGAATGCGTTACAGGGCTTGTAACGCGTTCCTGTAATGCGTTACAGCCCGACTGTCCATATTAAAATTGATTTTCTGGGAGTTTCGTAACTCCATTTTGGGCGTGCTATATACCGTTGAATTCGTTTTTCCGAGACGGATCTAATGGAGTGATAAATTTTAGTTTATATAAAAGTTTTGAACTGTTTATATTTCCATGAAGTGTTTTAAAGCTGTTTTTGACTATTTTAATTGCTTTTAAATGCTTCATGTGATACATAGAGATGTATAATGCTTAGACTAATGTACTAGATGATATAACATGCCTACCTTGATGTTTATTCATGTTTATATATGTGATATATGCTTAGTTTATCATGCGATGATAGATTTAGGTGAACTTAAATGAACATAAGGCGTTTGTTAGACAACCTAGTATAGTGAAATTGTTTCATAACCTTAATAATAATTTTATGAATACAATCATGAGATTCTTGTGTTTATGAAACACGTAATTGAATATAAATTTTCGATATGAGAGAAAGGATGATTCTGTCAACAACAGATTTCTATCTGTAAGAAAGGGTTATTAAGTGACGCCTCTTGACAATGCTCCACCCGATCTGGGAATCATCTGATTATTGATTATTGATTTGAAATATTTAATTTAAAAGGAAGAATCTCTTTATAATATGATTATGATTGTAACGTAATATAATCCCTCTAAAATTAAATAATATCAAGTAGTAATTGGCCAATGACACAACGGGCTTGTGTCGGTCATAGCCTTCCAACATGATAGAAAGTAGTTCTTATTTTTAAATCATTGTCGTTTCGTGCCACAGCCGAGGGCTTTGATTTCGAAATAAGAAATACTGTCTATTACATAAAGATGTGTACATTGAATAAGAATCTAAAGGTCGTTACGTGCCACAGCCGTGGGCCTTTGGGGACTGATTCAATTGTACGGAATGTTGGGTTAGACTTGACTTAGAATATTGAGTTTGTCGTGCCACAGCCGTGACTCAATTATTCAAGAGGCTAAAGTTTGATTAGGGAATAACATAAGATGTAATTAACAAGAGTTGTCTGCCTATTGAACATCACATGGCGTTTCGTGCCACAACCGGGGTTGTGTAATGGAATGTAGGATCCCTATTCCCACTAGCATTATGAATGCTTAATTTTTCACGTAGGGGGTTGAATAAATTAGATAAACTAGTGGGAGCCACTTATGAATAAAGACCCAATTCATATAGTGTTTTGAAATAAAATCGAATATTTGCTAAGTGTTGTTATGTGTTTATCATTTACAGATTTACTTTGTACGTTATGTCTTCTGCACTATCACTCAGGAGCATACTGGATGCTCACAAATTGACTGGTCCTAATTATGCTGACTGGCTTCGAAACTTGAGAATTGTTCTCAGGATTGAGAAGCTGGAATACGTGATTGACTCACCTAAGCCTACTGAACCTGCTAGTGATGCACATAATGATGAACATGTTGTGTATCGTAAGTGGATAGATGATGCAAATGTTGCTCAATGCATCATGCTAGCTTCCATGAACATTGAGCTACAGAAGCAACATGAGCATATGGATGCTCACATTATCCTAATGCATCTATAAGAGTTGTAAGATGTGGCAGGGAGGACAGCTCGATATGAGATATTGAAGGAGCTGTTCGGTTGTAGGATGTCTGAGGGATCATCTGTGAATGACCATGTACTTAAGATGATCAATTTGATCGAACATCTTGGACAACTTGGTTTTGCCATGGATGGGGAGCTGAGCCAAGACTTGGTCTTGCAATCGCTTCCGAGTTCGTTCTCGCATTTTATTGTGAACTTTCACATGAATAAGTTGGATGTCAGCCTGCCTGAACTCCACAACATGTTGAAGACTGCGGAATCGAATTTTCCCCCTAAGAAGAGTTCTGTTCTTCTAATTGGTGAAGGTTCCAATCCTAAGAAAAGGAAGAGGAACCCTTCCAAGAGGAAGAAAGTAGGTGAAGAAAAGCCGGTTCCACCAAAAGCTGAAGACCCCAAGAGCAAAGTTGTTTGCTTTCACTGTAACAAGGTGGGGCACTGGAAGAGGAACTGCAAGGTTTACCTTGCAGAATTGAAGAAGAAAAAGGGTAGTG
Source organism: Apium graveolens (assembly GCF_009905375.1). Taxonomy (NCBI): domain Eukaryota; kingdom Viridiplantae; phylum Streptophyta; class Magnoliopsida; order Apiales; family Apiaceae; genus Apium; species Apium graveolens. The sequence goes on along the minus strand of NC_133651.1, from coordinate 207,295,811 downwards.
AGACTACCGCTTCTGATTCAGGTATGTTCATGATAGAAGTGAATATGTCATTAAATCAAATTTCTACTTGGGTATTAGATACCGCCTGTGGTTCTCAAATCTGCAATTTGTTGCAGGGACCAAGGAGAAGTAGGACTCTTGAGGAAGAGGAGGTGATTCTACTGATGGGAAATGGAGCAAGAGTTGCTGCTGAAGATGTAGAATCATTTCATTTACATATGCCTATGGGCAAGACTATTGTTTTAAATAATTGTTATTTTGTTCCCTCGATTGTGAGGAATATTATTCCCATGTTAGACTTGGCTGGATTTTCATTTATTATTGAGAATAATGAATGTTCTATTCTTAGAGATAATATTCTTTATGGACGTGGTACTTTAAATAATGGTCTGTATAAATGTGACATAATTTACTTCAGATTGAACAAACTAATAAAAGAAAAGGGATGATGAAAATCTCACTTCATTGTGGCACTGCAGTCTCCATTTAGTAAACATGGAGAGAGGGCTGCAAATTTGCTAGGAATGGTACACACAGATGTATGTGGACCAATGTCTACGCAAGCCATGGGTGGATTTTCATACTTCATTACTTTCATAGATGATAGATCTGGATTCAGATATGTGTTTGATGAAACACAAGTCTGAGGCCTTTGAAAAGTTCAAAGAATATAAGTATGAAGTGGAGAAACAAACCAAACATAGTATTATAATTCTTCGATTAGATCGAGGTGGTGAATACTTTAATGGAGTATTTCTAGATTATCTCAAAGTAAATGGTATAGTCTCCCAGTGGACTCCTCCAGATTGGTATCTGAAAGGAGAAATCGAACTTTGTTAGACATAGTTCGGTCCATGATGAGCTATGAGAATCTTCCAGTATTCCTATGGGGTTATGCATTGGAAACCTCAGCATATTTAATGAATAAGGTGCCTTCCAAAATCTGTTCCTCAAACTCCGTATGAGATATGGAAAGAAAGGAAACCGAGTCTTAAACACGTTAAGATTTGGGGATATCCAGCTTATGTCAAGAAAGTTGACCCAGATAAGCTGGAATATCGATCCGTAAAATGTAGTTTTGTGGGATATCCTAAAGAGACTTTAGGATATTACTTTTACACCGATCATCGGGTGTTTGTCTCCATACATGCTACCTTCTTGGAAAAGGAGTTTATCCTTGAAGGAAATAGTGGGAGCAAAATTGAACTTGATGAAGTTCAAGAAGCACAAACTACTACGGTTCAAGTGGAAACACCTGTTCTGACTGAACAACCTTTTGTGGAACAGCCCATTCATAGATCAGGGAGAGTGTCTCGCCAACCTGAGAGGTAATATGGCCTTGTCATTGAGAATGACAATGAGTTGTCGATCATTGATGATGACGACCCTGTAACCTATAATGAGGCTATGAGTAGTGTTGACTCAGAGAAATGGCATAGTGCCATGAAATCCGGAATGAAATCTATGTATACGGGATACAAAAGAATGATTAGAGCATATGGACAAGTGGAGACCTTTAAGGCCAGGCTTGTGGCAAAAGAATTCAAACAAAGGCAATGGATTGACTTTGATGAAACCTTTTACCTGCAGCCCTGTTATAATCAGTTCGGATTTTGTTTGCGATTGCTGCTTACTACGACTATGAGATCTGGCAAATAGCCAGATGGTTTTCTTTCCAAGAGAAATGAAAACCTAGTGTGTAAGTTGCTGCGAACCATATGTGGTTAAAGCAAGCTTCTCGAAAGATGGAACATTCGTTTTAATGAGACAATCAAAGAGTTTGATTTTATCAAAAACGAAGATGAACCATGCGTCTACAAAAGGGTTAGTGGGAGCGCGGTAACATTTCTTGTATTGTATTGAATTAGAGTTGACACACATAACAACATAGCAGACCCACTCACAAAGCTACTTTATGAAAGTCACTTTGATCGTCATAAAGACAAGATGGGTATTAGATACCAGAGTGATTGGCTTTAGTACAAGTGGGAGATTGAAAGGAATATGTCCTAAGTCCAATCATGTATGAGGATTTAGGAATAACTTTTATGTAATCTGTTTTGATTTCATTGATATTAATAAAAGACTTGTTTTATTTTTATTACGGACTTTATCTATTTAAGTGTTTAAATAAGATATACCATAGTTTAGAGTAAAGCTTTTTATGGATTATGATGAGATCATAATAGTGAGACCTAAAAGATGATAACTCTAAACTTAAATAGTTCCTGGTCGTAGGATTACTAACTGGCAATTAATAATCCGCAAAGATCGGTACATACTATGCTTGCTTCATTATGAAGGATGTCTGTTCTCATAGACATTTGTGTGGTGACACTATAGCTAGTATGTAGGTGCTTATTATAGAATAAGTTCACTGAACATGACTCACCCAGCTGAACAACTGATGGAGTTCACTCACGTGTTAGCAGTTGTTCACATAGTGATAGTTGTACAAGTATCCTTAGACTTGAGGTCATCATAGTCATCTTGTGTACACTTGTTATTCCTAGAAGACTAACAATGAGATTTACAGAAGGGGGGTTGAATGTAAATCTCAAAACTTTTTCAAGTTTTGAGCAGTTTATAAAGTTGTGTGTTCAAGAAGAACAAGTGTGTGAATTGCTTTAAGCTAATACAGACAGATATATATTCAAGCACAAATGTAAAGAACACAACAGACCTTAAAAACTTTTCTGGTGGATTTGTTGTTCCACCAGAGATGGTATATTAGAAAATCTGTGTTCAACAATGTTGATCACAGCTGCATCCTAGTACAAACTAGATGAATTTTCTCTCAAGATATCTCTTAACAGCTCTGGAAAAATCTCTCTAATTACTAGCTTCTTCTTGGTTCATATATATTACCAAGTGTACAAGTGAAAAACAATATAAAATTACAATAGTAAAATAAGTTCTTCACTTGCTTCTTTTCCTGTTCACTCAAGTACTTTGTTGACTATTGCAACTTTGTACAAAAGAAGAACGGCTGCTTTTTCTGTTGATCCTGAAATTCGGCTACCACATCTCAGTTTTCTCTGTCAACCCACGTGCCTCTGCTTGTAGGTACAACTACCACTTATCAACGGCTGATTAGCAGAACATCCGTTGAAGCTTTCATCCGTTGATGACTTCATCCGTTGAAGGATGTTATCCGTTGAAGCTTTCATCCGTTGATGCTCTCATCCGTTGAAGGATGTTATCCGTTGAAGCTTTAGAGACATCCGTTGAAGCTTAGCTTCTCATCCGTTGAAGGTCTTTTAAGTCATCCGTTGATACCACTTCATTTATACAAAATTACAAGGCATGAAATATTTACAATTGGCCTTCCTATCTGCATATCATCTAGTAGTCAACATGACTCATAGTTTCTCTCAACTTCTAAGAATTACAATTTTAAATACAGAGACTGAAATATGCTACAATACTAGACTTATTTCTAAGTAAAGCTACACCATCAACGGATAGCCAAAGTGGTCTTATCCGTTGAGGCTACAGACACTAAATTTCTACTTAAGTGTTTTGTTAAACATATCATCAAACTAATGCACATATATTCCTAACAATCTCCCCCTATTTATGTCTATAAGAACTGTAGGCATAAATTCAGGGTTAACTTGATGATAACAAAACACTTAACAAATATTTGAATTGAAACTAAGTAGAAATATAAAAAGTGCTGCAAAAGTGTATGTACTAGGAGGTAATTGAAGATTTACAGTATTTCCAAGGGTGCTCCTCTAGCCTGAGCAAATCATCATTTTCTTCTTTGTTCCCTGGTTTTCTTTCCTAGCCCTTTGTCATTTCCCTCAATTTGGAGTTGGAGTTTTCTGAAGAATTCAGCTTCATCTTCATCACTGATATCCAACTTAGATTGCATTTCCTTGAGAGTTTCATTGCTGGCAATCTTGAGTTGGTCTTCAAGTCTGAAAAATCTTCTGACTCCTTTGTCATCTCTAAATTCCATCAACCAATGAGGTGATTTGTGAATTTTAGTTCCCCTTTCTTGTATGAGTAAGGTTCTGGGCAAAGCATTTGGTTCCCTCCAAGTCTTCCTTATGTTGGCAATCTTGTTGAGAATTTCAGTCTTGGCTGTTCTGGTAAAGCCAGAATCCTTTTTGATGGCTGAAAAGACTCTGATCAAGGTAGAGTAGCCTTCATTTAGAATCCTGTGGAGAGGCCATGTTCTTTCCCCAGCTCCTTTATATCTGAACACTAATCTTTCTGGTAACTGTCTGTAGGCAGCTATTCCCCTTACATCCTCCAGCTCATCCAGATAGAGTTCAATGTCTGAAATTTCTTTTATGTCACAGATGTGAACATAATCATCTTTAGAAATGGGTGACTTAGGCTTAGGTTTTTGTTTTTGAGTGAATTTCTTAGAGGTTGTGGGAGGTGTAGATTTTGGTTTTCTTTTCTGTTTCTTTGGTGGTGGAAGAGTGGTTAGAAAGGTAGGCAATGTGATGTTGTCCCAATCAATAGGTTCCTCTTTTGGAATGATTGGTTCACCATGGATATTTATAGAGGGATCAGTAACAAAAGGTTCAGGTATGGAAGGTAGTGGTTTAGATGTAGATTTGGTATCTTCAGGGTTATCTTCACTCCTTCTGTGTGCCTTGGCCTTTCTTCTGTTTCCCTTCTGCCATTCCTCTCTTTCCTCCATATTTTCACCAAATATGCTCCCAAGAACCTCATCTAAGTTAGCAATCTTTTCTTCACCCCTGACTTCAATTCCTTTCATTTCTTCAACTTGGCTTGACTTTAGCTGTTTTTCAAGCTTTGCTTGTGCTCTTTTGTCAGCCTTTAATTGCTTGGCTTCTTCTTTCTTAGCTATTGAGAATTTGGGATGTCCTTGCATCACACATATGCTCTTTCCCTCTCTAATGATAATAGCTCTATTTCTCCTTACAGCCTCATCCATGGACTTTTTGAGATAGGCAATACTCCTGCCTAAGATCTTGTTCTCATCATCTTTTGAAGGAGGAAAGTCCACTTCTTTTAAAGGATTCTTTGTTGAGTCCTTATTGGATCTTTCATTGGGCTTGAGGATTATAGCTTGTAGCTCTTTGGAAGAAGCTTCTCCATCCTTAAGACTCCCTACTGGCATGAGCTCCATGTTGATTGGTTCAATCTTTGTGCTAAATTTCACAGATGTTGATTTATTTTGTGTAGAACCAAACACCAATTGCAACCTTTCATCAATTCTCCTCCATTGTTCTTTCATTTGTATTTCAGCTGCTGCTAGCTGAATCAAATCAATTCCATCAGATTTACCCTTGATTTGAATGATTGGAGAGGTAGTGATGGCAGGAACTAGCACTTTAGATATCTGAATCTTTGTAGAGGGCTCTCCTTCCCCTTCCCTTTTATTCTCCCCCTTTTTGTTATCATCAAGGAGAGGGGTCAAGCCTTGTGCTTTTGCCAGCTGCATTAGGAGATTGGTTTGAGATTGTTGGTTGAGAAGAAGGGTGGCCACAGAATCTTCAATTCCTTGAACTCTGTCTTCCAACTTGGCCAGCCTTTGTTCAGTAACTGATTCCTTTTTCAATCTCGAAACCAAGTCCTGCAAAGTACCATAGGGCATGACTGAATCCAATTTTTCTGAAGTGAAGGATTTCAAGTCAGCAATATCTTTCCTGAGATCATTTAGACTCATATCTTGCTTTACTTTCTGCAACTTCATGAGATGCAGTGAGTCCAGGTGAGCTTGGAGGATAGCCTTGATATTTGCATTTGAAGTGTTCTGAATGGCCTGTTGAATAGTGATGATTTGTTTGACCAGGTGGACATTGAATTCACCTGTTCTATGCTCCTTAGTCAGGGCCCATTCAGGTAGATTAGGAATGGAACTAGGGTCTTCATCTCCCCCTATGTTCATGCTTCCATCAGAAGAAATAGAGTCATCATCATCAGAATTTACTCCAAATTCCTCAGATGGCTCACCAGCTGTAGAAGGCATCCTGTTAATAGCAGCTTTATCCCTTTGAAGAGATTCTGTTGAGTGCACTAGATGTAGTGTCCTCTCTGCCTCCTCATTGCCCTGAGCAGCCAACAGTTGATAGGCTGTCACAGGATGAGTAAAAGTGTCAGCATCCAAGGAAATGTTATCAATTACAGCTTTGTAATGTTGCTGAAATTGTCTTTCCTTTTCAGCATCATCCACAATCATTGACTCATGAGCAATGGCTGGTTCCACCCTTGTATCAACTGTACCTGCTTTTCTCTCTTTTTCTCTATGTTCTTGCATCAGGGGCTCCCCCTGGCTCACACATCTCACTCCCTCACCTTCACCTTCTAAGGTGGTACTCCACTCACTGACTTTTGCCATGCTGGAAGAAATAGCATGCATTTTTGTGCTCTCAATCTCTCCTTTTGCCTGGGAGCAACCCAGCCTCTCACTCAAATTTTCACTCCCTGCCCTCAATCCTAAAAGTGATTGCACAGTATTCATGTCTTCTACACTTGGAATCATTTCAGTTATTTGTGTAGAGACTATCAACGGATGTGGAATATCCGTTGAAGTTGAAACTGTTGTTATCAACGGATAACTGCTGTTAAGCTTATCCGTTGAAGAGCAACCACTTGTCAACGGATGAGTGATATCCATTGAAGAAGGAAAAGAAGATGAAATTGAAAGTGATATAACTGTTGAATCTGTATAGATTGATTTGATATGTGTTGATACAGATCCTTCAATTATATCTGAAAGAATTTGCGGGTGATCCAACAAATCATCTAAAAGATGATGATCACCTGTATTTGAGTGGGGCTTCTCCCTGAGTTGTAAAGAGGGAGAATCAGGAATTGATGGGAATAGCATATCCACATCCAGAGATGGTGAAGAAGTATTTGGTGATTGATGTGTAGTTATTGTGAGAGAATGGGGCTGTGACTCCACATTTATTGGAGTCACATCAAACTGAGTTTGAGAAGGCACAGAGACAGATGGATGTATCTGTGCAGTGTGTGCACCCTGTGTAGAAGATTGGGTTCTAGCCTTCTTTCTTCTAATAAAGGCTTTTGTAGGTGAGTGTTTGGCTTTAGTGTCCCTCCCTCTTTTGTTCTGTGTTCCTGGATGGGAACTCTTTTCAATAGTAACATCCTTTTGGGAGGATGCTACTAGGGATGTGCTAGAGACCTTTTCAACCACCACAGCTTTTTGAGAAACTGGGGCTTGGCTAGCTTGGGAAGCACTCAACTCTCCTTCCTTATCCTGGGGGTTTCTTTGATGTTCACCCCTCCCCTCACCACTCACACCCTGATCACTTCCCTCAGGGTTAATGGTTGTTGTTACAACTGTTGTCTTTTGAGAAACAACAGAGGTGGTTTTCTTTGTCTTGGATTTTGAAAGTTTGGATTTGGTGACCTTGGTAGAAATCTGTTGGGGCATTGACACAGATTTCATGGCCACACTAGAAGATAAAGAAATAGAGGGGTTGGAAGAAGTAGGAGTTGTAGAAGCAATTACCTCACCTACCTGGGGTGCATTCATGATTGGTAAATATACCAATTGCACACTGCTGTTAAGATCCATTCTCTTCAAGTCTGCAAGAACTCTTTTCTCTTGTGCCCAGCACTTGAGTTTATTATTCTCATTGATTATGACTAAACCTTCAGCAACATGGTTAGCCAATAACATAAAGAATCTAGCATAATAGATGTTATTAGGTCTATTAGCTTTGTTACCTAATCTAGTACCTAATTCTAGCATCACATAGTTGCTAAAGTTAAAGTACCTATCAGAAACAAGCATATAGAACATGTTAACAAGAGATGAAGTTATGGCATCAAAATTACTAATTTTCCCAGAGAAAACCTTTATGAAGGCATCCCCAAGAAAACTCCATTCTTTCCTAAGGCCTTTTCGTCTAATACCCCCTAAATTAGCAGAGTTAAGAGAGTAACCTATGGAATCTAACATGCTGGATACATCACTATCAGTGTGTGGTGTCATGGCATTGTTCTCAGGTAATTTAAAACATGCTTGTAAGTCATCACAGTTAATACAGTGATTTTTACCTTTGAGAGTGAAGGAGATAGTCATATCCATGGAGTTGAACTCAGCAGTTGTCCAAATCTCCTCAACTACTTCACAGAAAATCGTTGGGGCTTCCAGCATTGCATAGCTAAGTTTACAGTTTTTGATGAAGTCCATCATTTTGTGATAATCTGAGTGGGCTTCATTCTTTTCTACCAGAGCTATGAAATTGTTCTTCTCGTAGATGAACCCAGATTGAGACATAATCTTCACGACTGGTGCCATTGTTGTGAGTAGAAATTGCAGAGAATAATTTGAAGGTTTTGCAGAGAGAAAATGGTAAATGCTTGAAATTCTAAGAAAGCGTAAAGTAATAATGAACAATCAGAAGGGCTTATATGCTTTTAGAAAAAAAATAAATAAAGGATTAATCAATAAAAAGGTGTTGGTGAATTTCAGCCGTTTAAGAATAAACTGTAAGTATTCTAATAACTACCTTTAAAACCAATACATACAGATGTATGTATGGTATCAACGGTTAAGAAAATAGAATCAACGGCTGTGAAACACCTCAAACGTCTGATGTGACATTTCAACGGATAATGTAAATTGTCATCCGTTGAAAGGTACTTCAGCTTTATCCGTTGACGGATAAAAGTTCCAGAGATATACTTGTCTTTCAACGGATAATGAATATCCGTTGATAGAGCAATTTTGACTTTCAACGGATAGGGAACATCCGTTGATGGAATAAACTTTGTTAAAAGTCAAATTTGTTCTAGCAACTAATATATTTCATGCTCCACATCAAATTGCAAAGAAGACATGAATTTTAAGAGTAATTAAGCATACCTAGCTCACTTACCAATCTTGTGAATGTTGATTCATCAAGTGGCTTGGTAAATATGTCAGCAATTTGTTGTTCACTTGGAACAAAATGTAGTTCTACTGTACCATTCATGACATGCTCCCTGATGAAGTGGTACTTAATATCAATGTGCTTGGTCCTTGAGTGCTGCACAGGATTCTCTGTTATGGCTATGGCACTTGTGTTGTCACAAAAGATAGGCATTCTATCAACATGAAGTCCATAATCAAGGAGTTGATTCCTCATCCATAACATTTGAGAACAGCAACTTCCAGCAGCAATGTATTCAGCCTCAGCTGTAGAAGTAGAGACTGAATTTTGCTTTTTGCTAAACCATGATACAAGCTTGTTTCCCAGGAATTGACAGGAGCCTGTTGTACTTTTCCTGTCTATTTTGCAACCTGCATAGTCTGCATCTGAATAACCAATTAGATCAAAGCCAGATTCTCTAGGATACCAAATTCCTAAATTTGGTGTACCCTTGAGATATCTGAAAATTCTCTTGATAGCAATTAAGTGAGACTCCCTAGGATCAGCTTGAAATCTCGCACACAGACATGTAGCAAACATTATATCTGGTCTGCTAGCAGTTAAATATAAAAGTGAACCAACCATGCCTCTATAACTTGTAATGTCCACAGACCTTTCAGTCTTATTTAATTCAAGTTTGGTGGCAGTGGCCATGGGAGTTTTTGCAGATGAACATTCCATTAAGTCAAACTTCTTTAAAAGATCATGAATATATTTAGTTTGACTAATGAAAATTCCATTACTAACTTGTTTAATTTGTAAACCAAGAAAATAGGTTAGTTCTCCCATTAGGCTCATTTCATAATTACTTTGCATTAGCTTAGCAAACTTCTTACAAAGATTATTATCTTTAGAACCAAATATTATGTCATCTACATAAATTTGAACAAGTATACTAGAGCCATTAACATTTCTAAAGAAGAGAGTTTTATCAACAGTACCTCTAGTGAAGTGATTCTCCAAAAGAAATTTTGATAATGTTTCATACCAGGCTCTAGGTGCTTGCTTCAGTCCATAGAGTGCTTTCAACAGATAATACACATAGTCTGGAAAATTTGGATCTTCAAATCCTGGAGGTTGACTTACATAGACTTCTTCCTCTAATTTCCCATTTAGAAATGCACTCTTGACATCCATTTGATAGACTTTGAAATTGGCATGGGCTGCATAGGCTAGAAAGATTCTGATAGCTTCAAGTCTTGCAACAGGAGCATATGTCTCATCAAAATCTATTCCCTCTTGCTGAGAATAGCCTTTAGCAACCAATCTGGCTTTATTCCTTATGATAATGCCATTTTCATCCATCTTATTTCTGAATACCCATTTTGTATCAATAGGACTCTTGTTCTTTGGTTTGGGTACCAGCTTCCAAACTTGGTTTCTCTCAAATTGGTTTAGCTCTTCCTGCATAGCTAATATCCAATCTGGATCCAATAAGGCTTCTTCCACTTTCTTAGGTTCCTCCTGAGATAGAAAACTACTATACAGACATTCATCTTGAGTAGCTCTTCTTGTTTGCACTTTAGATGATGCATCACCAATGATCAGTTCAAAGGGATGATTCTTGGTCCATTTCCTTTGAGGTGGAAGATGAGCTCTAGATGAGGTGATCTCAGTATTGTCATGATGTGAGATAGAGTTTTGATTAGTTGAAACTCCCCCTGAGTTGTTGGTCCTTTGCAGGGAACTTGGAGTTCCATCAATTAATGATGTAAATTGATTATCAGTTGATGAGCTATGATCAACGGATGTTTCATTAAGTACTTCAACGGATGATGCACAATGTCTTTCAACGGATGCTGAATTTTGTGCATTATCCAGGAGCAAATTTTGTATTCCTTTTGAAGTGTCGTCTCCATCAATCTCTTCTTCACTATCATCACAATATATTTCAATATTGTCAAATTTGAGTCTCTCATAATGTTCCTCATCTGTTAGTCCATCAATCTTTTTATCATCAAACACAACATGCACAGATTCCATAACAATGTTGGTTCTTAGATTGTAGACCCTATAAGATTTTCCAGCTGAATAACCAACAAATATTCCTTCATCAGCCTTTGCATCAAACTTCCCTTTATGGTCAGATTGATTCCTTAGTATAAAACATTTACATCCAAAGACATGAAGAAAGTTTAGAGTTGGTTTTCTTTTCTTGAACAACTGATAAGGAGTCATGCCTTTAGCTTGATTGATCAGAGAAATATTTTGAGTGAAACAGGCACAATTAACAGCTTCAGCCCAAAAATATGTTGGTAACTTTGATTCTTCAAGCATTGTTCTGGCAGCCTCAATTAAAGATCTGTTCTTTCTTTCAACTACCCCATTTTGCTGAGGTGTTCTTGGAGCTGAGAACTCATGCATGATTCCATTTTCTTCACAGAACAGCCTTAATGTCAAATTCTTGAATTCAGTTCCATTGTCACTCCTGATGTTTCTTACTTTTAAGTCAGGATGATTATTGACTTGCCTGATGTGATTGATAATGATTTCACTTGCTTCATCCTTTGATCCAAGAAAACAGACCCATGTGAACTTTGAGAAATCATCTACAATCACTAAACAATATCTTTTTCTTGCTATTGACAATACATTGACTGGTCCAAACAAATCCATATGTAACAGCTGTAATGGTTCATCAATTGTTGTTTCAAGCTTCTTCTGAAATGATGCTTTCCTTTGTTTGCCTTTCTGACAAGCATCACACAGACCATCCCTTGAGAATTCAACAAGAGGAATTCCTCTTACTAAGTCCTTTTTGACTAGATCATTCATTGTCTTGAAATTCAAATGGGATAGCTTCTTGTGCCATAGCCAACTCTCAACTGAACTTGCTTTGCTAAAAAGACAAGTAATAGATTCTGCATCTGTAGAGTTGAAGTCAGCTAAGTACACATTTCCTTTTCTAACTCCAGTTAGAACCACTTTGTTGTCTTTCTTACTAGTGACAACACAGGCTTCAGAATTGAAGGAAACTGTATTCCCTCTATCACATAGTTGACTGATACTCAGTAAGTTGTGCTTGAGACCATCAACTAATGCAACTTCTTCAATGATGACATTCCTTGTTGAAATCAAGCCATATCCCATAGTAAACCCTTTGCTGTCATCTCCAAAGGTTATGCTGGGGCCAGCTCTCTCTTTAAACTCTGTGAGCAGGGAGAAATCTCCAGTCATGTGTCTTGAACAGCCACTGTCCAAGTACCATAGATTTCTTCTATTTTCCTGCACACCACAAAATCAATCAATTTGATTTTGGTACCCAAGTTTCCTTGGGTCCATTCTTGTTAGCCTTTCTCCTAGACTTCATTCCTCCTGCATCTTTAGACTTAGGTGAGTTTGAGTCAACCTTGGTCTTAGATGTGGTTGGTTGAGGTGTAGGGTTAGTCACAACATTATCCAGCACATTTATAGTATTATTAGGCATGGATTGTGCATACATGTTATTCCACATTGGCATATTGTATGGCAATTGAGGCATACTGAATGCAGCAAGATAAGAATTGTTAAAATATGGCATGTTTGCAAAATGTGCATAAGGATTTTGTTGAGACATAACAGGCAGAGCATGTAGAGGTGATACAGACATGTTAGGCATGGAAGAGGGTACAGTTATGGGAGATTTCTTAATAGATTTACAGTTAGCAGATAGATGATTAACACTACTACAATGCACACAGCTTTTTCTAGGAGCATACTTGTCAGGTGTGTAATTGTTATGTTTGTTAACTCCTACCTTCCCATTTCTGTTGGATTTCCTTTTGGATTCCTTTTTATCCTCAACCATCTTGAGCCTATTGTTTAACTGTTCTAAGGTCATGTGCCCTACATTCACCTTTCTGACATCTTTGGATGTGCTTGCTCCTTCTTTGACAAAGTTCTTTGAAGTTGAACCAAACTTTTTGTTGAGTTTCTTTAGATTTTCTCTTTTAGAAACATCTGCCTGTTTTAATTGAGGAACCTTCAACGGATGTTCCTTTTCTTCCTTCAACGGATAACTTTCATTATCCGTTGATTCCACATCCGTTGACAGTCCATCAATTAATTCCAGTTTCTTTTTATTTTTATCCCAGGCAGTTTCACAGAATGATTCAATTCCTTGGACTTTGGCAATTTGAGCACTTACATCCCTAGATGTTTTCCAGGCTTTAATCACCTCTTGCTCTTTCTCTAATTGATTGGAAAGTATTTCCACTTTCTTAATAGATTCAGCTAGTTCATTTTCAACAGATACACAATGCAGCTTAGACTTTTCTAGGTCAATTAACTTATCTTCTAACACAGCATTTCTATTACTTAAAAACAGATTGTTCTCTTTAATCCTACTATTTTCTTTAGCAAGAGATTTAAGAGATACACGCAAATGATACAGTTCAGTAGACATGTCATTAAAAGCATCATTGCACTCTTCTTTAGTAAGCTGTGTTATATCAGTAGTAATTACCTGGTTGCTTGATGAACTAACTTCATTCTCCTCAGAATCAGCCATGAGAGCCAAGTTAACATATTCCATGTCTTCATCCTCTTCTTCTCCATCAGCTGCCCAGTCTCTTTCTTGAGTAATGAAAGCCCTTTCCTTCTGTTTGAGCAGATCAAAATATTTCTTTTTGTAATCTACTTGTTCAAATTTCTTCTTTTCAGAGGTTGGCTTTCTGCACTCATTTGCAAAGTGTCCACTCATACCACAATTAAAACACTTGAACTTGGATTTGTCCACCATGTTCTTATGGGGTTTAGTGGCTCTAGTGTTTTTCCTGAACTTCATCTTTGCAAATCTCCTGGACAGAAATGCAAGATGCTCATCAATACCATCAGAGTCATCTTGACTGGAGTTGTCTTCATTTTCAGCAACTTGCCCTTTACCCTTGTCTGATTCTGGATTTCTTACACCATCTTTGGAGCTTGATGTAGATCTCACAGTTTCTTTTCTGCATTCTTTCTCATTTTCAGCTACCAATGCAACTGAACCTCCTTTCTTTCTCCCCCTCTCCAATACCTCATCCTGTTCCAACTCTAGTTCATAAGTCTTCAAGATTCCATATAATCTTTCAAGAGTAAAGTCCTTATAATCTTGAGAGTTTCTTAAGGAAACAGTCATGGGTTTCCATTCCTTTGGTAAGGATCTCAAAAATTTGAGATTTGAATCCTTCACCTGGTACACTCTACCATACAGCTTCAATCCATTCAACAGTTTTTGGAATCTATTGAATGTGTCATTTAAAGATTCATTTTCTTCAAAATGAAAGTGCTCATACTGTTGAATGAGAAGCTGCATTTTGTTCTCTCTTACTTGTTCTGTACCTTCACACAGCAGCTGAACTGTGTCCCAAACCTCTTTGGCAGTTGAACAATTTATCACATTATCAAACATATCCTTGTCAAGACCATTAAACAAAATGTTCATAGCCTTCTTATCCTTGTGGACTTCTTCTGTGTCTTCCATTGTCCATTCTGCTCTAGGTTTTGGAATGGATTGACCAACAGCAATTGTGGCCGTAGCAACTGTGGCTACTTTGTGGGGAATGTGAGGACCATTCTCAATGCAGTTTACATAACCTTCATCTTGGGAGAGTAGATGAAGGTGCATTTTCACCTTCCAGTGGTGATAACTGTCTTTGTCAAGAACTGGGATCTTTACTCCAATATCCTTCTTACTCATCTTTGTTAGATTCCAAGATCTTTAAACTCTTTGTGTGTCAAGAGCCTGCTCTGATACCAATTGTTATTCCTAGAAGACTAACAATGAGATTTACAGAAGGGGGGTTGAATGTAAATCTCAAAACTTTTTCAAGTTTTGAGCAGTTTATAAAGTTGTGTGTTCAAGAAGAACAAGTGTGTGAATTGCTTTAAGCTAATACAGACAGATATATATTCAAGCACAAATGTAAAGAACACAACAGACCTTAAAAACTTTTCTGGTGGATTTGTTGTTCCACCAGAGATGGTATATTAGAAAATCTGTGTTCAACAATGTTGATCACAGCTGCATCCTAGTACAAACTAGATGAATTTTCTCTCAAGATATCTCTTAACAGCTCTGGAAAAATCTCTCTAATTACTAGCTTCTTCTTGGTTCATATATATTACCAAGTGTACAAGTGAAAAACAATATAAAATTACAATAGTAAAATAAGTTCTTCACTTGCTTCTTTTCCTGTTCACTCAAGTACTTTGTTGACTATTGCAACTTTGTACAAAAGAAGAACGGCTGCTTTTTCTGTTGATCCTGAAATTCGGCTACCACATCTCAGTTTTCTCTGTCAACCCACGTGCCTCTGCTTGTAGGTACAACTACCACTTATCAACGGCTGATTAGCAGAACATCCGTTGAAGCTTTCATCCGTTGATGACTTCATCCGTTGAAGGATGTTATCCGTTGAAGCTTTCATCCGTTGATGCTCTCATCCGTTGAAGGATGTTATCCGTTGAAGCTTTAGAGACATCCGTTGAAGCTTAGCTTCTCATCCGTTGAAGGTCTTTTAAGTCATCCGTTGATACCACTTCATTTATACAAAATTACAAGGCATGAAATATTTACAATTGGCCTTCCTATCTGCATATCATCTAGTAGTCAACATGACTCATAGTTTCTCTCAACTTCTAAGAATTACAATTTTAAATACAGAGACTGAAATATGCTACAATACTAGACTTATTTCTAAGTAAAGCTACACCATCAACGGATAGCCAAAGTGGTCTTATCCGTTGAGGCTACAGACACTAAATTTCTACTTAAGTGTTTTGTTAAACATATCATCAAACTAATGCACATATATTCCTAACAACACTGAACTATGCTCTGGTTTAGTTCTTAGTCTCCAGGGATAATTATTAGGGCTCTACTGGGTATAGGAATTTGTACACGAAGATAGTGTATGATCAATAAAGGATCTACCCCTTCCAGTGAAGGAAGCGAATGTTCAAGGCTGATCCACTTATGCTAGTTCAGGAATCTCTGGCCAGAGTGAATGAAATTAGAAAGGAGTTTCTAATTTGCATAGAACTAAGCATAGTAAATGGTAAGCAAATGATTGAATTAGATAGGCTTGACACGAGATCCATGCCTTGTATTTAATCGGGACATTATAGGGTAGAAGGAGTTTATTGTACGGTAACTATTCACTGAATAGGTTCTTGGTATTCGAAGCAGTGAATTCATATTATCCGGATAGTCGCGATATGCTGAGAAGTATCGCTCACGATGTAGAATAAATGAGATTAATTAATTAATCATATTTAATAAATTAGAGAATTTATATAAATAATGATAAAATAGTTTTATTATTATTTATTTCTACTACCGGCTTAATATTGAACCTACAGGGTCACACCATAAAAAGAGAATGATTTAATGGTGGAGGAATTAATTAATAATGGCTGATAATTATTTATTTATGAAATAAATAATTAATTGGAAAATTTAATAATTGATTAAATGAGATTTAATTGATTATAAATTAATTAAGAAAAGTTCTTAATATTATTAATTAAGGATTTAATTTTTGGAAATTAAATCAAGAGAGAGAATTATTTCTAAAGTGTTTAGAAAAAGGATTAATAATTAAAAGGTGTTTTAATTATTAATGAGAATAATAATGGGATAATAATAATAATATTTATGGGAAAATTTCAGCTGAAAATTTTGCCTATAAATATACTATTATAGACCCTATATTTGATTCGAACCCAAAAACCCAAAAGTTTTAGAAAACCAAATTCTCTCCACCTCCTCCTCCTTAACGTCGTTTTCTTGGTGGATACCGGTGGAGTGCTTCACGTTTGAGGAGCAACTGCTAAGGATCTCCGAACGTTGCTTTTGGATCGCATATTTAAGGTTAGTAATCGATTCCTATGTTTTTACCACGATTTATATGCTTTTATTTGGATTTTATGTGTGTAAAAGTGTTTTGCCATGCCTCCGCTGCGATTAAAATCCAACACTTTCCCTTAGATCCTCCATGACCTCCATCACCTCCCGAGCCTGAGCCTCCACCAGACGGCCCTTCAAAGAAAGTCCTTTGTTCTTCATTAGGGCAGTGAGAATTTTTGATCATGTAGTACAGGTGCTTCATCCTTTCATTCAGATGTTCCATGTCTGTCTCTATCTTCAGAAATCTGGAAGAATCTAGTGAATGATTCATTTCAACCAAGTCTTCAAGAGAAGTCATTCTTGTATGTAGAGAGCAGAAGTTTGAAATGTCGTCAGCTGATAACGTTGGAGATGCCTGGATTGAGTTAAGCTTTGGTACAACAGATGTCTTCAAATCTGATATTTCAATCCTGATGAGAGCCAGCTGATTATTGACAGAGGTGGAAGAAGAAGACCGTTCAACCACTTGTGCTTTGAATGATTGAGCTTCAGCCTGACTTTTTGCAAGTTGTTCCTTGAGATCAGCAATTTGAGCTAACAGATTTTCAGTGTTTGTGTCTGTGTGCGCGCTCACCTGAATATCTCTCCTGTTTGATTCACTCAACTCACGTGCTTGTGTATCTCTCAATATAATTGCTCGTGAGGAGTCATCCAGATGCTGATCTTCTGTACCTGCAGTTAAAATCACCCTAGCCTCTTCAAGAGAGGTCAATGGTGGTGCAATGGGAATTCGCGAGTCCCGATCCTCAGTCAAACCTATCTTTTCTTGTGAAATAGATGTTTGAATTGCTTCAGGGATAGATTGACCGAGTTGCCCTCCACTTTCTCCAGATAAATCTGCGAGTGGAGAATCCCGTGAGGGAGCCAGAGGTGTTGGATCTGGGAGGGGAGAAAATGACTCTATTAAAGGTGGCTGAGAGTCAGATTTTCCCTCAGAAGCATGTGACTTCTCTTCTGCCGTAACTATGGCAGGCACTGTAACCGACTCAATGTGCACTCCTCGCTCTGTGTCCTGAGTATCATCTACTGGTCTGTATGCTTCCATTGTGAGTAATGGAATTGTGCTTGACTCAGTACAGGATGCCATGGCCCTATGGCGAATTTCAATAGATTCATCCTGTTGAGAGAATGTTTCTAGTAACTGTTCAGTGGCCATTTCAAAGTCCATGTCCTGTTGGGAGGACAAGGATGGGCTTTCAGATGCCTCAGTAAATGTTCTTCTTTTCTTGGGTGGAGGCAGAGCTGAGGGTTCATTCACATCCACTAACATACTACTTCCTACTAACCTTCTAGGCAACATTTTAGACAGTGGGGGAGAGGTTGAGATAGGTTGTGACTCTGTGTTTGGCTCTATGACCTGGGATTGAAGCTGTGGTTCTACAACTTCATGGTCAGTCCTATCAACCACTGGGGATCTTTCAACAGAGGTAGGAATAGGTTGAGTTTGAGGAATTATTACCTGCAGAGGAAGAGCATCTGATGTTTGAGCCTGGATGGTTTGAACCACTGGAGGTTGAGCTTGCTGTTCATGACCGGGAAGATTGAAGATAGGTAAAGGAATATAAGTGGCCAAGAAAGCAGATACAAGTACTGGAACTTGCATGAATTTCAAAGTTGTGTCTTGGCGGGTGTAAATCTTTTTGCTTACTGGAGGGGGTTCGGTTACTGAGGAGTTAGGAAAAAGGGCTTTATGCTCAGGTGAGAGAATATGTTCTGCTATGAGCATGACAAAACGAGCATAGTAGCACGAGACCCTACGATTTGTAGAATGATCACGTAAAGCAGTAGTGAGACGTCTCAAAAGAATGGGTAAAAGTAGTTTGCCAAAATTGATCCTTTGATTGAAAATAACCGCAAGACCAATATACTGCAGAGTGGAAGTGATGTTGTGAAAGTTGGATTTAGTGCAGTTGGCAAACACTTTAGAAAGTGTATCGAAGAAAATGTCCCATTCAGAAACCAAATTGGATTTAGACAACTTGGTTAAATTAATCACCCCCTGATAGTGAATAGCATGGAAAAAGTTTGAAATATCATTTTCAGAGGGCAAATTACAGAAATTGTCAATAGGAAAATTTAACGCTCGATTGACGACTGTTTCATCAACTACATACTGTGTGTTTGCCACGGTGAATGAAAAAGATTTAAAATCATCGACCACAGTAGAGGTTGTGCAAATCAGTCTGAGCAGATCAATAAAAAATCGACAGCACTTATGTATGTATATACGTGTATGTATATAACAGAAGTGATGTTTTAGTTTGCTGAGTAAAAACTCGAGCAAGGAAGACAATGGAGATGGGTTTTGATCTGTTCGAAATGAGAGAGAGAGAGAAATAAGAGAGAAACAGAAGGAAACTGTTGGAATTTTTGAAAAATAAAAGAACTGAATGATTTTACAAGACAAAGAGACACTAAATAGACAACTGGTATGACAATTCGGGATAGTCTTCCGATAGTCATACCGGGCAAATTGAGAAAACAACACAAACAACAAATAGTAATAATATATAACTGGTATGACAATCTGATAGTCATACCGATTGTCATACCAGTATAAAATAAAACACAAAATATCTGATATTAATTTTATTACTGGCATGACAATCAATAGTCATACTGATTGTCTTTCCAGTTATAAAATTAAACTGAATTAAAAATAAACATGTATTTGTACTGGAATGACTTTCAGCAAGATAATTGTAATAGTCTTGCCGATTGTCATTTCAGTTAAAAACACATAAAAACACAGAATATAGAAAATATTACAATTACAGAAAACTGAAATGAATATGGCAGAAAATATTTACATAAATAAAATATTTCAGAGATAATAATATTTTCAGTCCAAAAATAGATTTCTTTTGAATTTTAGCAAATAAAATTCATAGAAAAATATTTTTAGAGAAAATAAAATATTCTGAGACATTAAAATTAACAAGTTGAGTAAATAAATAAGATAAGATAATAAAAATTACATAGAAATAAGCAAGAAATTATGGAAAATGATAAAATAAATTTGCAAATGAATTTTTCATTTATGAAAAATTCATTTGTAAATTCACTCAAGAACAGATTTCAGATATTCACAAGTTTAATCACTAAAGCTATTCAACATACCCAATTTACCAACTAATTTGGTAAATGTGGATTCATCAAGAGGTTTAGTGAAAATATCTGCTATTTGTTCTTCTATTGGAACAAAAAATAGTTCAACAGTACCATTCATGACGTGCTCTCTAATAAAATGATACCTGATGTCAAAGTGCTTGGTCCTTGTATGCTGCACAGGGTTGTTGGTGATGACTATTGCATTTGTATTGTCACATAGAATAGGTATTTTATTCAATACAGAGCCATAGTCCCGTAGCTGATTCATAATCCACAAGATCTGAGCACAGCAGCTTCCAGCAGCAATATATTCAGCCTCGGCCGTTGAATTTGAAACTGTTTACTGTTTCTTGTTGTACCATGAGACTAGTCTGCTACCTAGGAATTGACAACTCCCTGAGGTGCTTTTTCTATCAACAACACTTCCTGCGTAATCTGAATCTGTATATCCAACAAGGTTAAAACCAGATTCTTTAGGGTACCAAATACCTAGATTTGGTGTTCCCTTAAGATATCTTAAGATTCGTTTAACAGCAACGAGATGAATATCTCTAGGATCCGCTTGGAACCTTGCACATAAGCATGTAGCATACATAATATCTGGTCTACTTGCAGTAAGATAGAGTAACGAGCCAATCATACCTCTATAGCTTGTGACATCTACCTTAATGGAGTTTTTACATGGTCCAAACTTG
This sequence comes from Apium graveolens, assembly GCF_009905375.1. Taxonomy (NCBI): domain Eukaryota; kingdom Viridiplantae; phylum Streptophyta; class Magnoliopsida; order Apiales; family Apiaceae; genus Apium; species Apium graveolens. The sequence continues at coordinate 207,275,259 of NC_133651.1, read as the reverse complement.
ACAGCTGTAGTTGACAGAGTCCTTGCTGATGCAGAATCCTCTAGATTGTACTTTTTGAGGAGTTCTTTGAGATACTTGGATTGACAAATAAAAGTTCCATCTAACCTTTGATTTACTTGTAATCCAAGAAGGAACTTCAGCTCTCCCATCATGTTCATTTCAAATTTGATGTGCATTAACTTAGCAAATCTCTTACAGAGATTATCATTAGTAGACCCAAATATTATATCATCCACATAGACTTGGACTAAGATAGTATCATTCTTATGCTTTTTAGAAAAGAGAGTTTTGTCTATGACACCTCTAATAAAGCTATTTTCAATAAGAAATTCAGAGAGAGTGTCATACCATTTTCTCGGAGACTGTTTGAGTCCATAGATAGCCTTGAAAAGAAAGTAGACAAAATCCAAATGATCTGGATCTTCAAAACCAGGAGGTTGCTCTACATATACCTCTTCATCCAGCTTTTCATTCAGAAAGGCACTCTTGACATCCATTTGATAAACTTTAAAGTTAGAGAATGCTGTAAATGCCAGAAATATCTTGATGGCCTCTAGTCTAGCCACTGGAGCATAGGTTTCATCATAATCAATGCCTTCAGCTTGAGAATACCCTTTAGCTACCAGTCTTGCTTTGTTTCTTGTAACCACACCATCTTCATCTAGTTTATTCCTGAATACCCACCGAGTACCAATAGCTTTCTTGTGTGTAGGTCTAGGTACCAGTTTCCAGACTTGTTGATGTTCAAACTGATTGAGTTCATCTTGCATAGCAATCACCCAATCTGGATCAGTCAGTGCTTCCTCAATCTTCTTAGGTTCCATCTCAGAAAGAAATCCTGATAACAGACACTCATTTTGAGTAGCACGTCTAGTTCTGACTCCAACATCTGGATCACCAATAATCAACTCAAAAGGATGAGCTTTATTCCAGACAGTCTGTCTTGGAAGATTTGATCTTGATGATTCGCCTTGAAATTTATTGGGATGTTGTGTCCTACTAGTTGATCCTTTAGCATCTCCCCCTGAGTTGTTGCCATGTTGACTTGAAGATTATCCGTCAGTAGCAGTGGTATCTCCATTGTTGCCAAAGTTTCCATCACCATTACCTTGAGTATCATCATGATTAACAGGTTCTTCACCAGCAACAACCTCAGGTTCTTGACCATGTTCTGATTCTGAATCTGACATATCATCAAACTTCAGTTTCTCAGAAGGATCTTCAGTTTGGATACTAGGGAGTTTAGTTTCATCAAATGTAACATTGACACTTTCAGTTACTTTGTGTTGATCAATGATATACACTCTGTATGATCTTCTTCCATATCCAACAAAAATACCCTCATATGCCTTTGCCTCGAATTTACCACGACGATCATCTCCATCCTTGAGCACGAAGCATCTGGCACCAAATACATGAAAGTATTTGATAAAAGGTTTCTGTTCATTCAAAATCTCATAAGGAGTTTTCATGAAGTCTTTGTTGATTAGAGTTCGATTCTGAGTATAACATGCAGTATTGACAGTTTCAGCCCAAAAGTACATTGGAAGACCTGATTCACTTAACATCGTTCTTGCAGCTTCAATCAATGTACGATTCTTCCTTTCTACCACTCCATTTTGCTGAGGGGTTCTAGGAGCTGAAAATTGTCTGGTAATCCCTTTGTCTGTACAGAATCCATTGAGAAGTGAATTCTTGAATTCTGTTCCATTATCTGACCCTATTGCTCTAACAGGGACATTAGAATCTAACTCGATCAACTTGATATGATCAATCATAACTTGTGGTGTTTCATCCTTAGAGTGAATGAATAAAACCCACGTATACTTGGAATAGTCATCAACTATCACAAGACAGTAACACTTCTTTGACATCGAAAGGACATTTACTGGTCCAAATAAATCCATGTGCAATAATTGCTGAACACCAGTTATGGAGGATGTGTCAGTGCCTCTGTGACTTGCTTTCTTTGACTTTCCTTTCTGGCAAGCCTCACATAGTCCTTCTGGGGAGAATTCCAGCTGAAGCAGACCTCTGACCAATTCTCTTTTGATAAGAGAATTCATTGTTTTGAAATTGAGATGAGAAAGTCTCTTGTGCCATAGCCAACTCTCATCTGACGATGTCTTTGCATAGAAACAATTGACTTCAGGATTGCTTCCAGAGTTCATGTCAGCTACGAACAGATTTCCTTTTTGGATTCCCATCAAGGAGGGTTTTTCACCTTTCTTGTGCAGAATCTGACACTTCAGCTTGTCGAATAAAACATTGTAGCCGTTGTCACAGAACTGACTAATGCTAAGCAGATTGTGTTCAAGTCCTTGCACAACATACACATTTTCAATGATAACATTTCCAGCTAGCAAACAGCCATATCCCTCAGTTAAACCTTTGCTGTTATCTCCAAAGGTAACCACTGGGCCAGCTTTCTCAACCACATTTGATAGCAGGGCTCTATCTCCGGTTATATGTCTTGACGATCCGCTGTCAAGAATCCACACTACCGGTTGTACCTGTTTAATTCCCTGCAATACAAATGGATTAGACCTTCTTCAGAACCCAAGCTTGACTGGGTCTGGCATACTTGTAAAATTGGCCTTTATCAAGCAAAACAACATTCTTAATTTTAATGTTCTCAACTTTCTCAATGACTGGACATTTGACCTTGTGAACAGCCTTGACAAATTTCTATTTAGGCTTAGGCACAAATCTCTCCTTTCTAGCTTTAGGAGGACTAGCAGTCTTAGACCTATCATACTTCATATTATTCATATACTGACGAGGAGTAGTCTTATTATTAGAAACATGCTTACCATTAAAATAAGCATACATCAAATTAAAAGCACAAGACATACAATCAGGAACACCACGTGCTTTATGAGAGGAATTAACAATAGGCAACTTATGCATGGTAGACATGGCATTTGTGTTATCCAACTCATGTGTGTCTGAGTTAGTCTCAGTTGCTTTCACAACTTTGACTGGAACCTTTGACACACTTGACTTGGAAACAGTTTTCTCATTAGCATGATCTTCAGGATGGATTTCTTATTGAATAATAAATGAGGTCTCATCAAATGGTTCAGCAATTGATTTTTTATAGAGGGGTTCATCAACACCCTTAAGCACATGTGGTACTTCCCTGCCTTTAGCACAGACATGAGGAGGGGAGTTTATGCCTAATTTTCCAATAGCAACATTGTAATCATAACCTATTCCAGATGTTTGATTAACAACTTGCTTATTGTAAAACTCTTTGGACTTCGAACAAGAATTAAAGTAAGCTTTAACCTTAGCCTCAAGACCGGTGATCTTGTCTTTGAGAATAGTTTCGAGTTGTCTATAACAGTCAATTCTATTCTCTAGAAAAGATACTTGTTCTTTTAATTTATCTTGATTAATGTGCACAAGTCTTAATTCATTGACCTCTTTCTCAAGGTCTTTGATTTGTTGATTTAACAATTCATTATCACGACGAACACAATCTAAGGAACCTCCTAGATGATAAACTAATTCAGCATCAGTAAATTTTACCTCTTTTTTGACGATGAGGTGTTTACATCACTAGCCATGAGAGCAAGATTCCCAACTTCATCTTCACTGTCAGTATCATCCCAGCTTCTTCCCTTTGCCAGGTAAGCCCTTTCAGATTTTCTCTTCTGATTAGAATCATAAGAGTTCTTCCTAACTTATTTTGGCTTCCTGCATTTTGTGGCAAAGTGTCCCAACTCATTGCAGTTGAAGCATCGAATGGTTCTTTGATCAACCATCCCTGTTTTGTACCCACCACTGCTGGTGTTAGAGGATGAAGATCCACCTTTCTGGAATCTGTTGTAGTTGGACTTGTACTTGAACTTGGGATTCCTTTTGAATCTGACATTTGAGAATCTCTTGATAATCAGGGCATTGACTCATCCTCCAATTGCTCCAGTTCTTCCAAGGAATAAAAATCATCTCCTGATTGATTTGTAGTAGGATCAAATTCTGCTACTATCACATTTTCTTCAACCTTGGAAGACTGTACCTTTCTTTCTGACTGTTGGGATTGTTGTTGATATTGTGGTTGTTATTGTTGTTCATCAGCTACTAGAGCAGTAGATGTGCTGACCACTCTTCCTTTCCCGTAAACTTCCTTCTGCTGAATCTGCTCCAACTCATAAGTCTTTAACACACCATAGAGCCTTTCCAAAGAAATCTCACTCAGATCTCTTGCTTCTCTTATGGCAGTGATTCTATGTTCGAGATGAGTTGGCAGTGTTAAAAGGAACTTTTTGTTGACCTCCCTGATGGAATAGTATTTACCATTAATGTTCAGGTTGTTGATCAATGCATTGTACCTTTCAAACACTTCAGTGATTTCTTCTCCTGGATTGGATTTAAAGTATTCATACTCAGAGGTTAGGATTTCTAATTTGTTCTCCCTAACTTCCTCTGTGCCTTCATTAATAACCTCAATAGTTTCCCAGATGTGTTTGGAATCTTTATAGTTCATCACATGTCTATTCATTAAGGGATCAAGGGAATCTACTAAAATTAATTGAAGGCTACCATCCAGGGAGGCTTCTTCTTTTTCAGCAGGAGAAAAATCCTCAGGATCTTTCACATAAGTTCTTGCTTTGGTAATCACCACATCATTTTCTATTACCTCTGGTTCAATAACCATCGGAATTTTAGGACCCTTCTTTAACACTTCCAGATATTTGGAATTTGCAACATATAAAAACAATAGCATCTTCTTCTTCCACATAACATAATTTTCTTTATCGAATAGTGGAATTTTAACGGTTCCAACTTTTTGTGTAGTCATTATAAATTTTTGAGTAAATAAAAATTCAAGGAGTGAAAGAATCACAAAAGTCTAGGATCTTGATTTGTTCGTTAATCAGAAGGCTCTGATACCAATTGTTTGGTCTCAATATATTTGTAGAAGGGGGGTTGAATACAAACAATACCGTTTAATCGAATAAAATGCGGAATAAAAAGTGAAACAAAATTCAAGTTAAATAAAATTATTATTAAACTTGAAAGGTGTTACAACAACGATATCGTTTACAAGGGATTAATCTCAAATCAATTATCACAAATCTAGAATAAATTCGACATGAACTTTTTCTATTTTTGCAATAAAAAGATCAAATGCTAAAAGCGATTTGAGATTAAGTTCTAGGGATTTCGATCCGCTAGATAGTTACACAAGAACAAGAAAGGTATTTCTAGTGGATTGGATTTAACAATAAATACTAGAAATAAATGATCTGTGAATTTGCAATAAGTTCTCTGCAGGTTTCTTTTGTTCTGTGTTCTGCTGAATGATATTCAATTCTCTGCTTTTCTTGAAAAACAGTTGTTGTGCTTTATATTGACTCATGTGATTTTAATTGACAAGACAATCCATTTAGCTCAGCATGACAATCCTTTGAACTGGTAAGACTTTCGGTAGGACTATCAATTGAACTGATAGGACTTTCGGCAAGACAATCTAAATGAACTGGCAAGACAATCAAATGAACTGGCATGACTTTCGGTATGACTATTGATTGTCATACTGATTGTCTTGCTAATACAAAAAATAGTCTTGCTGAATTAATATAGAATATTAATTCAAAATCAATTCTGAAATACATAATATTAATTCAGAATTAATTAATCAATTAATTCAATTAATCAATAAATTAATCTTTGCAGATATAATTTATTTTCTTAATTAAATTATACGACTTAATTAATTAATAGAGAATTAATACTACTCTTGAACATCAACCATTCTTCTGAAAATCTTCTGAAAATCATTGTCAATTATGAATCAATTCCACCACTTCAATGTTGACACTCGATGTACTGTCTGGTTCATGAGTGACTAACTCCCGTGACGTTTCTTCATGCCTTGACCTTGATACTCTTGATTTTCTTCAGACTAATCCTTGTAATTAATTGATACCCTGACGAGATCTTTGTCACTTGATTAAATCCACAATCTTGATTTATATCACTGAGGCTTGATCAATTTCTTGAGCTTCTTCCAGTGAATTAAGTCATCAAGTCTGTAGACGAACAATGTTACTTAATCCTTTGACATATGTTACTATGATAGACCTCTCTGACGATAGAACCACTATTTACTTGTTACATCCTTATTTGAGTTGAGTTAAATCCCCGAATAAACAAATAGGCTATGACATATGCCTTTCAACCCCTATATTCATTTTCGCTTCAATAGAGATTAACACGTTATCTTACAAGTTCGCGACGCTCATAAGACAAATAAGCACAACCAATACTAGGATGTCATACAATCACCACACACTAAGGTATCGAAATAATTTAACTATTGAAATCCATAAGTAAATCCGCTAGAACCCCACGATAACGATTAGCCCATAACCGAACTCATCATCACCGTGGGTTCTGATGAAAGCATGGTATAATAAACTAAGTATTTATAAACTGAATAATAAATAAAGTACGTTAAACAAGAGTATAGGTTCAAAAAAACAAGAAAACTAGCATCCAAGATTACAACTTAAAATAAAGAATTAAAAGAAAACTAGATCCTCTTTGCCTTGGTTGTATTTGTGCTCCTAGGTCTTCTTGATGTCTTCTCCTTAAGCTCTATTACGAAAAACATCTTCAAATAATATTCATATAGCAACCCAATTAATTCAGAAGCCCAGAAGCCCAGAAAAGCCATCTTCTATTTGCAACAGGATTCTGAAATCTCGACCTGGCGCGGCTGTGCGCTTCACCAGCAGGGGCGCGCCGTCCTTCTGCTTCTCTGGCGCGGGCGCGCGCTAGCACAGAGCGGGTGCACTGACATTCTGGAAAAACTGATTTGCTTTCTTTTATTTGCTGGTTCTTGATGGCATTCCATGAGCAAACTCCGAGGACACCTTCCTAACACCAATTTAGCACCAAAGCAATGCTAAATCTCCTCGATCCCTTATCTATGCCTGAAATGCAAAATACTACAAAAACACATCAAAACACAAATAAATTGAGTACAAAATATCAATTCGAAGCTTTACGAAGTGTTATAAATGGATATAAATACCACTTAACAAGATCTTGTAGAAACTTTAGGAGAATATTACGAATGATGATAATATATTTAGAAGAATATAAGGTAACTGTAACTTTTGATATTTATTAACTCAAAAAATTGAGAAAATTGAAAAAATAGAATGAGACAATTTGAGATGCGCCACCTAAACGCCCCCGTCTTCTCCTTTATGTAAATATATTGATTGATTTATTAATATATCTTTCTCTCAACTATCTTACTTTTTAAAAAAATAAACAGAAACTCATTCATATTTAACCTCTCTGTCTCTTCTTTTCTTTTCATAAAGATCTTAGGAAAACATAAAAGGAAATAAATAAGTACAATTTTATCCCTTTTCTTCAAAATTAAACTCGAAAACACTGTGTAAGTACCACAGACTTTCTAATAAAGTATTTATTGTTATCTATAAATTTTTGTAGTAATAATTAGGCTACAAATAAAAAGATTCTTTTGTGGACACAAATTTAGGTTTGACTTGTTTAAATGAATTCGGTTTGCCTTGTTTACTTAAACAAGCTCGGACGAGTTAACGAGCTCATTTAGCTCGATCGAATTCGGCTAACTCGACCTGAGTCGTATAAAATTTGTACATATTATAAATAATAATTTATTCCTAATTATTTTAGTGTTTTATTGGTACATTTTTCTCGTTATTAAATAGATAATTTATTTATTTCAGAAATTTTGTCAGGAATTATCATAGGTGTCAGTAAGACTCTCATTAGACTTTACTTTAAGTTGCTCATACTCTTGAATTAAAGCAATTCTTGTGTTCTTCTTGATTGCCATAGTTCCCTGGCACTAATTCTCCAAGAAATCTCAGATCTCTTTAGCAGTCTTGCAAGCAATAACTATGTTGAACATCACAGAGTCTACTAAGGTGTTATGAAGGATGTTCCCTACTTTTTTATCCTTAAGCACCGCAGCCTTCTCTTCAGAAGACCATTCCTTCTTTTCCTAAAGCGTTCAAGAACAGTAACAACCATAGCTACCGGTTTTGTTAGCAAATGGAGTCCATTATTGATTATATCCAAATAATTATAATTAACTATATTAATATCTTTAACCTTCATGTTGGGTAGTCAGCTTTCTCCAGGATTGAAATTTTGATGCTTTCATATTTGTTTCTAGACATGTTTGATCATTTCTGATAAGAATTCACTACACCTTAGATTAGATATCGCAACCAGTCAGTTAAAAAACTATTGCAATAGACTGATATTTTCAGTAAATTTACAAAATGTTGAATGTACAACAATGCTTTCCAAATTCGTTACAGTTGAGTGTAAACAGTGATTTTTTTTGAAAATATTGCAATGATTTTAGAAGCTAGTTTCTATAGAGCACCAAAATTTGGCCTACACTTTTGGCGGGCTCCACAATTTTGAAGCAGACCTTTAAATTTAAGCGGGCCAAGATACCCAGTGCGCACCCGAAGGGTAGCGGCTGCGGGTTACCTACGATAAAAAAATAAATTAAAAAATAAATAAAAACTAAAGACTAAAAACATAAAACAGGTGAAGGTGTACACAGAAATAAACCCAAGCACGGGGAGACGAGAGAGACACGAAAACTGGAAGATTGAAAATTGAAGCTCAAGAATATTGAAGCAAAAAAATTGAAGCACGAGAAGAGAAGTATGAAGATTAAAGCTCAAATTGAGGGTATATTCTATTCAATTTGGGTCTTTTTATTTTATAACCTTGAAATTATGGCTCATGTTAGATGTTAGATATTGAATGCAAAGAAATGTAACACATAGGGGGGTGAATGTGTTTCTTGGATTTTACTTGGCTATCAAAACTATTTGGATTATGGTTGAGCAAAGTAGTTAAGAAATGTAGATATATTATGTTTAACAGTAATCATACAAAACACAATATATCAAAAACTCAATTAATTGTATTAATTAAGTTTGTCTTGCTACAAATTTGTGTTCTTAGAAAATAAGAACTCAGTTACTATCTTGAGAGAATAAAAGATTTTTCTATATATGTTTGTTACTTCTAAACTAAGGACCCGTGCATGCTTAATAGACTAGCAACACGGATTTACAAAACTTGCACTAAAATGTACTAAACAAATTTCTAAAGCAACCTTGTCTATTTCCTTTTCTGGTGTTAGCAAATCTATGTAGAATCTTGCAGGTCTGTGACCATCCTTTGTCCAGTGAATCTTGGCCCTTGATCTTGTATTCTTCAAGCTGCTTTTGTAGTCTTTCCAATTCAGTGCATGAATTATTTGTTGACTGATAATCTTGAATATTGAACTTGTCTGCATTCTAAATTTGAGATAGTATGTCGAGATCTCTTTTGTTCTGTAGAGAAGTGACATGTCGATAAATATAATGACTTATCGAGGTCTCGAGTTCTCGACATATATAAATGACTTATCGAGGTCTCTAGTTCTCGACATGTAGAATAACTTATCGATATCTCTAGTTCTCGATCTAGACTTTTAACTTGTCGACATCTTAAGTTCTCTATATGAATATCTGACTTGTCGATATCTCTAGACCTCTACATGAAGAATCTGACTTGTCGATATCTCTAAGATCTCTACATGCAGAATTTGACTTGTCGATATCTCTGAGATCTCTATATGAAAATTGACTTGTCGATATCTCCAGTTCTCTTCATCTTCATTTGACCAGTCGATATCTTAGATCTCTACATACAGAAGTAACTTGTCGATATCTCTTGGGACTTCTCTACAAGTCATTTTGGACTTCTCGACAGACTTCTCGATACCTCTTGATCTGTGACTTGTTGATATCTTGACTTAGAATATTTTTCCTAGAATAGAATTATTCAACTCCAAGCCGCTACACTTTTCTCTGAGGTATGATCGAGATTTGATCTTATTCTAGAGTTTATTCCTTAGCTTGAAAACTGTTCACAGAAAAATCCCCCGGTCTAATCTATTAAACATTTTAACATACTCAAGTAATACAATTACAGAATACAAATATTGATTATCATACAACTTAATCTTAGGGCTGTCAATATGACTTAGTCATGTTATATACAAGCATGTGTTGCACAACAATCTCCCCCAATTTATGAGAAAATTGCTTATCACAATTCATGCATGATAACAAGACTAACCCCAAGCTCAAATTAAATAAAATAAAATTGACAGATTGACAAATACACTTTTTATACATTTATCAGTTACATCAGTTCACAGTTACAAACATTAGGGGAATTTCACATTACCAGCCTATTTTCTAAATGAGGTCCTTGATCTTGACTAGCACTTCAAGTTCTTCAATAATTATTGTTCGTATTAGAGCTTCCACTAGTTTGAGTCATTCTTCCAATGAGTAATTATTGAGAAGATGTATCCCAAATCTTAAAAATCTGTCAACCTTGATATTCAGAAAGTGTCCATTTTTAGAAACCTCGCTCAACCCCCTTGCCTTGAGTTCATTAGATCTTTGTTCAAACATCTCAATTTCCTTGGCATATTTTTTTTCTTTTTCTTCCCTCTCAACCTTTTTTCTAGCATGCCTTATGTTCCTTTCTCTCAACCTTTCATCTAACGCAACCCTCCTCATTCTTGTACTTGCATACTTAGCCTTCATCAAACTGATCACCCTATTCAATTATGCAGTTGAAATGTCTCCATTACTTCTCTATTCAACAAAATAAAGGAGCCATCCTTGTAGTAGATTATGACTTCTCCCAGATAAACAACCCAAACTTTGACTATCTCCTCAGCTAGTTGTTGGTGATAATCATCATCTGTCTTTCTCCTCGAAACTGGTAGAAAGTTATCTTGATTGAAACAGTTTCAGATGGCACCAACCTCGGCTTGAATTATTTTTATTTTTCTTCCTGTAGTTTTCAAGTGAGTTTTAGTTGGAGGTTTGAATGAAGGCGGTTGTGATATTTTCTTGAGTGAGGTTTGGATAGCATTGATAGGTATTTTGAGTAGGGAATTTACTGTTGGATTGTAAAGGTACTTGGGTTTTGAGGTCAGGATAGGTTGAGTGTTTGTTCGGCTAGGTTTAGGGGTTTGAGTTTGTAGAGTTTGTGAGATTTGAATTTCTTGGACTTTGGTTGCTTTACTACTCCTCTATTCCTTCTCTTCTTCTTTCCATCATCCTTACTTTTCTTGTCCCCCTTCTCCTTCTTCTTTTCCTCCACCTTGCTTTCAGTTGCTTTGCTAGATTGACTTGGATTTGAGCCAGAAGATTTGTGTTCATTTTTCTTCTACTCATCATCATCCAAGACATCTTTTTTATTGATTTGAGCTCTTGGCAACATGGATTCATCATTTTTCAAATATTTAGCAATTGTTTTCAAAGCTTTCACATCTTCAACAGTCTTATTTTTCTTTGACATCAAATTTATCTCTATAATCATCAGTAGTTTCTTGTTCCCCATGGTAAAATACTTAGGAATCTGAAAATGTTTACACTGTCTGGTGTTGGAATAAATGTAGGTGACTTCCTTGCTTGGTTAAAGGTAAGCTTCAAAAAATGCAGCCATTTGACCCTCTTTGAGTTCATTGAGCAAGAAAGTGTCCTCTGAAATCACCTTGTTGACCTTATTGATAAGGATGTCCAGCTCAGATGCTGAGGAGTCCCACCTTAGTAGGTGAAGGTAAGGGTGTGAGGGTGGGGAGCCAGGGTGAGGCCCTGATGCAACAAAAGAGAGAAAACGAGAGAAATGCAGGTACCGGAGCTACAAGGATGGATGTCATTGCTAGTGAGTCAATGAATGTCCAGGATGCAGATAGGGAGGGACTATCTCAGCATCCTAAAGCTGTTATAGATTCCACCTCCCTTGATGCTGAGACATTTACTAACCCTGTTCCAGCTTATCAACTTCTAGCTGAACAGGGCAATGACAATGCAGAAAGGATGCTGAATTTGGTGCATACCATAGAGTCTATGATGAGAGTTAAGGATGCCATCATAACTTTGCCTTCTACAGCTGGTGATATGGACTATGAGACTGGTGGATCAGCTGAATTCTTTGGTGATGGGAGTGGGGATAGTGAAGATGAGGAAATGGATATAGGGGGAGAAGTAGGTTCAAGTTCAAGATCAGGTATGCCATCATGGGCATTTTTAAAGCACTGTGATGAGCACTACTTCAAGATAATCCTGATCGAGCTAATCAATCAGACAAATACTGCTCTTCAAACCACTACTAATGCCAGCACCAAGAAGCTCCTTCAGGCACATCTAGCCTCCCTGCAACTTCAACAAATCCAGGGTTTCCAGCATGCTAGGGATGTAAACACCATGAAGGGTGATATTGAGGAGATGAAGAAGGCCATTTCAGACAAGATAGATTCTAAACTTCTAGAAGCTACAATGCTTGACATCAAGAGGCAATTAAGGAAAAATTTTGATCTGTCAACCAAGATAGATGCCTTGGACACAAGAATGTCAGCCATGGAAGCATCTTTAACAGCCATTCATCTTCATCAAGCTCAACAGACAGATTTACTTCAAAAATTGGTGGCTGCTCAAACCCCCTCCTCCAATCAACTTGATGATAACAAAAAGGGGGAGAAAGGACCAAGTGAGGGGGAGAGACTTCAGATTCAGATCAGTAAAGTAATTGTGCCTTCAATTAATATTTCAAAGCCACCAGTTACAGACAGTATAGATCTGATCAATGCAGCAGCAGCCAACATAAGAGCAGCTGATAAGGAGAAGTTGAGTTTAGTCAACTGGGAGAAGATTGATGAGGAAATACAAAAGAAGTTTGAACTTTTCAAGGAGCCAGTTAAGTCAGCCATCCATTACTCTCAAGTCAAGCAAATTAGTGTGAATGAGATGAGCATGAACTATCTGGAAAGAGGACAGCTATCCTGTATCAAATCTCCAAAGGCTGAAACAATTTTGAAACCAAGGGTAAACTACTCAAAATCATCATTGAAGAACCCTTTGGATACTGTGTATGAGACACCTAAGCCTGATGAAAAGAAGCTTCTGTCAAGATCAATTGCTTTCTACAAATATCCAGCTGATTCATCTTCAAAAAGAAAAATTGCTAAAATTTTCAGGAATGGGAAAGAAATTTGTGTGGTGGCTGGACATTGTAGCACCCCCAAATTCGGGGTCGGGGATCCGGTTGTCACGAGTTCCATTTCCCTTAATAATACTTAATCTTAATAATCAACCAACTACTGCATACTGTGACCCCACAATACACACACACACACCACAAGTTATAGTCTCAGAGATGAATACCAAACAATAACACAAGTCATTTTATTCCACAATTATAAGTCATTACACCTCAAAAGGGTTTCTGAATAAATTTACATATTCTTTGCCATTATTACAATTCATAAATATACATAAGTCTAGTACATCAAAAGTTGAAAGCCTAGCCTATTGGTAGACCCTACCTCAGCTATAACGACATCAACGCCTACAGGAAACTGCGGAACGTTTCCTATCCGCTCGCGAATTGGGAGCTTGATCCTGTTCATCTTGTCTATCTGTTGTTGTGTGATGAAAGAAGAAAGCAAGGGTGAGCAACAAGCCCACCGAAATAATATGTTTAATAATTAACAATATATGAGCATTCTCATAGTACTCATGAAAGTCTTGGTCAAAAAGAAATGAACCAAGTTTGTTATCTTAACGGGACCAAGTCGCAAAATATTCAGTATATATATACATCTATACTTTTCACAATCTTTGAAATCCTCTAACATGTATAATATACACAGAGTTCCAGTTTATAACTGTATAAAAATATCGTTACAAGGTGATCTCATATATCTAACCTTGTCTCAACGTTTTTCTGAAAATTTTGACATGCATAAGATAATCATTTACTAGATATAAGTTTAAAAGATGAAGTTACAAGATACTCCAATATACTTATATCTTTTCCAAATACTACTTGAACTACCACCGTTCAAGTTATAATCAGTTTCAAAAGTTCATCACACTGATGAGACTACAAGATAAGACTTGAATAGATTCAATCTTTGAAATATCATTTAGAAGAAATGAAGTTACGAGATACTTCATTAAGTCCCGATATATATACACCTATATATATCTCATACTTTCCTTGGAAACCTCTGTTATGAAAAATATAAACAGAGTTATAATATCCAATGAATTTGGAAAGAAGAAAACCTTGGCATAAACCTGATATCTTGCTGATCAGGCATAGATACCAATAAGTAACCTTTTCTACTAGTAGATGGACGAATTCCCCACTGGTCATCACCCTGGCCGCATTAGGACCTATGCTGGACTGCCACTCAGCCACTTACGTATTGATGGACTCCCACTGAGCCACTTACACTTTCATGGACGCCCACTGAGCCCATGTTGCTTATGCCGACTCAAATAGATGGACTTACTTCCCGAACATTGGGCAAGTAATCAAACTGTTTTCTCAAAATAGCAACCTTGTTGCGAATATAAAATACACCACAGAGCCGGATCCCTTGGGTTTTGAGCGAGTATTTAAATCCCCTTTGAAAGGAAGATCATAAATATAAAAATGAGTTTTGGGATCCGCTCTAACTTTTAAAATCATTTTGAAGACTCGAAAACATTTTTAAGAATGTTTGGGGTAATGCTGATTTAATAAAATAAATCAGTCCCGATATGTTGGAGAATATCCGAATATTATTATTTAAATAATATTCCCATAAAGGATAATCTTTATAAAAATAATTGAAGTAGAAGTTTTAAGACTCATACTTGAAATGAATAATAAATAACCAAAGATATACTTATATGAAAGTACGATCTTTATTTGAATAATCAAAAATAAGTTTGATTATCGAAACATTATTCTTTAATAAAATAAAGAATAATATTTAATAAAAGGAGCGGAGTCATAAGCCCTCAAATGAATATTCAAAATAATATTCATTAAATAAAGTAAGCGGAGTCATAAGTCCTCGAATGAATATTCAAAATAATATTCATTAAATAAAATAAAGTTATCAAATAAACCTTATTCGATTAATAATTTTGAAAACTATATCAATATTTAAATATATATATATATATATTGTACTCGGGAACATCGACTCCCGGTTTAGAAAATGTTCACCTTTGGGTCCCCTATACTAAAGGTATACGCAACTACTGCTTATCTCTAGCATAGGTATTATGCAACTTATAAGCATTTGAATCAATAATTAGATATCAAGATTACGAAACAGGCATGCATATAAATATTATATCACATGCTCCAATATATCGCAAGACTTTGCTAATAATAATCATGCACTTATCACAAGATAATGCATATACATATATTTACATCACAACAACAGTATAACGGGTAGAAAACTTGCCTGAGTGTTCCCGGATAGACTTAAGCTTAGAGTGGGTCCGATAACCTATGAACAACAACATAAGTCGGAATTAAACCCCGATCGCTTAAGAAACTAGACTTTCACCAATTGAACCCTAACGTTCGCTTATGGTCACTCCTACGCTTAACGAATCACATAAGTCGTTCGAGTACCCTCGACTCCACCATTTTTAATAAATTAACCATTAAGAATTTTAAGGCGATTCTTTCGCGAGTACTCTACCAACTGCCTAATCCACTTTACATAATTGTTTCATACTCCAATTAGTCATTTAAGGGCCTTAACCAAGGTTTCAAAGTAAGGCGAGGGGTAATGGTTCGTTCGCGAAATGCCGTTACTTAAAACGGTCGTTTCTCCTAAACCGTACATCGGATTCAAGTGAACACATATCAAAATGAAGCTTACGATATAATCTAACTAAACATGGCAAAGTCACAGATTCAATAGTTAGCTCTCTGTCCCGAACACTAAGAACAAGCAGTTGTATGAAATTGGGCATTACGACGACTATGTTTACGGGATTACCAAGTTTTAAAGCACTCCAAACAACCACCATTCAACTCACGACCAACAATACAACCAACCCTCATCCAAACCTTACTACATCAGTCCCCAAACCTCAAGATTTTCCAATTTATACAACCCCACACATGAACTACTAGCTATAATTAAGTTTCATTAACTATAAACAAGACTTCAACATCCAAATCACTACAAATCCAATCAAAACTCTAAACACACAAGCATCATGCTTCTCATTTACTATAACCATCAAAACCATCGTAATACTCAAAGTAAAGTTAGGGTTTGGAGGTGTTATATCTTCCTTGGAGTGATTAGAGTAGCTAGGAAGTCTTAGGGAGCCTCCTACAAGCTTGATCTTTCCAAAGAAATCAAGAATACAAAGTTAGGTTTTGAAGTTTCTAAAAGTCATATTGAAAGAACTGTCAAAACGAGGGTCTTGCCGTACTTATTTGGACGAGACTTGTGAACAAGAGTTGTAGGCCATCTCAATACCTTTCCAAAGAGCTATAGAACATACTATTTGAGTGAGTATTGAAGGAGATATGGTAGTTTGAAGTTGCTGCTCTGGTTTTGGCCGAGAGCTTTTGTTCTTGGAAAGCAAAAGTCAACTTCTAATTTGTGTTTTGTGATTTGTTTTGACTTGGCTTGGTTGTTACCTTTTGTTTGTTAATTAAATTGTTACCATGGTAAAAATTGTGTGGCTCACAATCAACCAACCAATCCTTCCCACTTTGTCATGCTCATGTCATCTGCTTATGTCATCTTATTACACTTGTCTTCCTCTTGTTGGTATGATGACATCATCGTCCATTAACCTCTTTGATTAACCCCTAATTACTTGGCTAATGACCGCTGATCTGTTATACGGTTCGCTTAACTTTCGTTCTTGTTTATCGTTAGAGGGATCATACCCGGGATCTTATTACTTGGGTTCCCCTAAACCTTTCTCAATATTTTATATTCCTTTTATGATCCTCTCTTATAATCCTTGAATTAAATCCTTTTAATCATGTTACCTTATACTCAATTCTTTCGGTATCTGGTGGATTTTCGGGAAAAATCAAAGTGTTCGAATTTGGATTCTGACGATCTTTACATACACTTATTTACTTTATGAATACTAACAAGTCATGAAAGATAAAAAGGCCATGAATATCCTATTTAATGGAGTTGATGGAGATATGTTTGACAACATTATCAACTGTAAAACTGCCAAGGATGTTTGGGATACAATACAGATCATTTGTGATGGCACTGAGCAAGTTAGAGAAACAAGATGCATCTCCTGATTCAGCAATATGAGCATTTTCTTAATGAAGAAAGTGAGTCTCTCACTGACATTTTTAGTAGGTTTTAAAAACTACTAAATGCTCTAAAGTTGCATGGAAGGGTCTATCAGACAAAAGACTCCATTCTGAAATTCCTTAGATCCCTTCCAAAGGAATGGAAACCAATGACAGTCTCTTTAAGAAACTCACAAGATTATAAGGAGTTTACTTTGGAGAGACTGTATGGGATCCTGAAAACTTATGAGCTTGAAATAGAGCAAGATGAAAGGATGGAGAGAGGAAAGAAGAAAGGAGGATCCATTGTACTAGTTGCTGAGTTGGAAAAAGAGAAGGAAGTGAAGATGGAAGCTGTTGAGTCAACTTCAAGGGTCTGTGAAAGCAAGGGCAAGGGGCTTGTAGCTGAAAATGAAGATTCTTTGAACCAAGATGATATGAAGGACATTGATGAACACCTAGCATTTCTTTTCAGGAGATTTTCCAAGCTCAAGTTCAAGAAGAACTTTGGAGCAGCCAAGCCAAATAGAAACATGGTGGATAAATCAAAATTCAAATGTTTCAAATGTGGCTTGGCAGGGCACTTTGCCAGTGAGTGTAGGAAGTCAGATTCTAGTAAGAAAAAGTTTGAGCCTGTGGATTATAAGCAAAAATACTTTGAGCTGCTCAAACAAAAGGAAAGGGCTTTCATAACACAAGAAAATGACTGGGCAGCAGATGGTCTGGATGAAGATAAAGATGTCAGATATGTTAATCTAGCCCTAATGGCCAAGTCTGATGAGACAGAAACAAGTTCTTCAAGTAATCAGGTAATTACTACAAATCTTGCATGTTTATCTAAAGTTGAGTGTAATGATGCCATAAATGACATGTCTACAGAGTTATATCATTTGCGTGTTACACTTAAGTCTCTTACTAAAGAAAATGCTAAAATCAAAGAAAACAATTTGTTTTTGAGTCAGAGAAATAATGTGCTTGAGTCTCAATCATTGATTTTGAAAAGTTAAGAATTGAGTGTAAGATTGCCAAGGAGGAATTAACTGAGTCCTTGAAGAATGAAGAAATTTTAAAGAAGCAGCTCGAACGTGAACAAGAGGTGATTAAGGCATGGAAAACATCCAGGGATGTCCATGCTCAAATCACCAAAGTTCAAGGAATTGAGTCTTTCTGTGATGTAGCCTGGAAAAAGAACAAAGAGAAACTAGAACCAAATTTGGTAGATGGAGTGCTAACAGATGTAGACTCGACGAATGATGAGGATCATCCGTCGGATAACAAAAAGGGTTACCCGTCGAATGATGAAAATCCTCATCTGTCGGCTGTGAGCAAGCCTATTAGCAAAGCCAAACTTGTTAAGTTAAATGAAAAGTATGGGTCTGTTTCCAAGAACTTTGTTTCAGGAGAATCGAGTCAGGTTAAGAAAGGGAAAAAGGCTAATGTTGGTCACATGACTGTCAAACAGTTAAGTGACAGACTTGAAAAGATAGAGGTAAAAACAGAGACTAAAAAGAAAAACAATAAAAATGGTAAAGTAGGGATTAACAAACACAATAACTACACACATGATAAATATGCTCCTAGAAAAATCTATGTCAAGTGTGGTAGTGTAAATCATCTGTCTGTTAATTGCAAATCTGCCATGCCTACTTCCATGTCTGTGCCACCTCACTTTCCAAACATGAATGCCATGTCTCCCATGTCTATGAATGCTATGTCTACACAGAATATGAATGCACAGTTTGCTAAGATGCCATTTACACCTAATCCTTATTATGCTGCATTTAGTATGCCATAAATGCCATTTAGCATGCCATACTGGAATAACATATTTACTAATAGCATGCCATTCCCTGTTAATAATAATATGCATGATAATTCTGTTGCAATGAATGGTTTCAAAGGCCCAACTCAAATGACCAAGGATGAATCTGATATCCCCAAGTCAAATGAGATAAAGCCTAAGAAACAAAAAAAGAAAGCTAACAAGGCATGACCCAAGGAAACTTGGGTACCAAAATCAACTTGATTTGATTTTGATGTGTGCAAGGAAACAGAAAGAATCTTTGGTACTTGGATAGTGGTTGTTCAAGACACATGACTGGTGATTCTACCCTGCTCACAGAGTTTAAGGAGAGAGCTGGCCCAAGTATTACTTTTGGAGATGACAGCAAGGGTTATACTGTGGGATATGACTTGATTTCAAAGGACAATGTCACCATTGAGGAGGTTGCCTTAGTGAATGGTCTCAAACACAATTTGTTGAGTATTAGCCAGCTTTGTGATAAAGGCAACTCAGTAACCTTCAACTCAGAAGCCTATGTTGTGACTAATAAAAGAAGCAACAAAGTGGTTCTCATTGGTGTGAGAAAAGGAAATGTGTACCTAGCTGATTTCAACTCATCTAATGCAGAATCTGTTACTTGTCTTCTCAGTAAAGCAAGTCAGGATGAAAGTTGGCTATGGCACAAGAAGCTATCCTATTTAAACTTCAAGACCATGAATGAGCTAGTAAAGAAAGAACTGGTTAGAGGCATTCCTCTAGTGGAGTTTTCTAAGGATGGACTGTGTGATGCCTGCCAAAAAGGGAAGCAGATTAAAGCATCATTCAGGAAGAAACTTGATTTAACAATTGAAGAACCTTTGCAACTGCTACACATGGATTTGTTTGGACCAGTCAATGTGTTGTCTATCTCAAGAAAAAGATTTTTGCCTAGTAATTGTAGATGATTTCTCAAAGTTCTCTTGGATACATTTCCTAAAGTCTAAAGATGAGGCTAGTGAAATCATCATCAATCACATAAGGCAAGTCAATAATCATCCTGATTTCAAGGTTTGAAGAATCAGGAGTGACAATGGAACTGAGTTCAAGAATTCTGTCATGAGAGCATTTTGTGAGGAAAATGGGATTCTGCATGAATTTTCAGCAACAAGAACTCCACAACAGAATGGGGTAGTGGAAAGGAAGAACATATCACTTATTGAAGCTGCAAGAACAATGCTTGAAGAATCTAAACTGCCAACATATTTCTGGGCTGAAGCTGTTAATACTGCATGCTACACTCAGAATATTTCTCTGGTTAATCAAGCAAGATGCATGACTTCATATCAATTATTCAAGAATAAGGAGCCAACTCTAAATTTTCTTCATGTCTTTGGCTACAAGTGCTATATTATGAGAAATCAAACTGATCAAAATGGGAAGTTTGATACTAAACCAGATGAAGGAATTTTTGTTGGATATGCTGTTGGTAAAGCATATAGAGTCTACATTCTAAGAATCAACATTGTTGTGGAATCAATACATGTTGTGTTTGATGATAAAAAGATTGAAGGACTACAAGATGGAGATTATCATGAGAGCCTCAAATTCGACAATATGGAGATGGTTAGTGATGACAGTGATGATGAAAGTGATCAAGAAACTGTATCTAAGGATAATGCAGAAAAATCCACTACCAATGAAGCACAAAACTCAATATCTGTCGAGTTGCATAATGCTTCATCCAAAACTCACCATCCGTCGGGTTATCAAGAGAAGTTGGAAATCAAGATAGGTCACCTGTAGAAAGTTCCCCTTTCTTAAATCAAAGATCCACAAACTCAGGGGGAGTTTCTAACAGTCAAAACTCAATCACACATCAAGACAACAATGAGGCCTCTTCATCAAGAGCTAATCTACCTCAATAAAGAAAATGAACAAAAGATCATCCCTTTGAGCTTATTATTGGTGATGTTTCTTTTAGAGTTCAAACAAGGAGAACAACTCAAGAAGAATGTCTATACAATAGCTTTCTTTCTAAGGAAGAGCCAAAGAAGGCAGAAGAAGCTTTGTTGGATCCTGATTAGATTTTAGCTATGCAGGAGGAGCTAAACCAATTTAAAAGGAATAATGTATGGAAGCTGGTGCCCAAACCTAAAGGAAAGAATACATTAGACACCAAATGGGTATTCAGAAACAAGATGGATGAAAATGGCATAGTAGTCAGGAACAAAGCTAGATTGGTTGCTAAGGGCTATTGTCAACAAGAAGGAATAGATTTTGATGAAACATTTGCTAATGTTGCAAGACTTGAAGCCATCAGAATTTTCTTAGCCTATGCAGCCCATGCCAATTTCAAAGTCTATCAAATGGATGTCAAAAGTGCCTTTATGAATGGAGATTTGGAGGAGGAAGTCTATCTCAGTCAACCTCCTGGTTTTGAGGATCCAAATTTTCCACAACATGTCTATTATCTTTTGAAATCACTTTATGGACTGAAGCAAGCACCTAGAGCCTGGTATGACACTTTATCAAAGTTCCTTTTGGAAAATCACTTCACAAGAGGTACTGTAGATAAAACTTTGTTTTTCAGAAATGTTAATGGCTCTAGTATACTTGTTCAAATTTATGTAGATGATATTATTTTTGGCTCTACGGATGAGAAACTTTGCAAAAAGTTTGCCAAATCGATGCAAAGTAAGTATGAAATGAGTATGAAATGAGTATGATGGGAGAACTGACTTACTTTCTTGGTTTACAAGTTAAGCAAGTTAGTGATGGAATATTTATTAGTCAAACTAAATATATTTTTGATCTTTTAAAGAAGTTTGATCTTGTGGATTGCACATCTGCAAAAACTCCCATGGCCACTGCAACTAAGCTTGAATTAAACACTACTGAAAAGTCTGTGGACATTTCAAGTTATAGGGGCATGGTTGGCTCACTTTTGTACTTAACATCTAGTAGGCCAGATATAATGTTTGCTAAATGTTTATGTGCTAGATTTCAGGCTGATCCTAGAGAATCTCACTTAATAGCTATTAAGAGAATTTTCAGATATCTCAAGGGAACACCAGAACTTGGCATTTGGTACCCTAGAGATTCTGGTTTTGATCTAACTGGTTATTCAGATGCAGATTATGCAGGTGGTAGAATTGATAGAAAAAGTACAACATGAACCTGTCAATTTCTAGGAAACAAGCTTGTGTCCTGGTTCAGTAAAAAGCAAAATTCAGTTTCTACTTCTACAGCTGAAGCTGAATATATTGATGCTGGTAGTTGCTGTGCACATATATTATGGATGAAAAATCAATTGCTAGACTATGGTTTGTAAGTTGAGAGGATTCCTATTTTCTGTGATAACACAAGTGTTATTGCCATCACTGAAAATCCAGTACAACACTCAAGGACAAAGCACATAGATATCAAGTACCACTTCATAAGGGAACATGTAATGAATGGTATTGTAGAACTACATTTTGTTCCAAGTGAGAAGCAGCTTGCAGATATCTTTACCAAGCCACTAGATGAATCCACCTTTTCAAGGTTGGTAAGTGAGTTAGGCATGCTTAATTATTCTTAAATCTATATGAGTTAATTTGCAAGTTGAAATGCAGCCAGAAATTTAATTGATTCTTCAGTCTTGGATGAAATTTTGACTAAGTCAAAATTTATATCTCGACGGATGATCTTTATCCATCGAGTTTGATCATCCATCGGTATACTATTTGCTAATAAAAATCAATTATTTTTCTAGAATATTTTATGACTCGACGGATAACAGTTTATCCTCATCCGTCGAATTGTCTTAATCTCAGCCGTTAATTCCCTGTACATTATCCATCGAGTATACTTACAATTTGTAAGCATAACACGACGGATAATGGGTGGAATATTTACAGTTTATTTTTAAACGGCTATTTTAGGCAATTTGTATTGGTTACTTTATTGGTTACTTTATTATTTTTAACAGTTATTTTTGAGATAGTATAAAAGCTTATTTCATTTTAATCGCTTTTCTTTTATCATTCTCAATTCAACTGCTCTAATTTCATTCTCTCTCAAAGCACTTACTCTCCTTCTCCTCAAGCTCTTATTCTCTAACAATGACACCTGTTGTAAAGATTATGTCTCAAACTGGGTTCATTTATGAGAAGAACAATTTCACTACACTGGTTAACAAGGGTATTCAGCAATCTGGTGACTATCACAAGATGATGGACTTTGTGAAGAATTGCAAGCTCGGCTATGCCATGTTGGAATCACCCACAATCTTCTGTTAAGTTGTTGAAGAGATGTGGACAACTGCTACCTACAACTCTACAGGTAAGACCATCACACTCACCATTAAAGGTAAAGAATTATGTATCAATAGTGATGTTATAAAAGCATGTTTCAAGATTCTTGATAACACTGTGACCTCACCACACACTGACACTGATATAATCAATATGCTTAATTCCATGAACTATGCTTTTTCTACTTCTAAGTTAAGTGATATTAGGAGAATGGGTCTCAGGAAAGAATGGAGTTTTATGTGTGATGTTGTGACAAAGGGATTTTCAGGAAAAATCAATAATTTTGATTAAGTCAATATATCCATGCTTAACATGCTTTACATGCTAGTTACAGATAAATTCTATAATTTCAGTGATCTTGTCTTGTTTGAGTTAGGCTTTAAGTTAGGAGAGTTAAATAAAAAAGGTAAAAATGTGCATTATGCTAGATTCTTTATGATGTTAGCTAACCACCTCTATGAAGAGATTGTGCTTGAGAACCCTAACAAAAAACTAGATTGTGGGGTTCAAGAGAGAAGGCTCATTGCAGATTTGAACAGGGCCAATCATCACAAGGATGTGCCATTGTTCTATTTTTCTGTAATGCAAGCACCTCGGGTAAGTGAGGTAAATTCATCTATCCCTACAACTATTCCAACCTCAATAATTTCTTTGAGTTCCAGTGTGGCTATGGCAACTGTGTTAATGACCCAACAGTTGCCTACCCAAGCTACCAAAACTGCAAAAATTTTTAAACCCAAATCAAAGAAAGCCCCTCTGGTATCTCTCAAAAGATGCCAGTTGCAAAATCCACTAAAACCAAAGAGGGGAGTGTGAAGGAGGGCAAGATAGGTGAGGGAAGGGGTGAACATAAAAGAAACCCTAAGAATAAGGATGGAGAGTTGAGTGGATCCCAGCCTAGCCACACTGCAGTTTCCCAATAAACTGCAGTGCTTAAAAAGGATAAAAGCTCATTTCTAGATGCATCCTCCCAAATGGATTTAGTTATTGAACAACGCTCTCAATCAAGAGCACATGTCAAGAGGGTTAGGGACACAAGCTCACCCCAAACTTATGCCAGAAAGAAGAAGTCTAAAACCCTTGGGGATGCATAAGGTACACACACTGTGCAAACTGGTGCTAAAGATACAATCACTGCACCTTCATAAATTCAGTTTGATGTGGCTCCAATAAATGTGGAGTCATAGCCAAAATCTCTAGTCATAGAAGCACCTCAAACACCAAACTCACCAACAAATTCTCTGGATGTGGATATGATAAACACATCAATTCCTGATTCCCCTTCTTTAACTCAGTTGGGGAAGCCAAAATCTAGTACAAGTGAGCATCATCTTTTAGATGATTTATTGGCTTACTTGCCAATTCTTTCAGGAACTGTTGTATCATCTGTGCCCAAAATATCTTCAATCGGCATAGAGTCAACAATATTTCTATTCCCAGTTCATTCACTTCTACTCTCTCGACGGATATTGCTCATCCGTCGAGTAGTGATTGTATCATGACGGATAAGCTTAACAACAGTTATCCGTCGGATAACAAAACCACTCACTTGATGGATATCACTCAGCCGTCGAGTATCTCTGCACAACTTCAAACTTCATTTATTTCAAGTGCAGAAGATTTAGTGGTTGTACAGTCACTCTTAGGTTTGAGAGAGAAGAGTGTTTTAAGTGAGAGTCTGGGTTGCTCCTAGGAAAAAGGAGAGGAAATGAGTGAAACTATGCAATCCATTTTTTCAGGATTGGCAAAAGAGAGTGAGAGGAGTCCCACCTTAGTAAGTGAAGGTGAGGGTGTGAGGGTGGGGAGCCAGGGTGAGACCCTGATGTAACAAAAGAGAGAAAATGAGAGAAATGTAGGTACTGGAGCTACAAGGATGGATGTCATTGCTAGTGAGTCAATTAATGTCCAGAATGTAGATAAGGAGGGACTATCTCAGCATCCTAAAGCTGTTATAGATTCCACTTCCCTTGATGCTGAGGCATTTACTCACCCTGTTCTGGCTTATCAACTTCTAGCTGAACAGGGCAATGACAATGCAGAAATGATGCTGAATTTGGTGCATACCACAGAGTCTATGATGAGAGCTAAGGATGTCATCACAACTTTGCCTTCCACAGCTGGTGATGTGGACTATGAGACTAATGGATCAGCTGATTTCTTTGGTGATGGGAGTGGGGATAGTGAAGATGAGGAAATGGACATAGGGGGAGAAGTAGGTTCAAGTTCAAGATCAGGTATGCCATCATGGGCATTTTCAAAGCACTGTGATGAGCACTACTTCAAGACAACCCTGATCCAGCTAATCAATCAGACAAATATTACTCTTCAAACCACTACTAATGCCAGCACCAAGAAGCTCATTCAGGCACATCTAGCCTCCCTGCAACTTCAACAAATCCAGGGTTTCCAGCATGCTAGGGATGTAAACACC
This sequence comes from Apium graveolens, assembly GCF_009905375.1. NCBI lineage: Eukaryota > Viridiplantae > Streptophyta > Magnoliopsida > Apiales > Apiaceae > Apium > Apium graveolens. Next base: position 207,249,581 of record NC_133651.1, on the reverse strand, counting down.
ATGAAGGGTGATATTAAGGAGATGAAGAAGGCCATTTCAGACAAGATAGATTCTAAACTTCCAGAAGCTACAATGCTTGACATCAAGAGGCAATTAAGGAAAAATTCTGATCTGTCAATCAAGATAGATGCCTTGGACACAAGAATGTCAGCCCTGGAAGCATCTTTAACAGACATTCATCTTCATCAAGCTCAACAGACAGATTTACTTCAAAAATTGATGGCTGCTCAAACCCCCTCCTCCAATCAACTTGATGATAACAAAAAGGGGGAGAAAGGACCAAGTGAGGGGGAGAGACTTCAGATTCAGATCAGTAAAGTAATTGTGCCTTCAATTACTATTTCAAAGCCATCAGTTACAGACAATATAGATCTGATCAATGCAGCAGCAACCAATATAAGAGCAGTTGATAAGGAGAAGTTGAGTTTAGTCAACTGGGAGAAGATTGATGAGGAAATACAAAAGAAGTTTGAACTTATCAAGGAGCCAGTTAAGTCAGCCATCCATTACTCTCAAGTCAAGCAAATTAGTGTGAATGAGATGAGCATGAACTATCTGGAAAGAGGATAACCATCCTGCATCAAATCTCGAAAGGCTGAAACAATTCTGAAACCAAGGGTAAACTACTCAAAATCATCATTGAAGAACCCTTTGGATACTGTGTATGAGACACATAAGCCTGATGAAAAGAAGCTTCTGTCAAGATCAATTTCTTTCTACAAAGATCCAGCTGATTCAGCTTCAAAAAGAAGAATTGCTAAAATTTTCAGGAATGGGAAAGAAATTTGTATGGTGGCTGGACATCCTCAATTTGCTCAAGCAAAGAGAGAAGAAAAGGCTAGATTGAAGCAGGAAAAGAAGCAAGCTGCTCTGGATGCTAAAAAGACTAAACAAAAGAAAGAGCAAATTGCTATCTTGGCCAAGCTACATGCTGTAAATTCATCACAACAAATTCCTTCTCAGCCATCTGAAGTTATTGAATCAAAGAAGCAAGTTGAACAACAGAAGAAATCTCCAAGAATCAAGGAATTGGCTAAAAGAACTAAAAGGAAACTGGATATGGTTGACAAGGAATTGGAGAATCAGTTTCCCAAGGAATCCACTCCAACTACAACTCAAGCATCAAAACCCTCTATGGTATTTGAAGATATCAAAGTGGTAGATCCTTACAGGAACATCCATGGTGAGCCTATAGTGCCTAAGGATGAACCAGTAGAATGGGAGAACATACCAATTCCTGACTTATATTTACCAATCCTTAACAAGCCAAAGAGAACAAAGTCAAGAGCAGTCAAGAAAGTGAAGTTGTCACCTCTCAAATCAAAATCTCTAGTCAAAGCTCAATCTAAAGCCAATAAGGGAGATTACATGTACTTGTGTGACATCAAAGAATTTTCTGATCAAAACCTCTATCTAGATGAACTAGATGAAGTGAGAGGAATTGATGCATACAGAAACCTACCTGAAAGGTTAGTGTTCAAGTACAAAGTAGGAAAGGAGATTCAGTGGCCACTTCACAGGATCCTTCAAGAAAGCCAAGTTGTACTGATTAAAGTTTATTCATCCTTCAAGAAGAACTTTGGGTTCAATATTACTGCAAAAAGATTGGTACTGAAGAAGATTGAAGAACTAAGGAGTGTTAGAGCCAAATATGCACTCCCAAAGACTCTAATTATCCCCTACACAGGGAGAAGAGTGCATATAAGGCCCTACTGGCTGATGGAGTTCATGGATGACAAAGGAGTGAGAAGATTTTTCAGATTAGAAGACCAATTGAGCATCTCCAGCAATGAGGCTCTTTTGGAAATGCAAGGAAAGTTAAATCTCTCAGAATCTGATGAACTGGAATTCCCCAGGCAGCTCCCAAATCAGATTGAGGAAAACAACAGAAAGCTTGGAAAGAGATCCAGACCTTCAAGGAACTAGATAAATCTGCTCAGGCTAGAGGAGCATCTTAAAATTGACTGTGAGCAAAACTTTGTACATTTTGTTATTTGAAGCACTTTTCAGTATTATCTACTATCTTTTAAAATTTGTATTTTTAAGGTGTTTTGTTATCATCAAGTGTCTCTTAATTTATGGCTACAATTCCAGTAGACATAAATTGGGGGAGATTGTTGTGTACTTGATGATTACATGAACAAAATACCTTGGTAGATTTTACTTAGTGAAATTATGTAGCACTCGACGGATAAGGTTTATAGTCCCGACGGATGACTCAATATAGTCCCAACGGATGATGACTTATTATCCATCGAGTGAGTAGCTTATGTAACAATAAGTCTGTAGCACATTTCTGCATACACATTATTTAGAATCTGTAGTAGTACTTAAGTCATGTTGACTTTAGTTAAATATACAGAATAAGTTGATTAATTGCACATAGATGATGTCTTGTACTTCTGCTTAAGTGAAATGAAGTCAAGTGCCTGATTGCTACCCGACAGATGAACAAACAATGAATTTGACGGATGATCAACAACCCGACGGATGATCAATATCTCGACGGATGATCATGAACCCGACGGATAAAGAATTCAAATATCCGTTGACAGTAACAACACAGTCACATGCGTCGAGTGGATGCAAATGGAATGTGGTAGCCTATTCAACTGGGTTTTCGAGAACAAAGAAGCATTGCCATTTCCATGCTATTTTGAAGATATTCAAAGATGCTAGAATAGAGTAATGAAGTAGCATTGTAATAGACTAGATAGTTTTTGTTTTATTATTCTGTCTCATTACTTTGTAATCTTGGTGATATATATAAAACAAGAAGTAGCAACTAGGGAATTATCTAAGACATAAGCAAAGAAACATTTGTAAGCAGAATTCTTAGCATTTCTCTGTACTCTTAGTTGTTCAATATTTGTAAGCAGCTGCGAACATTTTGCACATAGGGTTCTCTTGATATATAATATATATCTCTGGTGGAATCATTCAAATCCACCAGAAAGTTTTTAAAGACTTTTGTTTTTAATTACTTGTGTTTTGATTCATTTAAGTAATCATTCCGCATTTTGCTAATCAATTCACACTTATAGATATATTCGAGTTAGAACATTTTTATTTCAAGAAAAAGTTTTCAGAATTCCATTCAACCCCCCTTCTGTAATTCTTGTCATATTGTTAAGGGACTAACAGGTATAGGTTATGAACTTGATGCAGCTAAAGTGCCAAAAGAATCCGAACAACATTCTTGATCTCCTCCATGACCAAGGTTGATGGTTCAAACCTAGACTTGTATAATTGATCCAGTTTGACCCTGGAGTCATTATTTTGAGTTATTTGCCTCTGGATCACTTCATGCAAGGCTAAGAAAGATTCTCTCAATATGGACACATTTTCTTCAACTGGTGAGAGAGAGAGAGATCTTGAAGCTTATCTGAAAACTTGTTGAACTTATATTTCATGACGGAGAGTGTAGCCATCAGTTCATCAATCTTGTCATTTATTAATTTCTAGACTGCAGCTTGATGCTTGTTCGGTGTGTTCTCCATAGCTCTTCCAATATGATGAAAGGCCTTCAATTGAGCTTTGTACACTTCTGTCACAACATCATAAACTTCTTATAGAGTGAGGACCTTGGCATTACTTCCCAAAATGGTGATGTACTCCTTTCTAAACTTAGCCAAGGCCTCCTCCATGGATGTTGTAAAGTCTTTGATAACCATGAATTCACATTACCATCTGCTTCATCTGAAATCTTCTCCTGTTGCTCTTGAACATCCTTCTTATATGAGAGCAGTATGGCCTGATAGTCTTGGTTGGACATGTCAGTGGTAAGGAGTTGTTGGGTTATGTTTGCTAGGCGTGCAAGCTGATCAACCAAAAGATCATTGGTTGTGGATGGTTGGGCTTGAACATCTTGCAGCCATTGGGAAATTAAGTGTTCATGATGGTGTGTAGTGGTTGATATTGATGGTTAGTTTGAGGTGGATGGGATAGAGGTAGTGATTGTTCCTGTGACAGGGGTCACAGTTTGACTCACAGTTAGAACTGTGGTTGTGATAGTGTTTTGTTCACTAGTAGAGCGAACCTCCATTTAAATTGGAGGGGATTTGACCAAGTTACTACCATGTACCATGGCCTCAAACCTTTGTTCCTCCTGCAAGGAACTAACACCTGAATGTGCTGTACTTGCCTCCTCAATGACAAAGAAATTTCAGCCAGGGTTGTGAGTGGAGTTGTTCCTGCTTGAGAAACCTCCAATGGAATTGGACAGGATTTGAGTAGCTTCCCCTCAAGATTAATACCCTCAAACCTAAAAGTCTGTGAAGACTGTGGTGCACATGAAGGTGCTATTAGTACATGTACAGGGTCTTTAGTAAAAACTGGTGAAACCCCTGTATATTTTATGTTGTCATCAAGGTCTACCTCTACACGTAGCCTCTCACCATCTAAATGTTGTGTCTGAGTGGTGATCACAATTTCTTTAAATGTGTCACTTGAGTTTGGAAAGGCTTGAGAAGTGGATTAAAGCCCTTCATTATAAGAAAAAGAAATTTGGGAAATAAGATTTAGAGATTTCAGAATTAATTTTTGGCAACTCCCCCTGAATTGGATGAGGGAGTTTTAACAGATGTGCTCTCATTGTGTGTGCCAACCAAATTACTTCTTTCAACCTCTTGAGAGTGCTCAACAGGTGGTGCAGATTCTGTACAAGATGCATTTGGGAGAATGTTTTGTTCAATAGTGACACCTTGTTAAGAAGGTGTCGCTAGAGTATGTTCATGCCCCTTTATTACGACTTCATCTTTTTGAGAAGATACAGAGGTGGCTATTTGAGTGGTCAACTCAACCTTCCTTGATTTCTTTAGTTTTCTGACTAGGTTTGACTCAGTGTTTATTTGGCCCTCACCATTCTCAGTAACAACAACCACTGGTGTTTGCTTTCTCTTCTTTTTACTAACTCCACCCTGTTGAGAGGATGAAGTAGTTGGTTCCCTAGCTTCTGATGATTTTAAAGAAATGGTCTCAGTTATGGAAGGCTCCTGTTGGTTATCCTGTTTGTGTACTTCTACAGGTGCAGGAGCAATAACTGTACTAAAAATTGCACTAGACCTCATGCCAGGCATAGGATAAGGGTAGGTCCTAAATCTCTCCAACATAAAATCAGTGATATTTAGAGCTACCTTTACCTGATTCTTTGTAATAAGTGACCCAAATAAAATTTTTGACACCTGCTTATAATTGCCGATTTTAGTTCTATCTATTCCTTCAAGTAAATGAATGTCTGCAACTTTAAAATTTAAAGTAGACATTATGAACCTAGGGAAGAAAATTTCCTTACCTCTACTTACTATGGGCATTGTTAGCCTGGTGCTTAGCTCTTCTAGGATCAATAGACCAACATTAATGTGCTTATTGTATGCCATGGAGAACACCAGCTTTTGTACAACACTGGGTATATTGTCATACCCAGTCTTCCTGCATGTAAAAGTTCTAACAATGGAGTCAAAGATAAAAGACCATTCTCCTTTGATGCTCCTTGTTCAGGCTGACCAGGTTAATCTTCTCACTGTAGTTTATGAAATCCATAAACTCATCCAGCTCCTGTGTTGTTGGTACCTCTACCATACCATCTATAGGAATGCTCAAAGCCTTATTGACATCATTAGCATCAAACTCCACAGGCTTACCCTGAATTGAGCAATTAACCACCAAAGAAACTGCCTGATTCTCATGAACAACAGTGTTCACGACAGCTGAGTTCCAAAACTCATTGAGCACATCCAAGTATAGAACAGAATTAACAGTCAAAGCTCATGTAAGACAAGATTAAGATAAAAACTTGACAAAATACTTGACACTGTCAAGAGCTTGGTTTGCATCAATAAATGCCTGGTAATTGGTATCATGCTTTGGGATAACAGCTCTAACATTATTGGCAGCCATTCAAAGTGTTTGAGTTTGAATGGGTAAGAAATTTGAGAAAGAAAGAGTTTTAAACGAGTGAAAGCGGTGAAGATTTGTAAAAGTTAAGTCAATTAAGATCTCGAATGTGAAAAAAGGGGTTATGTCAAGATGTTTGGGTATTTATAGGCTAGAGATGTGACTTATCGAGAAGTAGGAATAAACCGATGATATTTACTTATCAAGAAGTCACATGAACTAGAAAACTCATGTCCAGATGTCACTATCCTGACTCTTATCGAGAACTAGATAGTGACTTATCGAGAAGTAGAATAAATACGCAGTTTGTCCTAATTGGACTGAATTATTCTAATTTATATTGAATAAACCAACATGAAATTAGAATAGATTTTTGTATCAAAAGTATTTTACTAAAATAATTTATTAAATTAAATTATTTCAGTTCTAAGTTATCGAGAAGTCTAAAATTTATACTTGTATAGAACTCCATATATAAATATATGTCGAGATCTCTAAAATACTTATCGAGAATTCATAGAGAGGCTTGTCGAGAAGTCCATCGAGAAGTCATGAAAAAGACTTATCGAGAACTCTGTCGAGATGTCTCAAAGTGACTTGTCGAGAAGTCATTTAGACTTGTCGATAACTCAGTACTCTACATAATTTTATTCTTTTTAAGTTCTGTCTTATATTAATTTCACATATTAAAAATGTGAATTAACAATTAGACAGTTTTTCTCATAATTTAGAAAAATTCCAAGTTAAAATTTAAATTTTGAAAAATAAATATACAGAGAATTCTGAAATATTTATAAATTATATTCTAGTTAATTTATAATTAAATCAAATTAATTTTTATTCATCAAAAATTAATCTGCTGCAACACATTAGTCGAGTTCTTTCCTTTAGGATGAAGAATTTAACATACCAATTTCACCTACAAGTCTAGTGAAAGTTATTTCATCCAAAGGTTTAGTAAAAATATTAGCTAATTATTTTTATGTTGGAACAAAAATAAGCTCAATGGTAGAATGGCACCTTACATCAATGTGCTTAGTTCTAGAATGATTAACTGGATTAGCAACAATAAATATGGCACTAGTAGTGTCACACATGATTGGAATTTTGTGTAGTACTAGGCCATAATCCATTAATTGATTTCTAATCCAAAGCACTTGAGCACAACAACTTCCAGCATCTATGTATTCAGCTTCAGTTGTGGAAGTTGACACAAATTGTTGTTTCTTACTATACCAAGATACAAGTCTTTGACCAAGAAATTGACAGCTTCTACTTGTACTCTTCCTTTCTATCATGCATCCAACAAAATCTACAAATATTTATCCAACAACTTCAAAACCAGTTCCCATAGGATACCACAATCCCAAGTTTGTTGTTCCCTTCAAGTATCTAAAAATCCTCTTGACAGCCATCAAATTTGATTAATTAGGATTCACTTGAAATCTAGCACACATACATGTTATAAATATAATGCCTAGTCTACTAGCAGTTAAGTACATCAATGATCCAATCATTTCCCTATCACCTGAAATGTCTATATTTTTTCCTTTCTTATCTTCATCCAAACTGGTAGCTGTAGACATAGGTGTTGATGCAGGTGAACAGTCAACCATTCCAAAAAATTTCAAGAGATTTTTGACATACTTGGTTTGACTAATAAAGATCCAATCACTTATTTGGCTAACTTAAAGACCAAGGAAGTAACTTAGTTCTCCCATCATGCTCATCTCATATTCACTCTGCATGAGTCTTGAAAATCTTTGACATATCTTTTCATTTGTAGAACCAATAATGACATCATCCACATAGATTTGAACTAGGATAATGTCATCACCAAGCTGCTTGTAGAATAGAGTCTTATCAATTATCCCGTTGTGAATCCATGTTTGAGTAAAAATTATGTTAGTATGTCATACCATGCTTTAGGTGCTTGCTTCAATTCATAAAGATCCTTCAATAGTTTATACACAAAGTTTGGAAATTCTGGATCTTCAAATCCAGGTGGTTGTTGCACATAGACTTCTTCTTCCAATTCACCATTAAGGAGTGCACTCTTCACATCCATTTGATACACCTTGAAATTTGACTGTGCAGCAAATGCAAGAAAAATTCTAATTGCTTCAAGTCTTGTAACTAGAGAAAAAGTTTCATCATAGTCAATTCCTTCTTCTTGTGAGTAGCCTTTGGCAACTAGTATTGCTTTATTTCTTGTCATAATTCCATGTTCATCCATTTTGTTCCTGTACACCCAATTTATTCCAATAATACTCCTATTTTTTGGTACAAGAACCAATTCATAAACTTTATTTCTCTCAAATTAATTTAGCTCTTCTTGCATGGCAGATATCCAGTCAGGATCCAGTAGAGCTTCCTCAGTTTTCTTAGGCTCAATTTGTGAAAGAATGCATGCATGCAAGCATTCATTTGCAGTTGCACTCCTAGTCCTCACTCCAACATTTGGATCACCAATTATATTATCTCTTGTGTGACTCATATCCCATTTTTTGGTGTGATCTTGTTGACTAGAGTTGCCTGCATTTTCTTCATTGTTGGCATGACTTGCAGAACTGTCATCTCTTTCTCCCCCTGAGTTTGTGCCATCAAATTCAGGCGAGCTTCTACTTTGAGATGAATTCTCATTTTCACAGTTCACTAGTTCAGTTGTTTCTTCCTCTATTACGTTGTTTGTGTTAATCTCATCTTCATCTTCAGAATCACTATCAATGTTCAGATTTCCAAATTTTAGGGCTTCAGCTTGACTTTCATCAAGACATTCCAATCCTGAATACTTGTCATCATCAAAGGTCATATCAGTGCTTTCCATAATTTTCTTTACTCTAACACATAAACTATGTAGGCAGTTCTTTCCAATGAATATCCCAGAAAAATAGCTTCAAATACTTTAGAGTCAAATTATCCAACATATTCAGAGTTGTCTTTGAGCATAAATCATTTGCTTCTAAACACATACAGATGCTTTACAGTAGGTTTTTTTTACAAAATTGAGGAAGGTGATTTTCTAAGGTTTTTGTTGGTTAAATATATGTTTTGAGTATAACATGCAGTATTAGCAGCTTCTTCCCAAAAACTTGTTGGCAAATTGGCATCTTGCAGCATTGTTCTTGCAGCTTCAACTAGAGTTCTTTTTTTCCTTTCAACCATAATATTTTTCTAGGGTGTTCTTGCAGCTGAGAACACTTGAACAATGCCCTTGTATTTGCAGAATTCACTTAAAGCTGCATTCCTGAATTCTGTGCCATTATCACTCCTCAATCTTTTAATATAATTTTGATTCTCAACATGTTTCTCAACTTTTTTTATGTGTTCGCTAAAGATGTGTGGTGTTTCATCTTTTGAATTCATAAATTCCACCCAAGTGTATCTTGAGTAGTCATCCATCATCACTGATGCATATTTCTTTCTGGAAATAGACAATACATTAACTGGTCCAAATAGGTCCATGTGAATAAGCTGTAATGAAGAACTTATAGATTTACAATCTTGCTCTTGTGACTGGACCTCTTCATTTTTCCTTTTTGACAAGCCTCGCAAACTTCATCTTGAGCAAATTCCATATTTGGCATGTCTCTCACTAATTCCTTTTTCACCAAGGTATTGATTCCTTTGTAGTTCATGTGAGAGAGTTTCTTGTGCCACAACTTGCTTTGCTCAATGAATGCTTTGATGTAGAAGCAACATCTTCCATCCTTGTTTGCTGAATTTAGGTCTGCAACAAATAGGCTTCTTATCCTTGCTCATTTCAGAGCAACTTCACTAGTTTTCTTGCTAGTAATTGAGCATTCTTCTTTGTCAAATATTACCTTGAAACCTTTGTCTGTAAAATGGCTGACACATAGAAGAATACTTCAAGACCAATAACTAGTACTACATCTTCAATGACAATATTTCCAGAAATCAAATTATCATATCCCATTGTGAATCTTTTGATGTTATCTCCAAAAGTCACCAATAGGCCAGCCATCTCCTCAAACTGTGATAGCAGGACTTTATCACATGTCATATGCTTGGAACATCCACTATCAATGATCCATATGACTTTATTCTTCTTTCCCTGCACACAATGAGGATTAAGTGTGTTTAGCTATCCAAATAGTGTTGAGCACTTTCTTTTTTTCATAGAAGTTGCAGAAGTAGAATTTGAATTTTTAAAAAGAACATCATTCATAGTTTGATTTACATTTTCCTTGTTAATATTAGATCCAAGATTGGCTTCCTTGAGATCTTTTCTCAATTTATGACAACTTATCTTAACCTTCATATTGAAAGGAATACAGTTAAACTTATCATAGAAGGAATATGGATCTTCAGCCATAACCTCATTGTACTTGCATGTTCCCACTTTTGGCTCACTAACAGCCTTTCTACAAAGATGAGTTAGATGATTTGTTGAGCCATATTTTTGACATTGCTTCCTTGGAGCATCTGCAATATAGGCATAATTGTTGCTTTTATTTACACCTATTTTTCCATTCATGTTCTTTTTCTTTTTCCCGGTGTTCTCAGTCTTGATCTCCTTGGTTGGTATCTTGGCAGCTTGGCTCACCGTGGGCTTCTTTTCATTTTCAGTAGTATGAGTAGTTTCTGCATTATTCTTCTCATTATCCTCATCTGCAATTTCTTTCTTGATGACCAACTCAACTTCACTGAAATTAACCTCACAGGCTTTGAACAAAGGTGCACTCACATTTTTCAGCATCACAGGAACATCATGGTTCACTATTTTTTTATTATTAGCTTTAAATTTCTTGTGAGAATTCAAGGCCTCATAGTCCAAACCAATAGCTATGTTAGCACATGGTTTATTTTTCTCATGATATTGTCCAACCAACTGAGATATATTCTTGTATGATTTGAATTTCAAATTATTATTTTCAATATTCTCTCTCAACACTGCTTCTATTTCTCCAGCATACTTCAGCTTGTTCCTGAGGTACTGTTAAGTGGCATTTATGTCCACTTGGGATGCTCTATAAAGGCTTGAATTGACATTTTGTACTCAAGTTATTTGTGTTTTTGATGTGTTTTGTAGTGTTTTTGCATTTCAGGCTTATATCAGGGATTCAGGTGATTTGGCATTATTTTGATGCTAAACTGGTGTTAGGATGGTGTCTTGAATAAAAGCTCGTGGATCCTCAACTCAAACCAGCCAAGAAATTAAAAAAAAAAAATTGCAGAAGGTCAGCGCGCCCGCGCTGTAGTAATGCGCGCCTGCGCTGGGATGCAGATTTACAGCACGCCCGCGCTGGTGAAGCGCGTGCCCGTGCCAGGTCGGGATCACAGAATCCTGATTATACTCTAATTTTGAGCAGCTAGACTTCTAATCTGCATAGGTTGCTATATAAACATAACTTATGATCGTTTTTCATAACAAGACGTACCAGAGCTTAAGGAGAAGGCGGAAGAAAACCGTATAGCATAATTCAACCAAGATGAAGAGGATCTAGTTTATTCTTATGATTCTTTATTTTAAGTTGTAACTTTGGATGCTAGTTTTTCTTATTTTGTGAACCTATACTCCTGTGTAACGTACTTTGTTATATTATTTATTCAGTATAAAGACTATGTTTATTATACCATACTTTCATCAGAACCCACGTTGATGATGAGTCCGATTATGGGCTAATCGTTATCATGGGGTTCTAGCGGATTTACTTATGGATTTCTTTAGTTAATTTGTTTCGATGCCTTAGTGTGTGGTGATTGTATGATAGCCTAGTATTGGTTATGCTTATTTGTTTTATGAGCGTCATGAACTTATAAGATAGTGTGTTAATCTCTAATGAAGTGAAAGTGAATTTAGAGGTTTAGAACTTGCCATGCTAGCATAGGTTCATGTATTTGATATGCATGATTCGTAGGTAATTTTAAACATCTTACTTGCCCTATGTAATCACGATAGATAACTTGTGCATTAAACCATTATGTTGTCAAATTCTATAGACATATAGGGTCTCAATATAATTGTTGTCTATTCAGCTTCTATCTCTTTCATGGATGTCTGGTAGTATGGTATTCGTACAACGAAAGTTGGCGTTTATCAGTTTCGTGTTATCTGATTAGTGTCATCACCATTGCATGCTAAGGTTAAGAATAAATAGGTTATTGAATGAAGTAGTAATGAAGTTAGAATCCCATATTTGTGTCATATGGTAATCAATCCTTTTAAATCTCTTATTTAATGTTCTTTACAATAATCTTTTAGTTAATTTGTTTAATCGTAGTTATAAACAATCTCAATTTGTTAATCATCGTAGCATTGGATAATAACCATACCATTGTTGAATAAGTGCATTGATTGAAATTAACCTAAACCAGTCTCTGTGGGAACGAATTAGAAATAATTCTATATTACTTGGGATCGCGTATACTTGCGTGAATATTAGCACATGTTTTTGTCCTAACAAGTTTTTGGCGCCGTTGTTGGGGACTTGAGGTTAATTTTTAGTTTATGTGTTTGTCATCAGTGGTCGTTAAAATTCATTGACTCGGACATTGTTACTTTCTTATTTCCTTGTCATGTTTCAGGTACTCTAGCGAGCGTGTATGCATACGCGTTCTCGGTCTCGTAAGAGAACACTGGATCAAGCTGAGGAAGAAGTTGTAGTAGCTAAAGAAGTTTTTAAAGAAGTTCTTGTCGAGGAGAAAGTTGAAGAAGAAGCACTTATTGCAATGGGAGAACCAGAAGCAAATCTGAAGGCTTTGATGGATTACTCTCAACCGAAGATTAATGATATTCAGTCTAGCATTGTCCGACCAACCATCTCGGCTAATACCTTTGAGATCAAGTCGAGCATGATTTAGATGATACAGAACTCGGTTCAGTTTGGGGTTCTCCGACAAAAGACCCCAACATGCACATCAGAGATTTCATCGAGATCTGCGACACTTTCAAGTTCAATGGAGTTTCTAAAGATGCTATTAAGTTGAGGCTTTTCCCATTCTCTTTGCAGGATAAAGCTAAGTGTTGGTTACATTCTCTACCACCAGGGTCTATCACCAAATGGGAGGATCTTTCTCAAAAGTTCTTAACTAAATTCTTTCCTATGGCGAAGACTGCGGCGATCAGAAACGCACTTACTCAATTTGCTCAGCAATCTGGAGAATCTTTATGTGAGGCTTGGGATCGCTATAAGGAGATGCTTAGGGAGTTCCCACTTCATGGGATGCCTGACTGGATGTTCATTAACTACTTCTATAATGGTTTGGGTGCTACTTCTAGACCCATGCTTGATGCAGCACCAGGAGGAGCCTTGTGGGCCAAAAGCTATGATGAAGCTTATGAATTGATCGAATTGATGGCTACTAATGAATATCAGAATCCTACTCAGAGACTACCTCAGGGTAAGGTAGCAGGAATTCTGTAGTTAGATACCACTACTGCTATAGCTGCTCAGCTTAAGGCTTTAACGATGACGGTGGATTCTTTGGCTAATTATGGAGTTAATCAGATCACTAGTGTCTGTGAGCTTTGTGTCGGTGCCCATGAGACGGAGCAGTGTGCTATTTATAGTAAATTAGTTTAGTTCGTGAGCAACTTTCAGAGTCGCAGCAGCCTGTTCCAGCCACCTATCATCCCAACAACCACAATCATCCTAACTTCAGCTGGAGTAATACTCAGAATGCAGTTCAGCAGCCTTATTAGCAGTATGCAGCAAAGAAATACAACTCTCCTGGTTTTCAGCAACCGTAATATGCACCAAGATAACAATTCCAGCTGCAACAATCTAATGAAAAATCTGAATTGGAGGAGTTGAGGCTCATGTGCAAGAGTCAAGTGGTTTCTATCAAGACCTTGGAAAATCAAATTGGACAAATTGCCAATGCCTTTCTAAATCGTCAACCGGGTACACTCCCTGGTGACACTGAAGTGCCAGGAAAGAGGGAAGCTAAGGAGCAGGTTAAAGCAATTATATTGAGGTCTGGGAAGGTTGCAAATTCCGAACACTCTCAAGTTTCGGAAGAAGAAGTTGTGGCTGAAGAAGAAGTGCAGAAGGAAGCAGAAGTGGAACCAAGGAAGAAACTGTTGAACACACTCCTTCTGAGGGTAATACAGGGGAGAAACAGATCTATCCTCCACCTCATTTTCCTAAGAGGCTGCAGAAGAAAAAAATGGATAAGCAGTTTGAGAAGTTTCTGGAGGTGTTTAAGAAACTTCATATCAACATACCTTTCGCTGAAGCTCTTGAATAAATGCCTAGTTATGTGAAATTTATGAAAGGTATCCTCTCTCGGAAGGTGAAGCTTGATGACTTAGAGACAGTTGCTCTCACGGGGGAATGCAATGATGTGCTGCAACAGAAGTTGCCTCCAAAGCTTAAATATTATGGAAGCTTCACTATTCCTTGTACCATTGGAAACCTGTCATTTGATAAATGCTTATGTGACTTGAGAGCTAGCATCAATCTGTGCCCTTGTCAATTTTCAAGAAATTGGACTTGCCTGAACCAAAGCGGTAATAACCCCAAAAATTTTGAACTTTTTGTAACCCTTATGAATAGTGATTTTGCTGATTATGCTGAATAAGAAAAATTTTCATACCACACTATGTAGGGTTTCTTTTATTGATCTTCTGAGATATTATTAGTACTCTATGTGGTATATAAGTGTATGTAAAGATCGTAAGAATCCAAATTCGAACACTTTGATTTTTCCCGAAAATCCACCAGATACCGAAAGAATTGAGTATAAGGTAACAGGATAAAAAGGATTTAAATTCAAGGATTATAAGAGAGGATCATAAAAGGAATATAATGTATTGAGAAAGGTTAAGGAAACCAAAGTAATAAGATCCCGAGTATGATCCCTCAAACGATAAACGAAAACGAAAGTTAAGCGAACCGTATAGCAGATCAGCGGTCATTAGCCAAGTAATTAGGAGCTAATCAAAGAGGTTAGTGATGATGATGTCATCAAACCAATAAGAAGAGGACAATCATGGGAAGATGACATAAGAATGATGACCTAAGCATGACCAAAAAGGAAGGAATGTTGGTTGATTATAAACCACACAAAAATCACATGGTTAAAAAGTAATTAATTAAAACAAAAGGAAAAAACAACCAACAAACAAATCACAACTTCAAAAAGCACAAAACACTCCATATTTCAAGAAAAGCTTTTGGCTTTCAAGGAAAAAGAAAGGAAGAAAAACTCAAATCCTAGTTCCAAGCTTTGTTAATTAGTGAGGTAATTATCTAAGGTCCCTTGTACATAGATATGGATATCCTATAAGTTTAAGCTTCAAATTCCTTCACAATCTCTTCCTATAATTCATGGAAGAAGAGGGTGAATAGTGTTTTTCAAGAACTTGAAATTTTGTTCTTGAGTTTTTGTTTAGATTAAGCTTTGGTAAGGACTTTTAAGGGTGATTCCAATCTCCTTAGTTACTTTTACTCCCCAAGGAAGGTATAATATCATACCCTAGCCCTACTTTTGTATATTTAGAGTTTTTGTGTTTGGTATGGTTCATGAGAAGCTTGATTATTATGTATTTAGAGATGGATTGGTTTTATGATGTGTTTGGAGTTGTAAATCTTGATGATCAGTTAAAGAACTTAAGTAAGCTTTTAGTTCATGATTGGGAAGTAGTATAAATTGGAAATATTGGGTTTTTGGGGCTGTTGTAGCATTTTATGGATGGATTTTGGTTGTATGGTTGAATTGTGGTTGATTTGTGATTGATTTGGAGTAGGGTAAAATTTGGTAATCGCGTAAACATAGCCGTCATAATGCCCGATTTACTTTAGACTGTTTTTGTTCTTAACATCAGGACCCGAGAACTCACTGTTAGGTTTTGACCATTGCCATGATTAGATAGTTCATGTTACGAGCTTCGTTTTGATATGTGGTTTGTTTGAATCCGATGTACGGTTTAGGAGAAACGACCGTTTTAAGTAACGGCGCTTCGCGACTGAACCATTACCCTCGCCTTACTTTGAAACATTGGTTAAAGACCTTAAATGAATAATTAGAGTATGAAACATTTATGTAAAGTGGATTAGGCAGTTGGTAAGGTACTCGCGAAAGAATCGCCTTAAAACTCTTAATGGTTAATTTATTAAAAATGGTGAAGCTGAGGGTACTCGAGCGACTTAAGTGAATTGTTAAGCGCAAAAGCGAACGTTAGGGTCTAATTGATTAAAGTATAGATTCATAAGCGACTTTGATTTAATTCCAACTTATATGTTGTTTATAGGTTACCAGACTCGTCCCAAGCCTTTTATCACCCGCAGTCGCTCAGGCAAGTTTTCTACCCGTTATACTGTTGTTGTGATGTATATATGTATATGCATTATCTTGTGATAGATGCATGTTGGTTAATTAGAAAATTTTGCGATATATTGAAGCATGCTGATATGGTATATATATGCATGTCTGTTTCATAATCTGGTTATCTATCTGTTGATTTCAATGCTTATAGTTGCATAATACCTATGCTAGAGATAAGCAGTAGTTGCGTATACCCTTAGTATAAGGGACCCAAAGGTGAACATTTTCTAAAAACCGGGAGTCGATGTTCCCAAGTATAACATATATATATATATATATTTATATATATATATAAAATATAGTTTTCAAAACTATTAATCGAATAAGGTTTAGTCGATAACTTTATTTTATTTAATGAGTATTATTTAAATATTCATTCGAGGGCTTATGACTCTGTTTATTCTATTTAATGAATATTATTTGAATCTTCATTCGAGGACTTATGACTCCGATTATTTACTAATTAATATTCTTTATTTTATTAGAGAATAATGTGTCGATAATCAAACTTACTTTTGATTATTCAAATAAAGATAGTACTTTCGTATAAGTATATCTTTGGTTATTTAATATTCATTTCAAGTATAAGTTTTAAAACTTCTACTTCGATTATATTTAAAAAGATCATCCTTATGGGAATATTATTTAATTAATAATATTAGGATATTTTCTAATATATCGGGACTGATTTATTTCATTAAATCAGCATTACTCCAAACATTCTTAAAAATGTTTTCGAGTCTTCAAAATGATTTTTAAAAGTTAGGGCGGATCCCAAAACCCATTTTTATATTTAAGATCTTCCTTTAGAAGGGGATTTAAATACTCGTTCGAAACCTGAGGGATCCGGCTCTGTGGTGTGTTTTATATTCGCAACAAGGTTGCTGTTTTGACAAAAGAGTTTTTGATTACTTACCCAACACTCGGGAAGTAAAATTCTGGGAACAAGTTAATCCATTAACAGGCATCGCCTGGGAAATATCAGTGAGTTTTCCTTTCCAACTAGATACGACTTCTTAGTGGAGCCGTATCAACAAGTTTCTACTTGGGGAAAGGGAGAACGAGCTTTACGTTTCAGGATCATGGATTTCATCTGAACTAGGAGTGGCGTAAGTGGTCGAGTGGCGCCGGCCCAGCCTTATTATATTGGCTCAAATGGCCTGGAAGTTCCCCTAAGACGGTCCATTCCTTAGGAGTCCGGTGTTCGGTTGACAAGTAAATCCGACAGGTTCTCCTCTACATGTAGAAAATGGTGGGGTTGCACTACTACGACTGATCATCGTAAGTGGTCTTCCTGGCACGGCAAACTCCCGTAATGAGTTCATCATCCAGTTTGGATATTTCTGCAACACTACCCGAAGCATTCGATCGAAAGGCTACGGACGGGTGATTGCTGAGGCATTGACAGGGTCAAACGGTTATAATGATGTTTCCCTCAAATGAAGTATCTCGTAACTTCATTTCTTTTAAACACATTTCAAGGATTGAATCTATTCAAGTCTTATCTTGTAGTCTCATCTATGTGATGAACTTTCGAAACTGTTTATACCTTGAACGGTGGTGGTTCAAGTAGTATTTGGAAAAGATATAAGTATATTGAAGTATCTTGTAACTTCATCTTTTCAACTTATATCCAGTGAATGATTATCTTATGAATGATAAAGATTTTCAGAAAAATGTTGAGACAAGGTTAGATATATGAGATCACCTTGTAACGATATTTTTTTTATACAGTTATAAACTGGAACTCTGAGTATATTATACATGTCAGAGGATTTCAAAGATTGTGAAAAGTATATATGTATATATATACTGAATATTTTGCGACTTGGTCGCGTTAAGATATCAACTTGGTTCATTTCTTCTTGACCAAGACTTTCATGAATACTATGATAATGCTCATATATTGTTAATTATTATACATACTATTTCGGTGGGCTTGTTGCTCACCCTTGCTTTCTTCTTTCATCACACAACGACAGATAGAAAAGATGAACAGGACCAAGCTTCCAATTCGCAAGCGGTTAGGAAATGTTCCGCGGTTTTCTGGAAGCGTTGATGCCGCCGTAGCTGAGGTAGGAACTACCAATAGGCTAGGCTTTCAACTATTGATGAACCAGACTTATGTATATTATGAATTGTAATAATGGAAAAGAATATGTAAATTATTCAGAAACCCTTTTGAGGTGAAATGGTTTACAATTATGGAGTAAAATGACTTGTGTTATTTTTGGTATTCATCTCTGAGACTATAACTTATGGTGTGTGTGTATATTATGAGGTCACAGTACGCAGCAGTTGGTTGATTGTTAAGGTTAAGTATTATTAAGGGAAATGGAACTCGTGACAACCCGAATCCCCGACCCCGGATTTGGGGGTATTACAGAAATGGTATCAGAGCTAAGCGTTATAAACCTCAGAGATGATGTGGCGTTATGATAATAAGTTCACTAAGATAATAAGAACTCTTGCCAAGTTCATAGTCGGGCTACCTAATGTAGTACTTACAGTTAAAACCCTTATGGGAACCCTTATAAATATCATGGTAGTAACATAGTTCGTTATCATATAGGGCAGTGGGGCACCGAACCCTGAGGTTCAGGAGCATCAGCATGAGGATGTTTTATTACATGTTAGAGATCAAATTGTGAATCCGATAGAGTACCCTAGCGAGGGACCGGATGAGATTCATGTTGGGAATATTGCAGTTGAGGATGTTATCCCAGAAGGGATTGTTGCTGAGGAGGATCTCGTGGAGGGTCTTGACGGGAATAAAGAGAGGACTGCTGAGGAATTGATGACCGTAGTCAGGGCGACTACCAGAGCTAGAATGGCCGCGAGGGTGGCACTAGAGGATGGAGAGTTACCAAGGGCACAAAGGATAATAAGGGCGGAAGGAGTGGGGCCTTCCACGGCACCAATTATACCAGTATCAGACCCTCTTCCAGAGGTTCCTGTAGACATCCATGAGGTTCCACCAATTCCTGTTCCCTCCCCTATACATAGCCCAACACCTACTGAGGAAATGCCATTTTTGTCTCCTGCACCATTGTCACCCGATACCGTGCTTGGTTATCTATTTGGATCTCCTGGGTCTGCACCACCTGCACCCTATGGACTACTAGATGCTACCACTCAGGCTTCTCTTATCGCCGATTATTATATGACTTTGGGTGGCCTGTCTGAGGCCCGTAATGTTAGGAGTGATCTGTTGGATCGACTTACTGCACCGAGGATTAAGGGCGGGGTACTTCCGGCAGGACTAGCTTATAGCATGGAAATAATTGAGGCTACCACCCGTGTTACAGCTAGAGGCCATCTTGAGGGTCAGATTGATCCAGCTCTACTTGCGACTATCTTAGACCTCATCACTGCCTTAATGGAGCAGGTTAGGGATGTCGTGCGTGCCCGCATTTCTTGATCCATAATAGTGTGCAGGGTCTGGGCAATTAGACAAGGGTTTCATGTAGCACCGCTTTTGGAGGATTAGCCTAAGTTATGAATAATTAGTTTTAATGACTAGATGATTATCTATGGTAGTACTTTTGGGATAGAAGCGATCAGATCAAATGATGTAATTCTCTTTAATGTATTCAGTTATTGTACCCTCGAACAAATGGTTATATATATATTCGTTAATTTCAGTTCAGATCAGTTTGTTTATGATAAGTTCATATTGTTAATTGCATTATTAACACTTAAGAGAGTGTCATGAAGTTTATAGAACTTGAGAATTCATAATTTGCAATTATGCAAGGATTGAACGAGGGAAAGACTTAAGCAAAGTAAGTAAGACAAATATCCAGAGATTCTCAAAAATTTTCCTAGCATTACGCCCCCACGAGGAATAAGATTAGGGGTAAACCTTGAATGTGATAATCAGGGAGGTCGCAATTAAGATATAAGGAACCCAGAATATAATGAAGTGGAAAACGAGGATTTTAAATTAAAAGATGACCCCAATTATGGGGAGTAGGAAGAAATATTTAGACTAAGAAAACAGAAGTCAAGCAAGATAGGAAGAACCAAGATGGTACTCCTATTGGGAAATCCATGGACCTGCCTAAAACAAAACTTATACTTTTACCCCTAACCACTACCTTGAGGAAACAATGTGGTATGAAATTCTTTCAGGACCTTTAAGTCACTAAGCTCTCAGAGTTCCAAGGAAATAGCTGACCCAGTCGAGGCAAGAGCCTGGCTAAAGGAAATAAAGGAATCATTTGAGATTCTAAATAATTGACGAATCACAAAAGACTGTTTTTGTCACTTACCCTCCTAAGAGAGGGACCACCCGCTGGTGAAAGACCAAGAAAGGCACGGAACCAGAGGTTATAATAAAATGATTAAAGTTTAGTCAATTGTTTTTTGGAAAGTAATTCCCAAGGTTAGAGAGATAGTGTAAAAGCTTTAGATCCAGAACAAAGGAGGACGAGTATGATGAATTATGAATCTAAGTTGCAAAAGTTATCAAGATTCGTTCTGAGGACAAGAATCCCAGAATGACGTGATGTTTGAAATCAATATTTATGTTCTGTTGGTTCATGAAATGATTGTAAGAGAAAGGAAAACAAAGGGAGACTGAAGTGGAAAGAAATAAAAAGGCAATACAGTTTCAGGAATGATAAGGGAGTTGGGTATGAGGAAACCCTAAATACTCGTAGCAATAGAAATAGAAAAATATGTAATCATCAGGATAAGGGTGATTCACTATGAGTTAAAGTTGATGGTTGAAGGCATAAGTGATACATATATTTTATCCCATGTAGGTTGGGAGGATTCGAGGAAACCTTGAGATAGTTCGAAGGATAAATAAGGAAATGCCAGGTATGAAAGATATCCCAACATTGAGATGACTGTTGAGATAAACAACAAAAGTAAATAAGGAATTAGTAAGAAGAAGTTCACATTGAACAACACCAATATCTTCTATAACATCCTTGTTATCTTTACCAAATTAGGCAAAAAAAGTGGATAACCGTTGTTATCTTTTGGAGGCCATATGGATTGACCTCAGTTTGGAAAAGGATGTTACCATGACACTAAGTGTAGACTATCGAAGTGGGAATGATTGAATGAGATACCCTTGTCAGGGATAGATGAATTGATTTATCAATGGAAGAGTGGAAGTACCTTTTAAAGGTGGAATTAAGGATAGAACATCGGTAACTTAAAATGAATCTTAGGGGAATGCATAAAGGTTGGCATTTCACCCTTAATAGGGATAATATGAGTTTTGACAGTATGGATGGGAAAGGATTAAGGTAACAACAACCTTTAAGGATCAGTGGAGAAATTTTTCAAAAGTGTATAAACAATGGTTCTAGTATTAGTAAATGGTATCTTCATATGCCCTGTGCCTAGGGTGTACCTGATGAAGGATTTAAGGATAACTTTAGAGGTTTTACAAAGAGAAAGGTAATATTCAAAGTTCTCAAGAATAGAAATTTTGGTGAAGAAAATATGACGTAATTATAATAATGCCAGGTGGGCATGTATTAAACCATAAGAAACTATAGATCGGCCCAATAAAGGTCGAGATTGGTGAAAACAAGAAGGACCCAAGATAAGAGACGTCCTAAGTATGATCGAGAGTCATTCGTGACAATGTTAACCTCTAAAGACCGAGGCAATAACTTATGGAAAAATGGTGATATTTTTTTTCTCACCAGAGCTTAAGGAAGAGCATTTTCACACAAGCAGTGGTTGGAATTGAGGTAGAAAATTTAGTTAGAGATCGTTCAAAAGACATTGACTATAAGGAACTATTACTATCAGGAAAGTCCAATGAGGTGACCGACACTTTAAAGGTAAGAGGATAATTATAGGCGCTCGTGCCAGAGGAATATAGTGATGATGGTTGAAGCCGTGAAGGTTGTATTATGGTTTGGAAGATTGACATTCCTTCTTATGACTGTGCAATACCCAACCATAATAGAAGTTTGGTAAAGATTTAATTCATGTAATCACCGTGAGCGGGCTATCTATCTTAGAAGGTCCTATCTTGAGAATAATCCAGGAACATGTTTCAAAAAGGACTAAACGAACCTTTGAGTTCAGTCTTCAATTAAAGGCATATGATTAAGAATGGTATTAACCTGCTATCTTTGCTTTGATTGAAACTCTTGTGCAATTTTATCTGCTTCATGTCATGAAAGTACGTCAGGATCTGGAGTGTTCTTCATGAATTATGAAGGGTGATTATGTTAACTCCTTAGAAGAATTTGATACGACAGGTATGGACTCCGTATGGTTAGCTATTAAGATTCCAAGGAAAACGAATGACGATAGTAGGTCAGTGGTGGACCATAGTAATGCAGCAACGATTCTTTGAATAATGAGCCGATTACAACTGTGAGAGTTGTAGTGTAATGGATGTTGAGATTAGGTACCCCTAATCGGGGTGTGGTGATGTATAAGTTATCGTTGAATAGACTGGTTAAGTAGATTATCTACCTATTGAATACTTATTCCTTCTTCTCAATAGAGAGTCGTATTACTATACGAGGAAGGTTACGGTGCAAGCATAGGATTGTAGTAACGATGATGTCTAGAATGAGACCCCAGATTCGATTTTCGATGATGAGGGAGTTTCAAAGGTGATTGAGTATAAGCTCGAGGAAGAGCATGGGTCCATAGAATGATGGACGGAATAGCAAAATATTTAAGCATGTGAAATGCGATGCGATAATACTTGATGTTAATATATACACATATGTTTTGTTCTCCTATGACAAACCTCTATAGTTCAGAGGTAGATTCCAAGCCAGATATTTGTGGCAGTATATTTTTTTTTTCTTCATATACAATTCTCTTCAATTCGATCTTTTCTCTCATTTTCATTTTGTATAAGCTGAGAAGAACAACCCTTCCAGAAGGGGAGGTATTGTCGAATGACTATCTATCTGTGTGATAGAAGCCTAGTAGGATACCACATGTTGTTTAATTGCTTGTCAAGTACTAAAGGCTGGCCACCTTCTGTACTAACTATGCAATAGAACAAGTGTTCATGATCATAGTGATCTCTCAATAAATTCTTTTACTTCTATATGATTGATCAAATTTTGGAAAAATAGAAACAGCTGAAAAAGGAGTAGTAAAGTTATGGTGGTATTCGGAATGGAAACACGTTCGTGATACTAAGGTTGACGTGGTTATTAAAAGGTTATAGAACGCTAACGAGCAAAAGTGTAACCAGTATAGTATTATGTACGGAGGATAGTAATGACTACGAACTGGGAAAGAATGGGTATTGAGAAGCAAAAGCTATAATGCTAGAAGCTATGATGAGAGTCTGTGCAATAGACTTGAAAGAATTTGAAATGGTCAATTAACACGGTTTGAGTTTTCTTACGACAATAGATCATATGTCATTATCGAGATGTCGCCTTATAAGATCCTTGAGGGAAGACAATGTCGATCTCCCTTATGATATGATGATGTTGCAGAGCGCAAGATGCTTAGACCAGCAGTGGTCCAAAGGACCAAGGATATAATAGATTTAATCAGAGGACGGCTGGTAGTAGCCCAAGATGGACACACGAAGTATGTTGATTTGACACGAAATACCAAAGAGTAGGAAGTAGGGAACTTAGTGTTGTTATATGTATTTCCTTGGAAATGATGGATGAGGTTCAGTTAGAAAGGAAAGCTAAGCCCACGATTTGTTGGACCCTTGAATATATTAAGACATATTGGGAAGTTATCAAACGAACTAGCCCTACCCACGAACCTGCAACAAGTTTGTAATGAGTTCCACGTATCAATGTTAAGGAAGTGTAATCCAGATGCCAGACAAATAGGGGCATATGAGCGCATAGACATGCAACCAGACGTAACCTATATGGAGCAACCGGGAAGGGTTATAGATCGAAAAGGAACTATTGCTTAGGAGAAGTGTTATCAAACTAGGCAGAGTTTGGTGGTAGAACCATAATGTGGGAAAATTGACTTGAGAGTTAGAAGGCGCAATGCTAGAAAAGTACCCCCATTTGTTTTTCTATCTGATTCCAGGACGGAATCCTTTTAAGGAGGGGAGACTGTAATAACCCCAAAAATTTTGAACTTTTTGTAACCCTTATGAATAGTGATTTTGCTGATTATGCTAAATAAGAAAACTTTTCATTCCACACTATGTAGGGGTTCTTTTATTGATCTTCTGAGATATTATTAGTACTCTATGTGGTATATAAGTGTATGTAAAGATCGTCAGAATCCAAATTCGAACACTTTGATTTTTCCCGAAAATCCACCAGATACCGAAAGAATTGAGTATAAGGTAACAGGATAAAAAGGATTTAAATTCAAGGATTATAAGAGAGGATCATAAAAGGAATATAATGTATTGAGAAAGGTTAAGGAAACCCAAGTAATAAGATCCCGAGTATGATCCCTCAAACGATAAACGAAAACGAAAGTTAAGCGAACCGTATAGCAGATCAGCGGTCATTAGCCAAATAATTAGGAGCTAATCAAAGAGGTTAGTGATGATGATTTCATCAAACCAATAAGAAGAGGACACGCATGGGAAGATGACATAAGAATGATGACCTAAGCATGACCAAAAAGGAAGGAAGGTTGGTTGATTATAAACCACACAAAAATCACCATGGTTAAAAAGTAATTAATTAAAACAAAAGGAAAAAACAACCAACAAACAAATCACAACTTCAAAGAGCACAAAACACTCCATATTTCAAGAAAAGCTCTCGGCTTTCAAGGAAAAAGAAAGGAAGAAAAACTCAAATCCTAGTTCCAAGCTTTGCTAATTAGTGAGGTAATTATCTAAGGTCCCTTGTACATAGATATGGATATCCTATAAGTTTAAGCTTCAAATTCCTTCACAATCTCTTCCTATAATTCATGGAAGAAGAGGGTGAATAGTGTTTTTCAAGAACTTGAAATTTTGTTCTTGAGTTTTTGTTTAGATTAAGCTTTGGTAAGGACTTTCAAGGGTGATTCCAAGATCCTTAGTTACTTTTACTCACCAAGGAAGGTATAATCTCATACCCTAGCCCTACTTTTTTATATTTAGAGTTTTTTTGTTTGGTATGGTTCATGAGAAGCTTGATTATCGTGTATTTAGAGATGGGTTGGTTTTATGATGTGTTTGGAGTTGTAAATCTTGATGATTAGTTAAAGAACTTAAGTAAGCTTTTAGTTCATGATTGGGAAGTAGTATAAATTGGAAATATTGAGTTGTTGGGGCTGTTGTAGCATTGTATGGATGGATTTTGGTTGTATGGTTGAATTGTGGTTGATTTGTGGTTGATTTGGAGTAGGGTAAAATTTGGTCATCGCGTAAACATAGCCGTCGTAATGCCCGATTTACTTTAGACTGTTTTTGTTCTTAACATCAGCACCCGAGAACTCACTGTTAGGTTTTGACCATTGCGATGATTAGATAGTTCATGTTACGAGCTTCGTTTTGATATGTGGTTCGTTTGAATCCGATGTACGGTTTGGGAGAAACGACCATTTTAAGTAACGGCGCTTCGCGACCGAACCATTACCCCTCGCCTTACTTTGAAACATTGTTTAAAGACCTTAAATGACTAATTGGAGTATGAAACATTTATGTAAAGTGTATTAGGCAATTGGTAAGGTACTCGCGAAAGAATCGCCTTAAAACTCGTAATGGTTAATTTATTAAAAATGGTGGAGCCGAGGGTACTCGAGCGACTTAAGTGAATTGTTAAGCGCAAAAGCGAACGCTAGGGTCTAATTGGTTAAAGTATAGATTCATAAGCGACTTTGGTTTAATTCCAACTTATATGTTGTTTATAGGTTACCAGACTCGTCCCAAGCCTTTTATCACCCCCAGTCGCTCAGGCAAGTTTTCTACTCGTTATACTGTTGTTGTGATGTATATATGTATATGCATTATCTTGTGATAGATGCATGTTGGTTAATTGGAAAATTTTGTGATATATTGAAGCATGCTGATATGGTATATATATGCATGTCTGTTTCGTAATCTGGTTATCTATCTGTTGATTTCAATGCTTATAGTTGCATAATACCTATGCTAGAGATAAGCAGTAGTTGCGTATACCCTTCGTATAAGGGACCCAAAGGTGAACATTTTCTAAAAACCGGGAGTCGATGTTCCCGAGTATAACATATATATATATATATTTATATATATATAAGATATAGTTTTCAAAACTATTAATCGAATAAGGTTTAGTCGATAACTTTATTTTATTTAATGAGTATTATTTAAATATTCATTCGAGGACTTATGACTCTGTTTATTCTATTTAATGAATATTATTTGAATATTCATTCGAGGACTTATGACTCCGATTATTTACTAATTAATATTCTTTATTTTATTAGAGAATAATGTGTCGATAATCAAACTTACTTTTGATTATTCAAATAAAGATAGTACTTTCGTATAAGTATATCTTTGGTTATTTAATATTCATTTCAAGTATAAGTTTTAAAACTTCTACTTCGATTATATTTAAAAAGATCATCCTTATGGGAATATTATTTAATTAATAATATTCGGATATTTTCTAATATTTCGGGACTGATTTATTTCATTAAATCAGCATTACTCCAAACATTCTTAAAAATGTTTTCGAGTCTTCAAAATGATTTTTAAAAGTTAGGGCGGATCCCAAAACCCATTTTTATATTTAAGATCTTCCTTTCGAAGGGGATTTAAATACTCGTTGAAAACCTGAGGGATCCGGCTCTGTGGTGTGTTTTATATTCACAACAAGGTTGCTGTGTTGACGAAAGAGTTTTTGATTACTTACCCAACACTCGGGAAGTAAAATTCTGGGAACAAGTTAATCCATTAACAGGCATCGCCTGGGAAATATCGGTGAGTTTTCCTTTCCAACTAGATACGACTTCTTAGTGGAGCCGTATCAACAAGTTTCTACTTGGGGAAAGGGAGAACGAGCTTTACATTTCAGGGTCATGGATTTCATCTGAACTAGGAGTGGCGTAAGTGGTCGAGTGGCGCCGGCCCAGCCTTATTATATTGGCCCAAATGGCCTGGAAGTTCCGCTAAGACGGTCCATTCTTTAGGAGTCCAATGTTCGGTTGACAAGTAAATCCGACAGGTTCTCCTCTACATGTAGAAAATGGTGGGGTTGCACTACTACGACTGATCATCGTAAGTGGTCTTCCTGGCGCGGCAAACTCCCGTAATGAGTTCATCATCCAGTTTGGATATTTCTGCAACACTACCCGAAGCATTCGATCGAAAGGCTACGGACGGGTGATTGCTGAGGCATTGACAGGGTCAAACGGTTATAATGATGTTTCCCTCAAATGAAGTATCTCGTAACTTCATTTCTTTTAAACACATTTCAAGGATTGAATCTATTCAAGTCTTATCTTGTAGTCTCATCTATATGATGAACTTTCGAAACTGTTTATACCTTGAGCGGTGGTAGTTCAAGTAGTATTTGGAAAAGATATAAGTATATTGGAGTATCTTGTAACTTCATCTTTTCAACTTATATCCAGTGAATGATTATCTTATGAATGATAAAGATTTTCAGAAAAACGTTGAGACAAGGTTAGATATATGAGATCACCTTGCAACGATATTTTTTTTATACAGTTATAAACTGGAACTCTGTGTATATTATACATGTCATAGGATTTCAAAGATTGTGAAAAGTATATATGTATATATATATAATGAATATTTTGCGACTTGGTCGCGTTAAGATATCAACTTGGTTCATTTATTTTTGACCAAGACTTTCATGAATACTATGAGAATGCTCATATATTGTTAATTATTATACATATTATTTCAGTGGGCTTGTTGCTCACCCTTGCTTTCTTCTTTCATCACACAACAACAGATAGAAAAGATGAACAGGACCAAGCTTCCAATTCGCAAGCGGTTAGGAAACGTTCCGTGGTTTTCTGGAAGTGTTTATGTCGCCGTAGCTGAGGTAGGAACTACCAATAGGCTAGGCTTTCAACTATTGATGAACCAGACTTATGTATATTATGAATTGTAATAATAGAAAAGAATATGTAAATTATTCAGAAACCCTTTTGAGGTGAAATGGTTTACAATTATGGAGTAAAATGACTTGTGTTATTTTTGGTATTCATCTCTGAGACTATAACTTGTGGTGTGTGTGTGTGTATATTGTGGGGTCACAGTACGCAGCAATTGGTTGATTGTTAAGGTTAAGTATTATTAAGGGAAATGGAACTCGTGACAACCCGAATCCCCGACCCCGGATTTGGGGGTGTTACAAAAGCCGACTTATATGACCTTGCAGTTGGCCGGCCGATCTATTACATATCCACGAGGCATTGTGGAGGATGTCTTGGTCAAGGTTGATAAACTCATCTTTTTGGCTGATTTTGTAATTCTTGATTTCTAGGAGGATAAGAAGATTCCCATAATCTTGGGAAGACCATTCTTGGCTATTGGCCAAACCTTGATAGATGTTTAGAAGGGTGAGCTCACTATGTGAGTGCTGGATCAGGATGTGACGTTCAATGTTTTTAATGCCATAAAAATACCCAACTGATAATGAGGAGTGCTTAAAAATGGAGTTGGTCGATTCTGTGGTTACTTCAGAACTTGATCAATTGCTAAAGTCTGATACCTTAAAGAATGCCTTGTTGGGGAATTCAGATAGTGAAGATGATGAAGGGGATGAGCAATTGCAATATCTGAATGCTTCTCCCTGGAAGCAAAGGCTGGATATGCCTTTTGAATCTCTTGGAATGGAGGAGCTAATCAAATCTCCAAAGCGCTTCAAGCCATCTATTGAGGAAGCTCATATACTTGAGCTTAAACCATTTCCTGAACACTTAAGGTATACTTTTTTAGGTGATGCATCTACTTTTCCTGTTATTATTGTATCTGACCTTTCAGGTAGTGATGAGGAAAAGCTCTTAAGAATTCTGAGAGATTTCAAATCGGCAATTGGATGGACTATAGCAAATATTAAGGGAATCAACCCTTCTTATTGCATGCATAAAATTTTGCTAGAGGAAGGTAGCAAGCCTACAGTTGAGCAACAGAGAAGGCTTAATCCAATCATGAAAGAAGTTGTGAAGAAGGAAATTCTCAAATGGCTAGATACAGGGATCATCTATACCATTTCTGACAGTTCTTGGGTGAATCCAATATAGTGTGTGCCGAAGAAATGAGGTATCACAGTTGTTGCTAATGAGAAGAATGAGCTCATTCCTACGAGAACAGTCACGGGGTGGAGAGTTTGCATGGATTATAGAAAGCTGAACAAAGCCACAAGAAAGAATCACTTCCCTCTTCCATTTATTAATCAGATGCTTGACAGGTTGGATGGGCATGAGTACTACTGTCTTCTGGATGGCTATTCGGGTTATAATCAGATTTGTATCACTCCGGAAGATCAGGAAAAGACTACTTTCACTTGTCTATTTGGAAGTTTTGCCTTCAGAAGAGTTTCTTTTGGGTTGTGTGGTGCACCTGGCACATTTCAGAGATACATGATGGCTATATTCTCTGACATGATTGGTCAGAATGTGGAGGTGTTCATGGACGATTTCTCTGTATTTGGTGATTCTTTTGACGAATGCTTGCAGAATCTTGGCACCGTTCTTAAAAGGTGTGTTGAGACCAATCTGGTTCTCAATTGGGAGAAATATCATTTTATGGTGCGACATGGCATTATTCTTGGGCACAAGGTCTCTATTAAAGGACTTGAGGTGGAAAAAACCAAGGTGGGGGTTATCGAAAACCGTTCTCCACCAATTTCTGTTAAGGGAGTTCGCAGCTTTCTTGGTCAAGCGGGTTTCTATCGGCGGTTCATCAAGGACTTCTCTAAAATCTCCAAACCCTTGTGCAATCTTCTAGAGAAAGATGTCATGTTCAAGTTTGATGACGAGTGCCTAGCTGCTTTTGAGTTCTTGAAGAAGAGTTTAATCATGACACCTGCCATAACTGCACCTAATTGGGATGAACCTTTTGAGATGATGTACGATGCAAGTGACTATGCAGTTGGAGCAGTTCTTAGGAAAAGAAAGAACAATATATTTCATGTGGTCTACTATGCTAGAAGACCCTCAATGGTGCTTAACTGAATTATACTACTACTGAGAAAAAACTCTTAGCCATTGTCTACAGTTTTGAGAAGTTTCGATCTTATTTACTTGGGACGAAGGTGACAGTTTTCACTGATCACGCTGTTATTCGCTATCTCGTCTCGAAAAAGGACTCGAAGCCTAGATTGATTCGATGGGTTCTTTTACTTTAGGAATTTGAGTTAGAGATCAAGGACAGAAAGGGTACTGAGAATCAAGTCGCTGATCATCTCTCTCATTTGGAAGATCCAAGTGCAGCTTCACTGGATAAGACATTGATTAATGAGTCTTTTCCCGATGAGCAGTTGTTTGGGGTGCAAGAGGAAGAACCGTGGTTTGCAGATATTGTGAACTACCTTGTGAGTAATATCATGCCTCCAGACTTGTCTTATGCTCAAAGGAAGAAGTTTCTTCATGAGGTGAAGTGGTACATGTGGGATGAGCCATATTTTTTTAGGCAAGGAGCTGACCAAATCATCAAGAGATTTATTCCGTACAGCGAAATGGGGGGATCTTGCGAGATTGTCATTTGACTGCTTATGGAGGCCACTATGGTGGAGAAAAGACATCAGCTCGTATCCTTCAAGCAGGATTTTTCTGGCCTACATTGTTTAAGGATGCGCATCAGTTCGTTTTGAAGTGTGATCGATGCCAACATATGGGTAATATGTCTAAGAGGGATGAGATGCCTCTTAATGTGCTTCTCGAGGTTGAGGTCTTCAATGTTTGGGGAATTGACTTCATGGGGTTGTTAGGGCGAAAATACGCACTAATATTCAGGCAAGTATACGCGTTCGCAAGTAATATAGAATACTTTCTAGTTCGTTCCCTCAGAGACTCAGACTAAATTATTGTCTAATTAAACTCACTCACCAATGTATGATTACTTCTCAATGTTAAGAAAATAACACTTAAAATTGTTGATTAAATATTAACTATAATTAACTACTTAATTAACCACTTAACTAACACTTCAATTTATCAATAATAAAACACTCATGAGATCACAACTTCATTATTACTTCCTTCTATAGCCATTGTTATTACCTTTAGCATGTGACAATGATGATATTAATCGAATAACACGAAACTGATAAAAGCCAACTTTCATTGTACTAATACCATTCTACCAAGCATCCACAATTAAGATAGAAGTTGAATAGTCATCAATTATGTTGAGTTCCTATATGTCTACAGAAATTGACAACACAACGATTTAAGCACAAGTTATTCCTTTTGATTACATAGGGCAAATAAAACTGTTAGAGTTACCCACTAATCATGCACAACGTACATGAACCTATGCTAGCATGGCAAGTTCTAAATCTCAAGATCCACCGTCGCTTCACAAGAGATTAACACCCTATCTTATATGTTCGCGACGCACATAAGACGAATACGCACAACCAATACTAGATATCATGCAATCATCATACACTAAAGTATTAAACAATTAACTAAAGAATTCCATAATAAATCCGTTGCAACCCCATGATCACGATTAGCCCATAATAGAACTTATCGCCATCATGGGTTCATATGAAATCATGATAAACAAACACAAGAAAATAATAACTAGACTAATTATATTAAAACAGAGTACGTCACAAGAGTAAATAAGTCAAAGCAAGAAAACTAGCATCCAACGTTACAACGAAACAAGAATCACAAGAAAATATGCTTCCTCTTCGTTGCGGTGTGCTAAATCGGTCTTCTTCCTTATCTCCGCTTCTTGCATAAAACACAATCTAAAACATAATCCCCTTAATACTCTCTGTGAAAACGTCTCAAATCTACCTATATAATAGTCCCATAAACTCAGATTACATAGAAGTTGGAAGCCAAACAGAAGTAGAAGTCTAAAATAATTTATCTTTTTCCCCGACCCTGCGCGGCCGCTCAGCATTGCTGCGCGGGCGCGCAGGCCTCTACTGGAAAAAATCCAGGTTTGCTCCATTTCTTCGCCATAATCTGCCCATTCCTTTCCTCTCGCAATGGTGAACACATGCCAAGGCTTATTCTTGATGATTCCTCCCCCGAAATGCAACTAATACCCTGAAATGCATAAACACTAGAAAAACGCATCAAATACACAAAATACTTGATTTCAAGACACCAATTTAAGCCATTTTAAGACGTTCTAAGTGGTATAAAATGCCACTTATCACACCCCCAAACTTAAATCGATGCTTGTCCTCAAGCGTCACAGACTCAAAAACAAATAAAAATATGCATGAATGCAATCTATATGAAAATGCAACGATCCCCCTTACTACACTTAACCAACCAAATTGTCACATCTCAACGAATACAGTTAGACAACTAAAGATCAATAAACTCATGCAAACGGACATACAGCCAGAAACGTGGTATGTGAAAATGCTTAACAGATATGCTTCGGAACTAGACCAATTACTATGACTAGACTATCCTCAAGGCAATCCTACGATTATACAAAGAATAAAAATTCTAGGCACAAAGTGATATACAACACTACAAGAACTCTGGAGCTTACTACGGAATCGTGCTTTTTATTTACAACTCAAATGCTTATTTGACCGTGCAATGAGTGAGGTCCACAAAAGACTTATACAATGGTATCCATGTAACGAGCGTTAGGTTAGCGGATCCCAGACTCTAAAAGCCTTAGGTCACTAGGCACAAAGTCCCCTAAGAACTTAATAACTCGAATACCAAAGAGCCCACTCTTGATCAATTATGCAAATTTTTTTTTTTTTTAATAACTTCTGAGCAAGTGCGTTTCGCTCCATCTTGCTCAACCCTAGACTACTCGCAACATATGCGAGCCGGCTACTAGCCATTTGACGCCTAGCCACAACTAGCAACAACTTCCATATTTTTTTCTCCAAATTTTTTTCTTTTTTCATGTCTTTATCACTAAGAACCTATAATCAAATTCTAAGCATAATAAGTAGATTGACCTTGAAAACAACCAAATCATAACAACAATCTAGCCCTTACGCATTCTTTAAGACTTAGTGGACTTACAATTGTTTCTAGCATGCATATCAACCTACACAACTTAATATCACTTTAATGCTATCACTACACTCGCATTAATATCACAATTCAGTCGATAACTTATTGCAAAAGGGATCATGGTAAATGCATGAGCTACATGACATTCATAAAAAAAACTAAATGGCATAAATTATGCAACTATATGAACTAAACTATCATGAATATGCAACTAAATGACACACACACAATATTCCTTAACTACCACCCCCAAACTAAAAATCTTTACTGTCCTCAGTGAAAGTAGTAGAAAGGAACACAGGGTATACCTACTCGGAGTCATCATCATCATCACCCTCAGTGGGTGGAGTATCAGGCGGTGGGTATGCAGAGTCCTCACCAAAAACTGGCCACTGGATATCAGCTCCAAGGCCTCGAAAAGCAGTCCCTAACGCAAGGGTGAGCTCCTGAGCAAACCTGCTCTGCGTCTCATACATGGCATCCATCCGCCGTGAAAGCCTCCTATACTGGGCATCACCCATCCCAGCACCCTCCTGAGCTCTCGAAGAACCAGCCTCACCACGCCCTGGCCTAGCCATAGTAGCACCTCGTGCTGGACGCCCTCCTGGAAGATGATAACCCAGCTCATGCTCCTCAGGCTCACCACCGGTCCACTCCTGCATCCCATTCAGAGTGCCAGAATCAATCAGAGCTGCTGGCAACTGCAACTGCTCATGAGCCGGCCAGATCACTCCCACTGCTCGGCATAGCTTCGTAACCGTGGATGCATAAGGGATGTTCATATGCTTTGCTCCCCTCAAAAACTTCAGAATTCCTTGGTAGATAAACTCACCAAGGTCCACATAGTACTCATCATGCAGAATTCCCCACAACAATTGTGCTCTCTCAACTGTGACCTCGTGTGCATGTGAAGAAGGCAAAATATTAGCACATATAAATGCATTCCATGCACGGGCATACCTGTTCATGGCGATCGCCGGAAAGTGACGATACTCATTATTGCCTGGACTGCGGGTCCAAACTGTGCCCGGTCGACAGAGAGTCGCACAAATCAAATCCAAGTCAAAATCCTCAGCAGTCTTTTCATTCCAGTTCTCCTCCTCGGGCTTCCTCTCTCGCTGTCCAATCACACGGCGAATCGCCGCAGGATGATAATCAACCGTCAGCCCACGGACTACAGAAAACCCATTCTTTTCAGCCTTCACGTTCGCGTAGAACTCGCGAACAACGCTCATCGGTACTACTTCGGGTGACTCACAAAAAGCTATCCACCCCTTCTCTGCAATCATGGACAACAACTCACCATCCCTCCCTGATGGTAAAAACCCCCTCTCCTTCAGAATCGGCTTCCCCAACAGCCTAGTGTACTCCTCCTCCGCAGCTCTGTCAGTTAACCAAGGCCTTGCAGCAGTACCCCTCGATGAATCAGCAGAAGGAACTGTGCTGCTGCTGTCAATAGTGCGTGCTCTCTTGGGTGCCATTGATTCGTTAATAAAAGTGTGTAAGAACTGATTTTTGATGTTTGTGAGAGGGTTTAAGTGTAGGAACTTTTGTGGGAGATATGTAGGATAGGTGTATGTATATATAGGGTGTGGATTAGATTAGGGTTTGGGAATTAAGGGATAAAATGATGGGGTAGTGGGAACAATTCGTGGGTTTATGGGCTAAAACTGTTTTTGTGTTTTTGTTTGTTGTTTTTTTTTCTCTGAACTGTAAAAAATTTTCTGGAACTCGACCCCTACGCGGCCGCTCAGCATAGCTGTGCGGGCACGCAGAGGGTCTCTGGAAAAAAAAAATTTCAGCCCCTGTTTTCTGATTTTTTTGTGTTTTTGGATAGGTTATTAACTTCTAAGGGTTCCTGTAACAACAAATCATGGGTTGCCTCCCACGCAGCGCTTCTTTTCGTCATTAGCTTGACGTTCCGTACCTTTCTCAAGTAGTCAACAAAATGGCACTAACCACCTCTCGGTTTGCCATGTCCCCATAGTAGTGCTTCAACCGCTGACCGTTAACCTTGAATGCTTGGTCCGAATCATTCTCAAAAATTTCCACCGCTCCATGTGGAAACACAGTTTTGACAATAAAAGGTCCAGACCACCTTGATTTTAACTTCCCAGGAAAAAGTCGGAGCCGAGAGTTGAATAAAAGAACTTGTTGCCCTGGCACAAATAACTTAGGATGTAGCTTCCTATCGTGCCACCTCTTCACCTTTTCCTTATACATTTTGTTATTCTCGTACGCTTGGAGTCGAAATTCATCAAGTTCATTAAGCTGAAGCATTCTTTTCTTACCAGCTGCATCTAAATCCAGGTTCAATTTCTTCAATGCCCAGTAGGCCTTATGCTCAAGCTCCGCCGGTAGATGACATCCCTTACCGTACACCAACTGAAACGGTGACATCCCAAGTGGAGTTTTGTATGCTGTTCTGTAAGCCCAAACAGCTTCATCGAGCTTTAAAGACCAATCCTTCCTTGACGGACAAACAATCTTCTCTAGAATGCGCTTTATCTCTCTGTTAGACACTTCCGCTTGACCATTTGTTTGCGGATGATAGGCAGTAGCTACTCGATGATTTACATTATAACGCTGCATCATAGAAGTGAACTTACGGTTGCAAAAATGCGATCCTTCATCACTTATGATTACCCGAGGTGTTCCAAACCTTGTGAAAATTTGCTTATGAAGAAAATTTAGTACTGCCTTTGCATCATTTGTCGGTAAAGCTTTAACTTCGACCCATTTTGAGACATAATCGACTGCCAGCAAGATGTACTGATTATTGCAAGACGAGATAAAAGGCCCCATGAAATCGATTCCCCATACATCAAAGACCTCGACTTCAAGCATCACATTTAATGGCATTTCATCCTTCCTTGACAAATTTCCCACTCTTTGGCAACGATCACACCTTAAAACAAACTGATGAGCATCCTTGAACAAAGTAGGCCAGAAAAAACCTGCTTGCAGAATACGAGCTGCCGTCTTCTCACCTCCATAGTGTCCACCATAAACCGTGGAATGGAAGTCTCGTAATATCCCCTCCGTCTCACAGAACGGGATACATCTCCTGATGATCTGGTCAGCTCCCTGTCTAAACAAATATGGTTCATCCCACATATACCACTTCACCTCATGCAGAAACTTCTTCTTTTGAGTGGATGTCAAATTAAGAGGCATTATATTGCTGACGAGATAGTTTACAATATCTGCAAACCATGGTTCTTCCTCCTGAATTGCAAACAACTGTTCATCCGGAAAAGATTCATTGATTAACGTCCTATCTTGTGAAGTAGAATCGGGATTCTCCAACCTAGAGAGATGGTCAGCTACTTGATTCTCAGTACCTTTTCTATCTTTGATCTCTAACTCAAATTCCTGAAGTAAAAGCACCCAACGAATGAGTCTCGGCTTCGAATCCTTCTTAGAAACCAGATAGCGAATAGCTGCATGATCAGTGAATACTGTTACTTTCGTACCAAGCAGATAAGATCGAAATTTCTCAAAGCCAAAGACTATAGCCAAAAGATCCTTCTCAGTAGTGGTGTAGTTCAATTGGGCACCATTTAAAGTCTTACTCGCATAGTAGACCACATGGAAGAGATTTTTCTTGCGCTGTCCCAGAACTGCACCTACCGCATAATCACTCGCATCACACATCATCTCAAACGGTTCTGTCCAATCTGGTGCTGTAATAACTGGTGCAGTGATCAAACTCTTCTTGAGAGTCTCGAATGCTGCCAAACATTCATCATCAAATTTGAACGGCACATCTTTCTCAAGCAAATTGCACAACGGCTTAGATATCTTTGAAAAGTCCTTGATGAATCGCCGATAAAAACCCGCATGACCAAGAAAACTACGGATTCCTTTCACAGAATTAGGTGGGGGAAGATTTTCAATGACTCCCACCTTGGCCTTGTCCACCTCCAGACCCTTGCTAGAGACATTATGCCCAAGGATAATGCCTTCACGCACCATAAAATGACATTTCTCCCAATTAAGCACCAAATTAGTTTCCACGCATCTTTTGAGTACGGCGCGCAGATTATTCAAACATTCATCATATGAGTGTCCAAAGACGGAGAAGTCATCCATGAACACTTCGACGTTATTTCCAATCATGTCAGAGAATATAGCCATCATACATCTCTGAAAAGTGGCCGGTGCGCCACATAACCCAAACGAAACTCTGCGAAAAGCAAATGTGCCAAATGGACAAGTGAAGGTAGTCTTTTCCTGATCCTCTGGTGCAATACAAATCTGATTATACCCGGAATAACCATCCAGAAGACAAAAATACTCATGACCCGCCAATCTGTCAAGCATCTGATCAATAAATGGAAGGGGGAAGTGATCCTTCCTTGTGGCTTTGTTCAATTTTCTATAATCCATGCATACTCTCCATCCTGTAACTGTTCGAGTAGGGATGAGCTCATTCTTTTCATTTGCGACCACAGTGATACCTCCCTTCTTGGGTACACATTGTATGGGGCTCACCCACGAGCTGTCAGAAATAGGATAAATGATGCCTGCATCTAGCCATTTCAGAATTTCTTTCTTCACCACCTCCTTCATGATGGGATTCAGTCTTCGCTGCTGTTCCACAGTTGGCTTACTACCTTCCTCTAGCAGAATTTTATGCATACAATATGAAGGACTTATCCCCTTGATGTCTGCTATGGTCCATCCAATAGCCGATTTGAATTCTCTCAAAATCCTTAAGAGCTTGTCTTCCTCACTACCTGAAAGGTCAGATGAAATAATAACAGGTAACGTAGATGAATCACCTAAAAAAGCATACCTCAAGTGTTCAGGTAATGGCTTGAGCTCCAAGGTAGGTGCTTCCTCTATTGATGGTTTGAGCTTCCCTTCAGCATTCTTAAGGTCAGAAGTACCAAGAGATTCAAATGGTATGTCCAGCTTTCGCTTCCAGGGAGAAGCGTTCAGATATTGTAATTGCTCGTTGCTATCTTCATCATCGCTGTCAAAATCCCCCACTAAGGCCTTTTCCAATGCATCAGACATTAGCATGTGATCGAGTTCCGAAGTAACCGCAGAATCAATCACATCCACTTTTAAGCACTCCTCATCTTCTGTAGGGAATTTCATTGCCTTGAATACGTTGAAGGTCACATCCTGATCTTGGACCCGCATAGTAAGTTCCCCTTTTTGCACATCTATCAAGGTACGGCCAGTAGCCAAGAAAGGCCTCCCCAAGATTATGGGAATCTTCTTATCTTCCTCAAAATCCAGAATAACAAAATCTGCTGGAAAGAAGAGCTTATCCACCTTGACGAGCACATCCTCAACTATGCCCCTTGGGTAAGTAATGGAACGGTCAGCCAATTGTAGTGACATGTACGTGGGTTTTGGATCAGGCAGATCCAGCTTTTTAAAGATCGAAAACGGCATCAGATTAATGCTTGCTCCCAAATCACAAAGGCACTTGTGAAACGTCAGATTGCCAATTGTGCAAGGAATGGTGAAGCTTCCCTGGATCTTTCAGTTTTGGTGGTAACTTTTGTTGCAGAACAGCGCTGCATTCTTCCGTGAGAGCAACGGTTTCAAGGTCATCCAGTTTCACCTTCCTTGAAAGAATAGTCTTCATAAACTTCGCATAACTAGGCATGTGTTCCAGAGCCTCAGCGAAAGGTATATCGATGTAAAGTTTCTTGAACACCTCCAGAAACTTCCCGAACTGTCTATCCAGCTTTTGTTGCTGCAATCTCTTAGGAAAAGGTGGTGGAGGATAGAGCTGTTTCTCCCCTGATATTAGCCTCAGGCAGAGTGTGTTCAACAGTAGTCTTCCTTGGTTCCGCCGCTTTCTCCTTTTGCTTAGATTCTTCACCTCTAATTTCAGCTTCTACTTCTTTTGCCTTTTCAGTATCAGCTACTTTTCCAGACCTTAAGGTAATAGCCTTGACTTGCTCTTTAGCTTCCTTCCTACCTGGTACTTCCGTGTCACTGGGAAGAGTGCCAGGTTGACGATTGAGCACTGCATTGGCTAATTGACCAATTTGATTTTCCAAGGTCTTGATAGAAACCGCCTGACTCTTGCACAACAGCTTAAATTCCTCAAAATCAGCACTAGTGGGTGCAGCTGTACTTCCCTGTTGAGGATATGATTGCCTTGTAGCATACTGCTGTGTTTGCTGGAATCCAGGTGGGTTAAACTATTTACTCACTCCTTGCTGATATGGTGGCTGAATAGCATTCTGATTATTCCCCAGCTGAAATTTGGATGATTTCTGTTATTAGGATGATAGGTCGCTGGCACAGGCTGCTGTTGTCGCTGATAATTATTCACATACTGAACAGATTCGTTGACAAGAGAACACTGATCCGTAGCATGAGAACCTGCACAAAGCTCACAAACCATAGCTATTTGATTAACTCCATACGTAGCCAGAGAATCAACCTTCATTGATAGCGCTTGGAGCTGGGCTGCAATAGCGGTGGCTGCATCAACTTCCAAAATACTTGCTACCTTGCCTGATGTCATCCTCTGAGTTGGGTTTTGATGCTCATTTGCAGCCATCGTCTCGATAAGATTATACGCCTCAGTATAGCTTTTAGCCCATAAGGCTCCTCCAGCTGCTCCATCGAGCATGGGCCGAGATTGGGCCCCCAAACCATTATAGAAACCAGTGATCACCATCCAATCCGGCATTCCATGATGTGGACATTTTCTCAACATTTCCTTGTAGCGTTCCCAAGCCTCGCACATAGATTCTGTAGGTTACTGCGCAAACTGAGTAATAGCACTCCTCATAGCAGCAGTCTTTGCCATTGGATAAAACTTCACCAGAAACTTTTGCGCAAGATCTTGCCACGTAGTGATGGACCCAGCTGGTTCAGAATGTAACCAGTCTTTAGCCTTGTCCCTTAGTGAGAATGGGAAAAGCCTCAACTTGATAGCCTCATCAGTCACGCCATTATACTTAAAAGTGCTGCAGATCTCGACAAAATTCCTTATGTGCATGTTGGGGTCTTCAATTGCCGCTCCTCCAAAAGAAACAGAATTCTGCACCATCTGAATAGTGCCCGGCTTGATTTCAAAGGTGTTAGCTTGAATAGCCGGATGAAGGATGCTTGACTGAATGTCATCAATTTTAGGCCGAGAAAAATCCATAAGAGCTGGATCAGCTTGAACAATACGATCTCCCATGTTTACTGGTTCTTTCTGCTCAGTTCCTGAATCCGAATCCTCAAAATCTAACTTCTCTGGAATATCAAGAACTTCTTCTGTCTCCTCAGCTGTATCTAAAGTCCTCTTGCGAGCACGAGAAAGAGTTTACATAAACGCTTGCTAAAGTACCTGAAACACAACCGAAAAGAGTAAGTAACTACTACGTCCTAATCACCGAGTCCTAATGATCAATGATGGTAAGTACATAAACTAAACAAATACGCCGAGTCCCCGGCAGCGGCGCCAAAAACTTGTTAGGGCGAAAACACGCGCTAATATTCACGCAAGTATACGCGTTCGCAAGTAATATAGAATATTTTCTAGTTCGTTCCCTCAGAGACTCAGACTAAATTATTGTCTAATTAAACTCACTCACCAATGTATGATTACTTCTCAATGTTAAGATAATAACACTTAAAATTGTTGATTAAATATTAACTATAATTAACTACTTAATTAACCACTTAACTAACACTTCAATTTATCAATAATAAAACACTCATGAGATCACAACTTCATTATTACTTCCTTCTATAGCCATTGTTATTACCTTTAGCATGTGACAGTGATGATATTAATCGAATAACACGAAACTGATAAAAGCCAACTTTCATTGTACTAATACCATTCTACCAAGCATCCACAATTAAGATAGAAGTTGAATAGTCATCAATTATGTTGAGTTCCTATATGTTTACAGAAATTGACAACACAACGATTTAAGCTCAAGTTATTCCTTTTGATTACATAGGGCAAATAAAACTGTTAGAGTTACCCACTAATCATGCTCAACGTACATGATCCTATGCTAGCATGGCAAGTTCTAAACCTCAAGATCCACCGTCGCTTCACAAGAGATTAACACCCTATCTTATATGTTCGCGACGCACATAAGACGAATACGCACAACCAATACTAGATATCATGCAATCATCACACACTAAAGTATTAAACAATTAACTAAAGAATTCCATAATAAATTCGTTGCAACCCCATGATCGCGATTAGCCCATAATAGAACTTATCGCCATCATGGGTTCATATGAAATCATGATAAACAAACACAAGAAAATAATAACTAAACTAATTATATTAAAATAGAGTACATCACAAGAGTAAATAAGTCAAAGCAAGAAAACTAGCATCCAACGTTACAACGAAACAAGAATCATAAGAAAATATGCTCCCTCTTCGTTGCGGTGTGCTAAATCGGTCTTCTTCCTTATCTCCTTCGCTTCTTGCGTAAAACACAATCTAAAACATAATCCCCTTAATACTCTCTGCGAAAACGTGTCAAATCTACCTATATAATAGTCCCATAAAACTCAGATTACATAGAAGTTGGAAGCCAAACAGAAGTAGAAGTCTAAAATAATTTATCTTTTTCCCCGACCCTGCGCGGCCGCTCAGCATAGCTGCGCGGGCGCGCAGGTTGCTGCACGACCGCTCAGCATTGCTGCACGGGCGCGCAGGCCTCTACTGGAAAAAATCCAGGTTTGCTCCGTTTCTTCGCCGTAATCTGCCCATTCCTTTCCTCTCGCAATGGTGAACACATGCCAAGGCTTATTCTTGATGATTCCTCCCCCGAAATGCAACTAATACCCTGAAATGCATAAACACTAGAAAAACGCATCAAATACACAAAATACTTGATTCCAAGATACCAATTTAAGCCATTTTAAGACGTTCTAAGTGGTATAAAATGCCACTTATCAGCTGTCCTAACCAAGTTCCTGCAAATCGCTTCAGCTATTGAGCAATTTGGGAACTTGGAAACCATGTCAGTGGAAGAAGTCGTGGGTTCACTCAAAA
Organism: Apium graveolens; assembly: GCF_009905375.1. Lineage (NCBI taxonomy): Eukaryota > Viridiplantae > Streptophyta > Magnoliopsida > Apiales > Apiaceae > Apium > Apium graveolens. Next base: position 207,207,322 of record NC_133651.1, on the reverse strand, counting down.
CCCATGAGGAGCATTTACACGGACAAACTGAAAACAGTGAGGGCCAACAATTGCTATTGACTGAGGAAGAATGGCACAAGAGGGAAAATGAAGGTGGAAAACTCCTACTCACTAGAGAGGAATGGTTAAAGAAATCCGGGAAAAATATGTCACCTGGAGGAAGTTATTATCGAATCATGGATGGTCGTGTAGCACGAGATCGAAGTCAGATAAAGTGTTTTAATTGTGGAGCGTATGGGCACTTCGCAATGAAATGTCGAAAACCAAAGGAAATCAGATAACCTCTATAGAGAGGTGAGGTGAACTTGACGCAGTTGAGTGATAGTGAACCTGCATTGTTAATGGCATTGTGTGAAGATGATGTAGATGATATAATTCTACTATCTGAGGACAAAAGTGTGAAGAACATCAAGGAAATGGAGGAAAACACTTGGTATCTCGACAACGGGGCCAATAATCATATGACCGGTTATCTAGAAAAGTTTGAGACACTGGACAGAACTTAGAAAGGAGAAGTGAA